>NC_134085.1:59495514-59804745 GCF_000715075.1 Nicotiana tabacum
CTCCAAATAGAAACCCATGTTCTTGTAAAGCCTCAAATCTCGATCCATCAGGACCAACGGTCCTGCTAGCGGAAGATACATCGAATCCGGCGGCACGATTCAAAGCTACATCAGCATCCTCTTCGAGGACCCCCGGCTCCATAGCCCTGCCGTACCTAGCCGTCCTAGACTCAGAAGCCTCCGACCGGGCGCCTGTAAATCTCTCATGCCAGACCTCGTTCTACTCCTCAAAGGACTTCCATCAACATCCTCCCCCTCGACATCGGGGTTCAACCCAGAGGTTAGGGAAGCAGTTTCATCAGGACGAGCAATGGCCGCCCTGTCTTTCCTTTTCATGTTCCTATCAGGCTCCAAGGCCTCTGCTTCATCGTCGGGTGGTGGCCTCATCTGCATATTCTCACCAAGGCGTACACCAACATAATAAATATGATATGTTGGTTCTTAGAGCTCGGAAGGAAACATAAAATATGGAGCACGGGCGGTAAAGAAACCTCACAGTGATTCTTTGACACCCAACGCTTCTTAGCCATGACGGTCCAAGACCGAATACGATACGGGAACCTTTCTTCCAAAATCCTGATCCATCCCACCAAATCTGGGACCACCTCAGTATGCCAAGCAGCGGCTAGAGAGATTACAAAGAGGTTATCATGACAAATGAAAGAGTAATGGAGAAGAGGATAAAGAGAAGTTCACTTACGTCGATCGTTCCACCGCTCTAGAAAAGGCATCCTCCGATTCGGGATGATATCCTAGGTCCTCACTCGAATAAACCAGATCATCCATCCCCGGTCCTTCCCCTCATCAACTCTTGTGAAGAAAGACTTTTTGGACCGATGTCAAAGCTTGATTAAGCCTCGATACAGCCGAGGGCGATACAATCTAATCAAATGGATAAGGGTAGAAACCTCACCTGTAACCCCTTCGCTAAAATGCCTGAGCATTAACATAATCCTCCAAAAGGACGGGTAGATCTGATCGAGGGTCACCCAATATCGAGTGCGGAAGTCAAGGATAACCGGGTTGATTTCCAAATGAGGAGATTCAATAGATTTATCAGGACCCAGGGTGAATAGGTAAGTATATATGTAAAGAAAGCCAGCCTTGAAGTCGGTAATGTTGTCGCTGGGGTCAGGAATCTTTACCTCTACTGCCTCGCTCTATCAGCAGTCCTCCTTCACTTTGTCAGCATCGGTCATGATGCTAACATATCGAGATACGTGATCACATCGAACCGATGTAGACGAGGGAGTCTCGATGTCGAAATCCATCGACGTGTCGATATCGGGAGGGGTCCGCTCTAAAGTAGGAACTGATTTGTTTTTCCCCTTAGGTAATCGGGACGATGATGTAGTATAATTCCGTCGAGGGACCGTCCTAGAATTCCTCGCCATGAAAAATGGTAAAACCTTTTTGTGAAGAGAGGGAAAGATGTAAAGATGTCAAATAGCGAAATTCTAATTCATGGCCCTGAAGGAAGGGTGAAGATGGGGAGTATCTAGCAACCAGTGCATTTATAGGAATCGCTGGGGAAGCAGAATAGACGAGCCAATGGCAGTTCATGGGTTTCTCGATTACCGTCTTAGACGGTGGCCCTGCACGGTTCTCTGCGGCATGGCATTTAATGCTCTTAGATGGTTTACGTAATGGCAAAAATGACCTCGAGACGACGATTCAATACTGTTTCCTATTACTTCGTTTTAGGAAACGCGGAGACTATCTGTATGTAGTGAAATCAGGGGAATCCATTTCCCGCCATTAAGGTATATTCAGAATGTCATGTCAGCATCTCGAGGCTGTGGGATCATGATCGAGTTCCTTATCTCGAGGATCATCTGCGGCCCTACAAAGGCTCCGAGGTTAAGGGATCTATCCGCGACCCAGCAAAGGTTACAAAGATGGGGGACTCCCAAGGCAAGCAGCTAGAATCAATAGGCTCTGGTGTCATGTCTAGCCATCCCATCCACGTAAATTTACATTTAATGCACTCTATATCAGACCGTGTTCCCTCGCCTATATAAGGGGAACCCATACCACTTTGTAAAATGTTGTTGTTGCTCCATTTGTCCACTAAAGCAATAATATATCTCTCTCTTTTTTCTATATTGTTCGTTCTCACTGGCTCGAGGCCACTTTAACATTTATTGTCTTCTTACTTATTTCATGCTATATTGCACAACTTTGGCCGTAAAAAGACTTGCTTGATTGTATCCTTAATTGTTATCTTATTCCCCATTTCCCCCGATAGCTCGAGCTCTATTCGAGTCCCGACCTCGAGGTCCTTATCGATCGACTTTGCATCCAGGCAATAGGCCCCTTCGGTTTGATTAATGTCTTGTTTTAGCTCGCATTTCATCGTTAAGCTTCACGTTCTTAGCATCAACTGCTCTAACAACTAGATAGGGAATAGATCACATATTTTTAGAATCGTATTTACAAATTTAATTGTTGTTACCATTTTCACGGTAAACATGTAGAATCTGAGTGTATGACCCTACCGATTGGTGACTGTTGAGATCAGGTTCAAATGTTTCTTCAAACTTTTGATTGACTCACACAGCTTCCTTCTGAACCCTTTGTCATTCCTTGGAGCGAGCCCGGGTTGGATTGATAAACTCAGGTCAACGGAACCCCGACTTCGAATTGAATGAGAGTAGGGCTTCGAACCCCCATATTGAGACTTAGCCTTTGGAACCTGCGATAATCTTTGAGGGGGGATTCGCTCGGATGCTTGGTAATGGAGACTGCCTTTAGTCTTTTGAGGACAGTCCCCGAGTGGGGGTTTGCTCAAACTCGGGCCGTCTGGAGACTTGCCTTGAACTCAGTGTAGATAGCCTTAAGGCACTGTAGATAGATCCCGGATGAGGGACTGCCCAGGTTTAGATGGTACCCCGAGTCCAAGCCCATATGAATGTAGTTTTAAGTGCTTATTCTCTCCTTGAGAGGAGCCTTTGAAATCGGGTATCATCTCGAGTCTTGAAATGACATCGATGGCCCCTTGGAGAGGTCCTCTAGATCGGGTACCATCTCGGGACTAGTGATGATACCAATGGCTTCTTGGAGCCTAACCTCCTTTTGATAGAGGTCCTCGAGGTTGGGTACCACCTCGAGACTTGTTTTGTGCAGGGGTCTCTAAACCCGAAACCTCACACGGCATTTGTCAAATGGACGACACAGTTGTAAAGTGATCGAGGCGACCCTGCCATCACATCTTACAAAGTGATTTCTGCTAGCATTTTAATCAGCCTCTGGGGCAGGCGAATCATCGCCGCTCTTTTCCATATATAAGGATTATTCTGCCCTTTTGGAGATTCCACTATTCTGAGGAATTACCCTTTTTTCCTGTGCTAGGCTTTTCATAATTTCTGTACTGATGCTCTGGCCAAAATTCCTGCTCCAGTTCTCCAATTTTGCTATACTCATGACTGCTACATCAGGATCCGTTTGATAGGGAGGAGATAGTTTTGCCTCCGGTTCTCGCCTTGTTGGCTCGTGGCATTTTGCTTTAAGAGGGGACTTTTCACCAGAAAACTGCCCTGATAGTCAGGACCAACGGGAGCATGCCTCGAAGTTTACTTCTTTGATAGGAGAGGACACCTTGAGTCGGTGAGGAAAGACTGCGGATAGGGGAAAAGGTAGTGTTACAGATACCTTCCCCGGATGAGGGCATCACGGACCGTGCCAAAGGGTTGTTGAAAGTGTACATGTATCTTTTCACGCTGGGCCCTTTTGATAGGGTTGTGCTTGGATTCTATCGAAAGTACCAGGTTACCTCGGTGCAGATTCACCCGTAATTTTGGTGGATAGTGCTAATGATACGGTTTCTTGCGGAGAAGGAACGGCTTAAACTAACGCTTAGCAATCTCATCAGGATATACCAGCCCTTTCATCATCGATGTCTGCTAACTTTACAATGTTGGTCGGCCATGCCTTTCATTATCGATGATGAAGAAGATGTGATCGGGAGTGGATGAATTGATTCGTCCGAGTACGAACAGTTGATATTATCCCCGTGGGGTTTATTCTATTCTCTGAGGAATGGAATTATACATGTAAGTGGTACACTCGTGCCTTCACAGTTTTTAAATTATGGCGAAGGGGTGTTCCATAATTGTGCCTTCTTTTCTTTTTCTGTAGCGATTTTGTGGATGTCGGGCGAGGTTCCTGATCTGCCAGATTGAGTTACAACGAGCGTAAGTGGCAAACTTTATCTAAGGATAGGTGGGGGCAAAATACCACAGCATGTGTTGTGCGATCTATTCCCTTCTTTTAATTGGAAAAGTACATTCTCTTTCTGCGTGCTAACCCTATTATTGTAGGCTTTGGGGAGCCTTTTGAGGCAAGGTTGTTCCCCCTTGGTTGAAGAAGGATCGCTAGCTTCTGGGCTAAAGGATGATAACAATACGCAAGAGATACCTTTGCAGGGCGATGGCACTAGAAGTAAGGCGAACTTGGACCAGGGTCCTAGAGAGGAAATATTGACTGAGCTTGTCGCGCCCGTGATATCTGGTTATGGAGAGGCGGTTTATCCTCCGCTGTCATCTTCTTTTTCCGTTGGAGGTACTTCGAGGGATAATCAAAACCCGGGGTCATATGCATCGAGGGACCGTACCTCGATCAGGGTCAACTCTTTTGAAGTTGAGGGAGCTAGGTTAGAAGATGTACACTCGACCTTCGAGGAAGCACAGCGGCTTCACTCCGTGGTGAGTTTTTGGCACAAGCCTTTCGATTTTGCTCTTCTCCGAATAGGTGACCTTCCGAGGGGATACCCCCTAGTATTCGAGGTTGACTATAATAGAAGTCTTGAATACATGTTGAGTTTTCCTTAGGCAGCATATGGATGTTGCCTCGTTAAAAACCTCGTCGGTAAAACCCTTTTTGGGATAAAAACATGGTCGAAGGAAAAGAGTGCAATGCATGCTTTTGAAACCTAAGGCCTTCGAGTTGGAGAGTTCTTTGGCCGTTTCGATCGGATACCTACACTCAGGTCAGTGTAGAATATAATTGAAAGAGAAAGGAAATGGTCATACCTTAGTGTAGAATGTGCCGGCAATGTTTCGACCCCTGATATGTTTTAGTTGCTTGTGATGAGGACGCGGTATGGTACCCTACTTTGCTTAGTCGGGGATAGCCGGGAGTGTAGTTTGTTAGTGCTATTTTACTGTTTGCTTATCCTTTGGCTCCTTTGAAGGTGGAAGTACCGGTGTCGGGACCACATCGTGTACCGCAAACATTTCCTTCGCTGCATACTATGAGGAATTTCATCATTTGATGGAGGGCGGATGGTAGTGATCGCATGCAGTGTATCCACGACCTTCCGAGAAAGGCGTTGTACCTCATGTCTCCTTAGATAACATGGAACTTGGCATTTTGGGTTGTACCGACCACGTTGACTGGAAGGGTGATTTCCCCTTTTGTTGTTTCACTCGCCATGTTGAATTCGTTGAGGACTCGAGAGGCGGGTACGATTTGGTCAAGCAGTCCGAGCTGCTCTACCACCCTCGACTTGATAATGTTTGTCGAGCTGCCTGGATCCACAAGTAAACGTTTAATCTGAAATGTATTTACAAGAAAAGAGATTACCAGTGCATCGTTATGGGACCGAGACAAGGTCTCGCTGTCCTCGTCAATGAATATCAGGGCATCCTCGGGTATGTAATCTCGAGTTCGCTTTTCTCTAGTGATGGATATTTTTTTTCTTCTTATCATGAGCTCTTGTGGGGCATCGATGCTTCCCAAGATCATGTGGATGACATTTTGTGGCTCATTCATTTTGTTCTTCTTGGCCGCATCTCATTCTCGGATCTATTTTTTGGCACGATCGCTAAGGAATTCTCATAAGTGACCTTTACTAAGAAGTCTGGCTACTTCCCCTTGGAGATGGTGGCAATCCCCGGTCCTATGGCCGTGTGTGTTGTGAAACTTACAAACTAAGTTATGATTTCTTTGCGAAGGATCTAATTGCATAGTCCTGGGCCACCTAGCGTCTCTGATTTTACTGATGGTGAACACAAGGTCTGATACATATATGTTAAAGTTGTACTCTAACAAGTGAGGTGCCTCCGCTGGCCCCGTGTTCCTGTCGAATCCGGCTCTGTTGACAAATCCCCGAGGGTTTTAGCCTCGGTCCATCCTTCTGTCATTGCGGGGTATGTTATGCCTCAGGGCGTTTCTCCTGTCGTTGGTGTATAGCTGGTACCTTTCTTTTTTTGGCTTTGGCTCCTTCAGCAGAAGCCTGCTTGGGTATAATAAGCCTGATGGGGCTCCTAGTTGGTCGTCCTCGGCCGTGATTTTTGATTGATATCGGTTGTGGACGTCCGACCAAGTCACGGCGGGATACTCGACTAAGTTCTGTTTTAGTTGCCTTGAAGCCACTAAGCTTCATTCATTCAGGCCTTGAGTGAAAGCCTATACTGCCCTATCGTCGGATATTGGTGGTAGTTCCATTCGTTCTATTTGAAAGCGAAATATGAACTCTCGCAGCATTTCGTTCTCTCTTTGTTTGATCTTGAAGATGTCAGACTTCCTTGTCGCTACTTTGATGGCACCGGCATATGCCTTTATGAAAGAATCAGCCAGCATGGCTAATGAGTCTATGGAGTTAGGAACTAAGTTGTGATACCACATCATGGCCCCCTTCGAGAATGTTTACCCAAACTTCTTTAGTAAAATGGACTCGATCTTGTCGTCCTTTAGGTCGTTGCCCTTCATAGTGCAAGTGTAAGCAGCAACGTACTCATTGTGGTCTGAGGTCCCGTTGTATTTTGGAAGGTATGGCATTCTGAATTTCTTTGGTACAGATTTTGGTTCTGCTTCCTCTAGGAACGGCATTTGTATGAACTTCTTCGAATCCACACCTTACAAGATCGGGGGTGCGCCCGGAATTTGGTCGACCATGGAGTTGTAGGCCTTGACCTTTTCGTCGTTGGCTTCTATCTTCTTCTCGCCCAATTCGATCCTCTTTGTGAGGTCTTGAAGCATCTTTATGATGGCGGGGTCGGCTACCGACCTGTTGTTGCTTGATCTCTCCGGTACCTGCTCGGCGGGGGGAGTTGTTCCCGGCGCAACCGTGTTGGGAGTTTTCTGGTGACTTTGCAGCTGAGCAATCACTAGTTGTTGTGCCTGCAACATTTCAAAAATAACATGAAGGCTAACCTCCCATTCTTCCCTAGCCAGGGTTTCCTGAGCTTCTCGTCGGTCTCCTTGGTGCACACTCTTGTTAGTTTGGGATCTTACATCGATGTGTTGAGCATCGCGTGAGACCGCGTTCATGGGAATCGGTTCTGTTGTGTTCTCAGGGTTTCGTGGCGGTACACCAGCACCTGGAACATCTACACCATTTTCTCCGTGGTTCTCAAGAATGTTTTTCACTGAGTCCGACATTTTGACCTGAAATCAAAAATATTGGGCAAGACAAAATGTGAGACATAACTTGCATTATGTAGTTAAACCAGCAAGAAAATAATCACTATTATTTTTAGCCTCACGGTGAGTGCCAAACTATTTACCATGAAAATGGTAATGATAATTAAATTTGGTTTAGTGATTCTAAAAATACGTGATCTATTTTTATGCTAGTTGTTAGGCAATAAATTCTATGTGAAAGACTTAGAAACGAGATAAGAGCTTAAAATGTGATGTTAACCAAACAGAATCGCTAACAATCGAGGCCTCGAGCTAGCCTATTCAAAGGCCTCGGGGTCGAGTCTGAAGCTCGGCTGAGAGCTATCGAAGGCGGTCGATGGTGATTCACAGTTATGAATAAATCAATGACGACTCTTTATGGCCAATAATAAGCAATTAATAAAGAACAATAGATAGAACACAATAAATATGAGCAATAAATGAGATAACGAGACCAAGAGAATTTGTTAGAGAGCAGAGAGAATGTTCTAGTATATTTAGTATGGAGCAACAGATGTCTACAAAATGACAAGGATCCCCTTTATATAAGGGGGGAATCCTGACATAGTACAGGTGCATTTATTACAAAGATATTGAGATGTGACAGCTAGTTGATGACACGATACGGGCTCAGACTAGCCTCACAAACTTTGTTGCCTCTAGCTTCATGCCTTGGGAATTCCTCGCTTTCTTTCCATAACCGTTGATCTCATACTTCCCCGAGGTCGAGCTTCGATGGCGCTTGAGGGATGAAACTAGACTGTGATTTCGAGCCTTCGAGATGTTATAACGATGGAAAATTGGACCCTACAATTTACCATACGGTGGATGCCAAACTGTTTACCGTGAAAATGATAATGACAATTAAATTTGATTTAGTGGTTCTAAAAATACGTTATCTATTTTTATGCTAGTTTTTATGTAGTTGATGCTACGTGAAAGACTTAGAAACGAGATAAGAGCATAAAAATGTGATGTTAACTCAACCGAATCACTGACAATCGGGGCCTCGAGCTTGCCTATTCGAGGGCCTCGGGGTTGAGTGTGAAGCTTGGCTGAGAGCTATCGAAGGCGGTCGATGGTGATTAACAATTGTGAATAAATCAACAACGGCTCTTTAAGGCCAATAATAAGCAATAAATGAAGAAGAATAGATAGAACACAATAAATATGAGGCAATAAATGAGATAACGATACCAAAAGAATTTGTTAGAGAGTAGAGAGAATGTCCTAGTATATTTAGTAAGGAGCAACAGATGTTTACAAAATGTCAAGGATCCCTTTTATATAAGAGGGGGAATCCCAACATAGTACAAATACATTTATTACAAAGATATGGGGATGGGATGGCTAGTTGACACCATGATTCGGGTCTGAACTTAGCTCAATAGACTTTATCAGCCCTAGTTGTGTACCTTGGAAACTCCCCACTTTTCCATCATAGCCATTAGTCTGCTTTCCCCAAGGTTGAGCGTTGATAGCCCTCGAGAGTGAACCTCGACCCTAGTCTCGAACCTTGTGAAATATGCTTACGAGGTATCATATCATCCGATAAAATTAGACCCTCCAATTTTACCGTATACAGATTTGTTGGCTCTAGCTTCATGCCTTGGGAATTCCCCACTTTCTTTTCATAACCGTCGATCTCATACTGCCCCGAGGTCAAGCGTCGATGGCCCTCGAGAGATGAAACTCGATCGTGATTTCGAGCCTTCGAGACGTTATAACGATGGAAAATTAGACCCTCCGATTTTACCGCATACAAATGCGTCCCAGCTCAAGGGATATTTCGGACATCGGTCGGCTCAGGGACATCGTCCGATACTCCCTCAGTGGCCTTTCCAATCCGAAGTCGGACCGCAAAGACATCAAGATCCGGTCGAGAGCCACATCTCTACGGCCTGAGGGTCGGTTAGGTTTTCCCATCCCTCAAACGCTATCGAGAAACTATTTTCCCCCTCGCCTTCAATGTGGGGACTTCCCGCTGCTTTTGGAGTTAGGGCTGTCGGGTCGTTCGATGGTTCCCTTTGTCTTTTCTTCCCTTCACCGGGTCCCGAAGTACCCTATTCACTGAGCGATGTTCCCTTTATCAAGGGGACCTTACCTAGACCTACACAAATGCAAGAGGTGAGCACATGAAGTAAGAACACTATCAGTAGAGATTCAGATTAAAAGGTACGGCTGCAACAGGGGTGAAGGCTTACCATGGTCCTTAGCTTCCCATCGAGCTTGGGACAGATTATGCCACACTCGCTCAGCATATGGGCAAATCGAGTCCAGTCGGCCGACCCAGCTCGAGATGTCTGTGACCGTGCCAGGGTAAATTTCTATGGTTGTATTAGGAGAAGAAATTAAGTGCGTGGAAAGATATACCCAAAAAGAAGCAAGGAAATGCTAGATAATGTATCTGCTTACGTTCCATGTTCCACCTCTCAGGGAACGGCGTCCTTTCACCGAGATCATGTCCGAAGTCCTAACTCGGACAAAGCAGCTCATCCACCCTTTGTTCCCAACTTCTTCGATGCAAGAAAAGGGCCCTCGAAGCTCGGTAGTAGAGCTTAATCAGACACCCAGGGAAGAGACGGGGGCTATACATCCTGATCAGGTAATCGAGGGTGAAGGGCATCCCCTCAATCACGTTCATATAGTACCTAATCATGTAGACAATGCGCCCGAACAAAGGGTGAATTTGTCGAGCGTCACTTGATACCGTTTGCAGAAGTCGAGAATCATGAGATCTATCGGAGGCAAGGACAGCCCCACCGGCCCAAGGGTAAATGGGTAAGTATACACACTGAGAAAATCAGATTTGTATGTCATTATATCCTCCTCTTGAGAAGGGATCTCCACAAGAACTGCATCCCCCCAGCAGCAATACAGCCTTACCCTTTCGATGTCTGTTATTGAGCTAATATACTAAGACACAGGTTGACAATGCCCCATCTTCGAAGAAGGTCTCTCGACCTTGAAATCAAAAGTCGTTGCAAAATATCCTGGAATGCATTCCTCAGCTTGAGGAGGCACTGTCGCTTTGCCTTTAGATGGAAGCAAAGAGGAGGAGGTCACGTTCTCCTGAGAATCAGAGGCGGAAGTTTTTGCCATTCTTAAAAGATTCCAGAGGAGAAAGGGAAGTTATGTTTTGAAGAAAGAATAAGAGAAAAGATAGAAGAAACCTTTTTAGGGGCTTGGTGGTGCAGTGAGTTATAAAGAACGAGAGGAGAAGTATTTATAGAGGTCCCACACGTGCGTTGAAGGAAGCCAAGGGATAGCTAACTGCTGTAATCAATATGAAGGCTTTCAAGGGCTGTGTGTACACCATCTTTTGGCACCTTATGACTGTTATCGTTACTTAAGTACCAGAGAGGTCGGGATTCAAGGTAGTTTCTTATCACTTTCACTCTAAGAAAAGCGGGGACTATCTGTATACGATAAAATCGAAGGGTCCAATTTTCCATCGTTACGATGCCTCGTAAGCACATTTCACAAGTTCGAGACTATGGTTGAGGTCCACCCCTGAGTGCTATCGACACTCGAGCTCGAGGCCGTGCAGACCAACGGTTATGATGAAAAAGTGGGAAGTTCCCAAGACGCATAACTAAAGCTGACAAAGTCTGGTGAGCTTTGTTCAGACCCTAGTCATAGCATCAACTAGATGTCCCATCTCCATATCTTTTTGTAATTAATGCATTTGTACTATGTTGGGATTCCCCCTCATATAAAAAGGGGATCCTCGTTACTTTGTAGGTTGTTTCTCAATACTAAACAGACAAGAACATTCTCTCTACTCTATCACATATTCTCTTGATTTCATTACTTGAATTCATTACTTATATTCATTGTGTTCCATTTATTGTTCTTCATTTATTGCTTATTATTGGCCGTAAAGAGCCATCATTGTTTTTATTGTAATTGTTAGTCATCCGTCGATTACCCTCGATAGCTCCCAGCCGAGCATCGGACTCGACCCCGAGGCCCCCAAATAGGCAAGCTCGATGCCCGATCCTAAGTCGTTTGGTTTGACTATTATATCGTTTCCTAGCTATAATCTTTCTTTCTAGTCTCTTACTTCAGCATCCTTTACCTTACAACTAGCATAAAAATAGATCATGTATTTTTAGAACCACAAATCAGATTTAATTGTTATTACCATTTTCATGGTAAACAGGAAATATACTTATCCAAGAAAAGCTGTGTGAACTGGCCCCAAGACATGGGAGGGAAACCCACTGGTCTAACAAGAAGATAAGACTCCCACCATCTACGGGCCCTACCCTCCAGCTAGAAAGTAGTGAAGTCAACCCCTTGAGACTCAAATATCCTCATATTGTGCAGTCTGTCCCTGCACCTATTAATGAAATCCTGGGCATCCTCATGATGCTCAGCTCCGAAGACAGCAGGGTGTAGCCTAGTCCATCTGTCCAATAACTTATGTTGATCGCCATCCACAGCTGTTCTAGGCTCAGATGCCACTACTCTAGCTGGATGGACCCCATCCACGGGTAGTGCACTTGGAGTCGGATACACTGTAGCTGCATGCCATGAGCCTGGGCAGTAGGGATCTGTGCTCCCCCTCCCGCTTGAGATGTGGTTGGGTTTGCGGCAAATAAACCAGTCAAGGTCATAGAGTCCATGAACCGCAACATACGGCCCATGACCTCCTGAAAGCCCGGTGTTGTCATGAAATCTGCCAGGGCAGGCTCGGCTGCCGACACCTCGCTCTGCTCCTCAATAATGGGATCCTCTACTTGATCCGCCGGTGGTGCAACTGGGACAACTCTAGGACGTCCTCGTCCCCTACCTCGGGCCGGTGCCCTCCCCCGACCTCTACCTCTACCTCTAGCAACGGGGGGAGCAGCTCCTCCCATGTCCGGAATATTTGTTGTATGCGTTCTCACCATCTGTGAGAAAATAAGAGAGAGAATTTAGTATACCATCAACTACATGATAGAAAATGAATAAAGAGTAGTTTCCTAACACCCCACAGCCTCTCGAAGATAAGTACAGACGTCTCTGTACTGATCCACAAGACACTATTAGGTCTTCCCATGACTTGTGAGACCTACGTGAACCTAGTGCCCTGATACCATGTTGTTACGACCCAAATTCCATTATAGGTCGTGATGGCGCCCAACACCGCTGTTAGGTAATCCAACACTAATCAACTAGAAAATTCCCATTTTTATTTAAGCAATCCCAATATTTAACTTTACTTAAGGTTAATGCATTTGATAAATAATTAATTTTTAAAGCATGCAAAATGGTAACAATTAGAAGAAGTCGTAATTATAGAAATACAACCCAAAAATCATGTCTATTAATATATGCCAAGACCTAGTGTCACAAGTGTGTGGGCAACTAGTAGAATATACAAAAAAATTACTATCCTACTATCTGAAATAGAATAGACAGATGCAATAAAAGGGAATCTCTGGCATGCTGCTGAACGGCTCGGAAAGGGGCAGCTCACCGTGAAGTCTCAGTCCAAGCTCAAGTATGCGTTCCGGGTGGGTAATTAGATGCACCTGCCTCAAATCCTGTACAATTAAGTACAGAAGCGTAGTATGAGTACATAAACAATATGTATGTAGTCAAACCTTGAAGAAGTAGTGATGAGGGGTCGACTTGACGCATAATAGGGCCAACAATAATATAATTAAAGTGATATGCTAAGCATGAATAGCATGAATAATATTGACAGTTTAATTACAGGAAGTGATAAGTTCTTCTTTCATAAATAAGGTTTCAAATTTCAGTCATATCATTTAACCACTTACATTCCAAGACATTTAAGCAGTATAAATCACATAGAATTCCAAGTAATTAACATGCGCAACTATGCCAAGGTCGTACGGCCTGGTCCAATATCATATAAAGTGTGCATAGCCGGAGGGTCGAACGGCGCGAATAATAGATACATCTATTTACTACCGAGGCGCTCGGCCCGATCCACAAATAACAATTAATTTTCAAGAAAGCACACATTTCCCATTTACAGTCAGGTATTTCAGACAAATCCTTAAGTAAGTGAGTATAACCTTCTATAATTGTTTTATCAGTTTCTGGCATGACTTAAGTGATTATAATAGAAAGTAAGGACGCAAGAATTTCACATATAGCATGATATGGGTCCTAAACTACCCGGACAATACCATAATAGTAACTACATACGGACTCTATCACCACGTACGTATTTATCCCCCACAGATAGGTACATACATTTATTTAATTCACCTATGGGGTTAATTTTCTCTTACAAGGTTAGAAAGGAGACTTACCTCGTCTCAAGCCTACTTCCCAATTCAAGAACGCCCTCAAACCTCCAAATTTGACGCCAAATGAATCTAAACTAATTAAACATTACATAAACTAATCAATCTATGCTCAAAAGTTCATAAATTCCACCATTTAAGTGATTACCCAACCTAAATTGCAAGATTCCTAAAATTTACCCCTATGACCACATGCTCGGATTCCGAAAATATTTAAAGGAAGTTGTTACCCATAACCTTAGGAACACAAATATATGATTTCTACTAAATTCCATATCAAATTTTGTGGTTAAATCTCATTTTTATCAAAACACTAGGTTTTCACCTATATCCATGATTTCCACTAATTTACATGTTATAATCTACTCATAAACTATGTATTTAACTCACGTGGTGTAGAAACTACTTACCTCAAAGTGCTAAGTCAAAATTCCCTCTTTGAGAGCTCCCTAATTGCCAAAATGTGTAAGGAATGGGGGAAAATTCCAAACTCCCGTATTAAATGAACCTCACTGCCTCCAGATTTTCTGCACCTGCGGTCAGTGGACCGCATTTGGGCCCTCGCTTCTACGGACAAGTATCCACTTCTACAGAAATGGGCTGGGTTGGCTGGCGCCACACCTACGGTCAGAAGGCTGCATCTGCGGTCTCGCTTCTGCGAAAGGAGCATCATACCTGCAAAGCCTGGTCTGCCCCTCATGGACTGCTTCTTCACATCTTGGCTTGCACCAGTGAACTCGCACCTGCGGCTGACCAAGCGCAGGTGCAATTATGACTGCAGCTGGTGCATTCAGTTGGAGTTCCAAATTCTCAACTTGGTCCGAGCCTCGTTCGATTGGAACTCGGGGGCCTCGGGGCCCTGCCCAAACATACCAATAAGTTTGGAATCATAAAACAGACTCACTCGAACTCTTGGAATGCCCAAAACAATATTAAAACTAAGAATCACACCTTAAAACCAATTGAATCAAAGTTAAGAACTTCAAGTTCTTCAATTTACTTCTAATGCACCAAAATGTACTTATACTACTCTGAATGACACCAAAGTTTGTGTGCAAGTCTTAATGACATTACTAAAATATTCCCAATCTTGGAATTCTGTTTGGACCTCGATACCAAAATAACCCGCTCCAAACCAAATTTAAAGAACTTCTAAAAACCTTCAAGAACCAACTTTAAATATTAGGCGCAAAACGCCCTCGGGTCATGCAAAACCCGATACAAGCATATACCCAAGTCCGAAATTATCATACAAAGCTGTTGGAACCTTCAAATTTTGATTCCAGGGTCGTTTTCTCAAAACGATTACCGAAGTCAAACTTGGCCTTTTAAGCCAACCTTAAGGAACCAAGTGTTCCGATTTCAATCCAAACTCTTCCAAATCCCGAACCAACCATCCCTACAAGTCATAAATCAGTAAAACCAAGTATGGGAAGTCTTATTTAGCGGAACGGGGTTATAGAAAGCAAAAGACAAGTCGGGTCATTACAATTAGCATAATCAATGGTTGCCTCATTAAAAACCTCGCCGGAAAATCCATTTGGGGCAAAACCAGTCTTAAGGAAAAATAGTGCAACGCGTGCTTTCAGACCTAAAGTCTTCGTGTCGAGGAGTCCATTGTTATTTCTAATCGAATACATGCAAGAGTTAGGTTAAAATATAAATTAAAATGGAAGGGGGCATACCTTAGGAGTAGTATCGTTTTAAGTGTGATACGTTTCAATTGTTTGGTAATTATTCCCCATTCATCATGTCGAGCTTATAGGATCCTTTACCAATGATGTCGAGGACTTAATATGGTCTCTCCCACTTTGGACATAGTTTTCCTTCATTCGGATTTCGAGTGTTAAGGGTGACTTTTCTTAGCACCAAGTCCCCGATTTTATAATATCGAAGATTGGTTATTCATTTGTAGTACCTTTCGATTCGTTGTTTTTGTGCGGCCAATCAAACGAGGGTGGCTTCTCGTCCTTCGTCCAACAATTCTAGTCTTGTATTTATGGCCTCGTGATTCGATTCTTCTATTGCATATTAGAAACTAAGGCTAGGTTCCCCGACCTCAACCGGGATAAGAGCTTCGGCACCATAAACTAAAGAGAACGGTGTTGCCCTGTACTCGACTTTGATGTTGTGAGCTAGGCCCAAAGAAACCTCGACTACTATCTCTCTCCACTTTCCTTTGGCATCGGCCAGTCTTTTTTAAGATTCTAGATAATGGTTTTGTTGGTCGATTTGGCTTGTCCGTTCCCATTGGGATGATAAAGTGTCGATAAAATTCTTTTGATCTTGTGATCCTCGAGAAATTTAGTCACTTTGATGCCGATGAAATGCTTTCCATTATCACACACAATCTCAGTAAGCATCCTGAATCGACATATAATGTGGTACCAAACGATGTCTATGACTTCCTTTTCTCTGACCTTCTCGAAAGTCTCTGCTTCAACCCACTTAGAAAAATAATCAGTCATAAATAAAATAAACTTAGCTTTACCTGGGGCCGAGGGGAGAGGACCAACGATGTCCATTCCCATTTCATGAATAGCCAGGCGGATGATACCGAGTAGAGTTTTTCCCTGGACTAGTTGTCACGACCCGGAATTCCCACCGTCGGGACTGTGATGGCGCCTAATATTTCACTTGCTAAGCAAGCCAACATTAGAACATATTATCCATTTTTAACAATTGAATTGAATAACGAGAAATACTGGAATAACAGAAATAAGAATGCGGAAGCTAAAACTGTTAAACACCTACTACAAAATCCCTGAACCTGGTGTCACGTGTGCACGAGCTACTTGAATAGTACATAAAGGGTCTGAAATAAATGCAAAGCTGTCTGAGTGAAAAAACACGACTAAATGGAAAGGGGAAGGGGACACCATGGGCTGCGGGCACTGAGCAGTCGTACCTCAAGTCTCTGTAACTGTCTAATCTGAGATCTCTAGTAGCCGCTGCTGGGACCGACTCCAAAATCTGCACATAAGTGTAGGGTGTAGTATCAGTATAACCGACCCCACGTACTAGTAAGTGTCGAGCCTAACCTCGACAAAGTAGTGATGATGCTAGGACACAACATTACGACCTGCACGCAATATATATAATAATGACAGCAAATAGAAATATTGAATAGAATTAAACAGTAAAATGAAAATAATAACCACAGCCCCAAGAATAAACCATAGTCGTCAAAAATTACCTATCTTTAACAGTTCAAATAAAAATATCGGAAACTAACTCAGCTCAAGAAATGGAAACATATAGGTTGTTGCCGCGCGCAACCCGATCCCACCAAACAACACAGAATCCTCCCTTATTTCAACATAATAGCATCAACAACAAAGATAATATATTTATAATATGTTGCGGAACGCAACCCGATCCGACCATATGTCAATATCAGAATCATAGTTCACCCTTATTTCGCCATATCAATCCATTCTTATTCCACCTGTTGCGTCATGCAACCCAATCCCACCGTATAGAACATATTCACCCTTATTCCACGATATTAATCCACCCTTATTACACTTGTTGCGGTTTGCAGCCCGATTATGTAATTTGTTTTTGAATCTAACCCCAATTTGAGTTCTAAATCCCAATTTCTCAAAAATCCCTAATTCTACCCAAACCCCCAAATTTCCATCATGATAACTCAAGATTTTAGGTTGAAATCTTAAGAAAAGTAGTGAAAGATTTAAAGAAACTAGTTTAGAATCACTTACCAATGATTTGGGGAAGAAAAGTTCTTTGATTACTTGCCTCTAAGGTTCTTGAGTTTGAAAATTTGAAGAATGAACCAAAAATCCCGTCTAACTCAAGTTTTAATCAGCTGCAGATGTCACATTTGCGACCTGCGGTTCGCAAATGCGACCCCAACAAATGCGAAGAACCTATCGCGAATGCAAAGGTTTCACATTCCTGCCTTCATTGCATTTGCGACAAATAGTTCGCAAATGCAAACTCTGATCCTTCCGCAGATGCGACCCATTGATCGCATTTGCGATCACTGCTTGCTCAGATCCCACTATGCAAATGTGAAGATTTGTCCGCAAATGCGAACACTGGCTCCCCGCAAATGCGACCTCATGATCGCAAATACAAACTAAGGTTGGCCCATGTACACTTTGCAAATATGAAGAATTTGCTCGCAATTGCATGCCAGCAAGGGGAATGTTCGCAAATGCAAACATTGATCTCGCAAATACGAGATCAGACACCAGTCACAGAAATTGCAGAACCGGTAATGCTCTAAGTCAAATTTTCACTCCGTAGCCTATTCAAAACTCACCCGAGCCTTCGGGGCTCTAAACCCAAAGTGCACAAGTCTAAAAACAACATACGAACTTCCTCGCGCGATCAAATCGCCATAATAACACTTAGAACTACGAATTGAACACCAAATCGAATGAAATTTTCAAGAGAGCTTTAAAACTTCTATTTTCACAACCGAACGTCCAAATCACGTCAAACCAACTATGTTTCTCACCAAATGTTACAGACAATTCATAAATATAATAACGGGCTTGTAACGAGCTCCAGAACCAAAATTCGGACCCGGTATCAACAAGACCAAACATCAATCAATTCTTAAAAACCATTACACTTTCACACTTTCAATTTACAACTAAAATTCATAGCTCGATCCAGAGACCTCCGAATTCAATTCCGGGCGCAGGTCCTATATTTCGATACGGACCCATCGGGGCTGTAAAAATACGAATCCGGACCCGTTTACTCATAACGTTGGCTGAAGTCAACTCAAATTAATTTTTACGCCAAAAATTCTTGTTATTATCAGTTTTTAACATATAAGCCTTCTAGATCAACACCCGGACTGTGCACGCAAATCAAGAAAGGCTAAAATGAGATATTTAAGGTTTCGAAACACAAAATTGAGCTTTAAAACACGAGATGACCCGATGGGTCATCACACTGGTGAATCATTGGCGTATACCTTTGACATTTGTCGCACTTTCAAACGAACTCTTTTGTATCCTTTTCCATATCGACCTAGTAGTATCCTGCTTTGATAACTTTGTGAACTAACTATTCGGCATAATTTCCACAAGTGCCTTCATGAATCTCTTGTAGGATGTAGTCGGTATCTCCCGGTCCCAAACATATCTCTAATAGTCCATCAAACATCCTCCTAAACAATTCTCCATCCTCGGAGAAAGTAAACTATGTTTCCTTTAGGCGTAGCACTCTTGACTCCTTTGGATCTGATGGGAGTTTCCTGTTCTTCAAGAATTGTATGTACTTATTTCTCCAATCCCAGGTCAAACTTGTATAATTTATTTCGGTGTGGCCTTTTTGGATTACTGATATTGAGAGTTGTACAATAGTCCCTGAGTTAAGTTCTCCATCTTTGACCGATGACCCCAAGTTTGTAAGGGTGTCGGCCTCACTGTTCTGCTCTCGAGGAATATGTTTTAAGGTCTATTCTTTAAACCCTATGTAAAGTTACCTTAGCTTATCCAAGTAACTTTGTATTCGGCCTTTTCGAACTTCGAAAGTCTTGTAGACTTGGTTTACCACGATGAGGGAATCATATTTAGCTTCGATGATTTCTGCTCCCAAGCTTTTAGCCAACTCCAAACCTGCAATCATGGCCTCATACTCCGCTGCATTGTTAGTTAATTTTGGAGTCCTGATAGATTGTCTAATTATATTACCCGTGGGTGATTTTAGAATGATACCTATCTTGGATCCCTTCACGTTCGAAGCACCATCCGTGAAGAGGGTCCATACCTTCGATGATGTAACCGATTTTGATAACAATTCCTTTTCGACTTCGGGTACTGTCGCGCCCCCTTTTTCCCTCCGTGGAGAGGAGTTCAGGTTTCGACATTCATGGGGTGTAATAACTCATTTCCTTTTGGGAATTGAGTTTTTGAAGAGACGCCACCTAACAATTTTTAAGGTGTGTTAGGGCACCTACATGCTTTATTTACAACTACGTTTGATAACCAGAGACAGGATAAGGGCTTGAAATTATCCTAAGGGGAAGGTGTTAGGCACCCCTCAGGATCCACTAGTATAGTTCCAGCCAGAAAATTTTTGAGAATTTGTGCAACTAGAAAATAAACAAGTAGGGTCTCAAATAATAAGGGATTTAAGTTTAAATACTCAGGTGTTAGAAAACAATTAAGGAAAGCAAGGTTTTGAAAAGAGTTACAATCTAAGTGTGTTTATGAATGTAAAGGGGGTGTCCTATGTTTGTTTGTAATATGGATAACATCAATGCAATACCCGGTATGACACTCCTCAAAAGAGGGGATACACGTGGTATTAGCGCACCGGTGATCATATCCATATCTACCCTTCCCACCCCGTGAAGGTAATTAAAGCGAAGGTTGGTCTCGACCACTATTGCATGTTGTTACCCATCCCTTCCTATCAGTCCCGGAGGAATTTAGGACTCCTATCCTATAAGAGGGAGGTTCTAGGCAAACCCTTAGGTTTAAAGGCAACATACTAAGACGACACACAAAACAAGTAAGACTACATTTAAAGGGAGAAAACATAGAAAACAAACAGAAGGCTCAATTATATCTCCATAGATAATGCACATATACAACATGACTTATACACAGTTGAGGTCTGAATTTAAAATCCTAAAGCAGGGTGTTTAAGTGGTAACATCATAACCAGATTTATTACATGACTTAGAAAAAAAAGTCTGAATCAGGTTTGCCTACTGATTTTAACAGTTGATAATTAAACAAAGGCAATTCCAGTTTCATTTAAGTCATTACCTAAGGCTTGCCTAGGCGCAAAGCGAGACGTAGTAGTTGTTCCAAATCATTAAGACAGTTTGGAGATTATTTTTATTACCTAAAACATGTTGTTCTAATTGTAGAGGTTGTTGCCAATTTTATTAAAAAAAACATCACAATGTGAAAATTATTACTTTACTACCCTTTTCATGGATCAGTAGTTAACGAGGCGTTTTTAAACAAAATACAAACAGGATCCTAGAATATGGTATCTAATATGCATATGCAAATTGCTCCCTAAGGCATGATTTCTAAATGTACACAAGAGTTGCAGAATTTTTGAAATAACAACTTTTTATACCAGTGTTTTTATTTCCCTATGAGCAGGATTTCTAAGTTATAGACATAAAGCATGGACTAATGAATGAAGTGCTGAAGCAAGAAACATAGGTCCTAAGAACATGGTTTTCTAATGCATTTATAAATCCTAAGCATGGTTTCCAGTGCACAATTAGGAATATAAACCTAATAACATGTTTCCTACCCTTTAACAACTATAGCATGCATATTTCCCCATCCCCTTACACTAACCACCCCAATGCTTGTTTACAAATTATTACTGACCATGTGATAGAATTACATGAGAAATTCAAAATAAGAAGTTACAACTATAGGAAGCCTGATTCTGACTCCCTCTCTGAGTTATGTAATAAACCACCTCAAATGCCAATATTGTTCCAAAGCCTTTTTCATATATGGGTGTGTCAGAGTTCCCTAATGACCTCAAGTGATCCCGGGCAGTGCTCACACCCAGATTGAATAACCAAGAGTAAGTGTAGTGTGAAAGGGCCAGCTCTTATGTGTCCAGGTTCAGAGGGAGCTCAAGGGTCCCAAAGCAAGGCTCACACAAGAGGGGCAGAACCTAATGATCTAAGAGTGCATGTAAGAGTGCTTGAAATAGTTTTGAAAATAGCATGTTTGAAATAAGTTGGTAGAACAACAAAAGAGTTGCTTAATGAAAACAATTTTCTGAAAGGGAAAGGGGATAGGAGCAACAACACACATACAGAACCAGTTCAGAGAGTAGTATTTCTTCAGCAATTACAAGCAGGGAAGTAGGGGTTGGGGACATAGAAGACCCAAATTAGAAACAAATAATTAATCATGAATCGAGTACATTACGAGACATGTTGGTTGAGGGACATAAACAGGAACAAGTGAACATGCTAATTACAAAAGGAGGGCAGAATTTTAAGCATGTTGAGTAAAGTAGTAAACAAGAAGTACAATTTAACAGCATGAGCCGTTAAGTTGGTGCAGAAAGAGACAAGGATTGACAAATAAGGGAGCACATAGAGTTGAGTTTCAGTATTAAACTAAGAACATACCAGTTGAAGAAGCAAAGTACAGAAAAAGTAAAGCAGTCAGAGTTCCACAGTCTAGCCCTAGCTTTCAGCCGGCTAGACAAAGTAGTAGCACAAGTAGTAGTAGAGAAAGAGAGAGTTTGAGTGTGTAAGTATGTGTTCTGAACTAAATTGTTCGTGTGTTTAAAGAAGAGAGGGTAGGGTATTTATAGCTTTGAAAAGAAGTGGAAAATAAGGTAACAAGTAAAGGTTTAACACAAATATGGAAATAATCATCATCAGAATCAATTAATACAAGTACTTCCCCTTAATAAAGGAGTTACAACTCAAACGGATACTACATGGATAATTAAGGAAAGAAAATCAGTCTGAGAAAGATGGATTTTTTACCATATAAGGGATAGTAAAAGTATAAAGTATATAATTGAGTCTAAGTACATAATATACTTAATTTGGGGAAAGGATTCAGCAGGGGTGAAACATCACAGCAACTAAAGGAAGGGAATCAATCAACTTAAACAAACGAGTAAAATTAGGAGTTTATAAGAAAACTTTACAATCAAGCTGAAATTTAAGGAAATCAAGATCAATCAAGAGGGAGTCATGATTCTGCACTTCGACATATAAATAGAAAAGAATAACAGGCGTATCAGACATGCAGGGTCAAACATATTGACAAAAGAAGCAAACTAGATGAACACAAACATACCAAGGTGACATGAGTAGGCTAAGGACTACTCGAAGCATGGTAATCAACAAGTCAAGTAGTCACATAGAACCAAAAATGAAGAAATCGGTCTAACACAAAGCAACAGGTAAAGGAGACCAGACCAACACAAGGAAATAAGTAAAGGAAGTCTTCAAACTCATAGTAATAAGTGAAGAAAGATTTTTAAGAAATTAGGACTTTAACATAGATGAGTTGAAAAGGTAAGAACTCAGAATCAGTCAAGTTAATAAAGAAAAGGATCTAAACACAAAGAACTTAGTCGAAACAAGTATACAAAATAAACAAACACAGTTCCAAACCTAGGATAAAACCAAAATACTTAGGGTTTTCAACACGATGAACCAGGTAGAAGAAAAACATAAACAAACCATTTAAATATAGTAGAATCATAAGACAACACTGAAAATCAGAGGAGAAGTCCTTTAAAAGAGATTAAGAAAACCCTAATTTTGAAGACGAATAGTCACTTTGAAAAATAGGAAAACCTTTGAGAAAACACCAAGAGGTTCATAACATGCATAGATCTAAGACAGATCTGAAAGAAAATCATAAAACTTTTAAAGCTAGGGTTTCAGAGAACCCATTAAAAGTGAGAAAAACTTCGAAAAGTTAACGATCTAGCCGAAAAAAGTCGTGGGTCTAACTCGAACAGCCATGGATGGCCGGGAAAAGACCATAGATAGAAGTTGAGTAAGGTATGGACTAGATCTCTTTAAGATCTTTCCATGAAATTACGAAAATAGACAACCAATAGACATAGGAGACCGGTATACATCTCGAACAGCCATGGGAGTCCATGGATTGAGTGAGGATCGAAGGGGGTTAGGGCTAGTTTGGGTGGCAGCGGATAGGGTTTGAGTGAGGTTGTAGAGATAATTGGAGAGGAAAGGGGATTCAAGGGAGGTGGTTGGTGGGAAATGAATTAGGTTAGGGGGTCGTTTGGGTTTAATTTGGTAAGGGGCAACGTGGACCGTTGATCTGGGAGATCAACGGTCAAGATTAGAGAGGGTAGGCGGGGATCCGATTTGGGTTGGGTTAAAATTGGGTTAGGATCGGTTTTAAATAAAAATAGGGTTGGGGAATTGGGCTCTGATTTGGGTTATAAATGAAATACAAAAGGGGTTGTTATTTAAATAGCCAATTTTCCCTTTTTAATTTATAAGAAATAGAAAATAGTTTCTAAAAAATAAATTAAAGTACTAAAACGGTTTATAATATATAATTAGCAATTTAAAAATATAGGATCCAATTTTATGAATATAAAACATAATTTAACCTTAAAAAGGCTAGTATTACAATTATGTGTAATTTAGTTTAAAAATATTAAATAAAATTGTAAAAATATGTAAAAATTATTTTAGCCATATTTTGGAATAGATATAAAAATTCAATAGATGAATTATCAAAATAATAATTTTGGGAAATAATTATTGGGATTTTATGGATAAAAAGGGGGAAATAAATCAAATAAAAAACTTTTAAAATTATGGAAAAATAATAAAATACTTGGACATGCTTATATATGCATACATATGTTATTTTGAAGTTATTTTACATATTTAAAATATACAGGAAAAAATTGGGTATCAACAGCTTCCCCTCTTTACTCGGGAAGAATGAAAGAGTTTCCTGGTAAAGAAATGATGGTCAATTTTGACCGAACAAAACAGTTTGAAGAAGTTAGGCCGAACCCTGGCTTGTGAGCTACCTATATATCCTTTGTCTTACAGGAATCAGGCCGTATGTAGTTGAGGATCCACCGGTGGAGTATACCAATGAAGACCTTTCAAGAACAGACGCAATATCTAGGGTCGGGTAAGTGGAGGTTTACGGGAGTGGTTAGGTTTGATATGGTTGAGGGTACCGGAGCGGAATTGCTCCTGCTAGGGGTAGGTGTTGCTCGCCGTTCTACCTGTAATTAGAAACAATACAAGCGCATATTGTGCATAAATTTAAACATGATGCGAATTCCCGTTGGACCATGAATGTTGTCTTTGGACGGTTAGGATGACGTCCTTAGACCATGATGTCCTGGGCCATGAAGTGTATGATAAGGGATTCGCAGGCCATGAAATGATGTTCTTAGGCTATGACAATGGTGCCTTCGGACCGTGACACCTTTGAATAATGATATGCAAAAGATTGAAATAGATCTTCAGATCATGACATGGTGTTCTTGGGCCATGAAGATGGTGCCTCCGAACGATGACACCTTTGGATGAGTTGGCAATATTTCAGCCCATGAAAGATGCAGTAGTATGATGCGAACAAGTCAGAGCTTAGTCTTGCGAATTGAAGGGCATATATTAGCCCATAAGAAAAGCGAAAAAAATAGTTTTTGAGATGGCGCTTAGCTTTGAAGAAACTTTAAGGTAGAGCTTAGCCTCGGAAGGCAGAATGATAGCCTTATGCAAAGATACGAATGCAAATGGAGGTAAAGCTTAACCTCAGAAGGCAGAATGGTAGCCTTATGCAATGCAGATGCAGATGGAGTTAGAGCTTAACCTCGGAAGGCAGAATGGTAGCCTTATGCAAGTTGGAAGGCATACTAGTAGCCTTATGCAAGAAATGTGGATGGAGACAGCGTTTAGTCTCGGAAGGCAAAATGGTAGCCTTATGCAAATTGGAAGGCAGAATAGTAGCCTTATGCAATGTAGATGCGGATGGAGATAGTGTTTAGTCTCGGAAGGCAGAATGGTAGCCTTATGCAAGAAATAAACAAACGAGTGGCAGTAGAGTTTTCTTAGCTGAGAGCAGATTGCGGTGTTGTGATTACTAGGAGCATTGTGACATACAGGACATCACTGGTGTATGCTGATAGCAAATGTTTGCAAGTGCAACGGCTCTGAGAGTCATATTTTGAACAATGTTTGTCCCATGGGCGTACAATATGTTTAATGATTTCGCAATCCTAGTGCCTACATCCAAAGAAAAATTGTAAGTTTTGTAAGGGGAAGGTAAGTTTGTATCCCCGCTGGCTTTGCTTAACTCGTCCAGCTTTGATTTGGTGAAGTCGTCTGTATCATTGGGGTAGCATTGATAAACAAAGTAGTTTCAAAAATAAAAATGCATGATTTTATAAAAGTATGACGTAAATGTATAGTTGAAAATAGCTTTTAGATGAACCGACAACTGTGACGCAATTCAGGACATTGCACCCTTTCCTGCTACGGAATTTTGAGGGTCCTCCTCAAAATTCTGCCCCGTTTTGATTGGTTGACACTTCTGACTGTTGCTCGTGTGGCGATCGGCTGAAATTACTTCGGAATTTTGAGGCTCCCCCTCAAAATTCTACCCCAGTTTCCAATTACGGGGGGAATGAAATTTTTTATTGAATTAAGACCGAACCCATAGGGCCGCTTACGTATCCCCTATTATACGGGAATCAGGTCAGGCGTAGTTCAATTTACATCATATAAGGAAAACATAAAGATTAGACATAGTAACATTTGACTGCATCTGAATTAATCCGCTTTGGCCAGACTTCTCCGTCCATTTCTGCAAGTATGACGGCTCCTCCTATCAGAACCCGGTGAACCATATACGGACCCTGCCAGTTGGGAGAGAACTTCACTTTGGATTCATCTTGATGCGGAAAAATTTTCTGTAACACCAGCTGCCCCGGTGTGAACTGTCTTGGCTTGACTTTTTTGTTAAAGGCTCTGGCCATTCTATTCTGAAAGAGTTGACCATGGCAAACTACATTTATTCTCTTTCCGTCTATAAGGGCTAGTTGCTCATCACAACTTTTTACCCACTCGGCATCGTCGAGCTCAACTTCTTGTATGATTCTTAGGGAAGAAATTTCTACCTCAGCGGGAATGACAGCCTCTGTACCGTAAACCAGCATATAGGGGTTTGCCATGATTGATGTGCAGACCGTGGTGCGGCACCCTAGAAGAGCAAATGATAACTTCTTGTGCCACTATTTATGCATCTCTATAATTTTCCTCAATATCTTCTTGATATTCTTTTTCACAGCCTTTACAACTCCATTCATTTGAGGCATGTAGGCTGTGGAATTCTTGTGTTTGATCTTGAAAGTTTCACACATAGCTTTCATCATGTCGCTATTGATGTTGGAGCCATTATTAGTAATCGGTTGCGGACAAAGTCTGCCACGACTTTCTTAGTCACTGCTCTGTAAGATGTTGCTTCGACCCATTTGGTGAAGTAGTCGATGGATACTAGGGTAAACCTGTGTCCGTTGGAAGTGGCAGGCTCGATTGGTCCAATAACATCCTTTCCCCAGGCGGCGAATGGCCAGGGTGAGCTTGTTGTGTTGAGCTCACTCGGGGGTACCTTTATCATGTCTGCATGTATCTAACAGTGGTGGCATTTCCGGACATACTAGATGTAGTCTGTTTCCATAGTCATCCAAAAGTAACCATCCTGGAGTATCTTTTTTTCTAAGACAAAACTATTCATATGTGGACCGCAGGTCCCAACATGAATTTCTTCTAGTAGCCTGGATGTTTCCTTTGCGTCGACACATCTTAATAATCATAAATTTGGAGTCCTCCTATACAGGATTCTCCGTTGTAAAAGAAGTTGTTGGAAAATCTCCAAAGTGTGCATTTCTGAGTAGGATTAGCAAGCTCCAGGTACTCTCGTTTGCCAAATATTCCTTGATATCATGAAACCAAGGCTTTCTGTCTTCTTCTTCTTCAACATGGGCACAGTAAGCTGGCTGATTATGGATTTTCACTGGAATGGGAATAATAAAATTCTTGTCTGGATGATGTATCATAGATTATAGGGTAGCCAATGCATCGGCGAACTCATTCTGGACTCTAGGAACATGCTAAAATTCCGTCTTCGTGAACCTTTTTCTTAATTCATGTACATGATACAGATACGGGAGTATTGGAGTTCTTGGTTGCCCATTCTTCTCGTACCTAATGTATAAGTAAGTATGAATCTCCGATCACTTGCAGATCTTGAACGTTCATGTCAATGGTCATCTTGAGGCCTAAGATGCAGGCTTCATACTCAGCCATATTGTTGGTGCAGGGAAACCTGAGTTTGGCAGACACCGGTTAATGCTGACCAGTTTCTAATAATAGGATTGCTCCTATGTCGACTCCTTTGAAGTTTGCTGCCCTATCGAAGAACATTCTCCAACCGTCATAGGATTCTGCAATGTCTTCTCCTATGAATGATACCTCTTCATCAGGAAAATATGTTTCCAGGGGTTTATATTCTCCACCCACGGGGTTTTTGGCAAGGTGGTCTGCCAGTGCATGTCCCTTGACCGCTTTCTGATTTACATAAACAATGTTGAACTCACCCAACAGGATTTGCCACTTGGATAGCTTACCGGTGGGCATGGGCTTCTGAAAGATGTACTTTAAAGGATCCATCTTTGATATGAGATATGTAGTATAGGCATAGAAGTAATGGATTAGCTTCTGAGATACCCAAGTCAAAACACAACAGGTGCATTCCAATAGAGAATACCGGGCCTCGTACGGGGTGAACGTCTTACTGAGATAATAAATGGCTTGTTTGTCCTCCCTGTTTCATCATGCTACCCCAGAACGCAACAAAAAGCTCCATCTAATACTACAAGGTAGTGTAATAAGGGTCTACCTTCCTTGGGTGGGACTAAGACAGGTGGTGTTGACAGGTACTCCTCGATTCATCGAAGGCCTTTTGGAAGTCCTTGGTCCATTTGGTAGCGGCGTCCTTCTTCAACATCTTAAAGATTGGCTCATAGATAACTGTAGACTGTGTTATGAATCGACTGATGTAGTTAAGCCTCCCCAAGAAACTCATCACATCCTTCTTATTCTTTGGCGGTGGCAGTTCTTGAATGGCTTCGACTTTTGATGGATCCAGTTCTATTCCTCGGTGGCTCACAATAAGCTCAAGCAATTTCCTAGCAGGAACCCCAAATGCGCATTTTGTGGTGTTTAGTTTTAGGTTGTACCTTCGCAGTCTATTAAAGAACTTCATCAGGTCTTCCATGTTGTCAGAGGCCTTCTTGGATTTGATAATAACATTGTCCACATATACCTCTATTTCTTTGTGCATCATATCATGGAAAATGGTGGTCATGGCCCTGATGTAGGTGGCCCCGACATTCTTCAGGCTGAATGACATCATCTTGTAATAGTATACTTCCCATGGCGTAATAAAAGCTATTTTCTCAACATCTTCCTCATCCATCCAGATCTGATGATAACCAGCGAAATAATTCACGAATGACTGTAACTCATGCTTGGCGCAATTATCAATCAGGATGTGTATATTTGGCAAAGGGAAGTCGTCTTTCGGACTGGCCTAGTTGAGATCCCGGTAGTCTACGTAGACGCCAACCTTCCCATCCTTCTTTGGCACTGGCACAATGTTGGCTAACCATGTCGGGTATTCTACTACCCTGAGAACCTTAGCTTTGATCTGCTTGTTGACTTATTCCTTGATTTTCAAACTCATATCAGGCTTAAACTTTCTGAGCTTTTGCTTTACCAGTGGACACATTGGATCGGTTGGCAATTTGTAAGCCACAATAGACGTACTCAGACCATTCATGTCATCATATGACCAGGCGAATATGTCCTCATACTCGTTTAGAAATTCTGTGTATTCTTTCTTTTCTGATGGAGATAGGTGAACGTTGATCCATGTTTCCTTGACGTTTACTGTATCTCCCAGCTTGGACTTAGGTCTGTTCTCAAAGTTCTCAACTTCTTTGACAATCTCGTCAGGTATGTCATCTTCATTTGAATCAATGTCCGTTTGTGATGTTGTCTCATTGCATGTCACAGTCGTTGGTTCATCAAGTTAAGTAATAGTAATGCTGTATTGGTAAAGTAAGGAGGGATAAGGAAAGAAAACGATAACAATAAATATTAAAAATCAAAATGCTTTTGATAAGTTGAATAACTGTTTTGAACATTGAAGATCTTATTGTGGGAATTGAAAATGCGAAAAGAAAATCATTTAGTAAAAACAATGAATAATGCTTGTTTTAGCCTTGCTACCCCGAGGGCCGTCAGACTTTGGTTGTCCTGATGGTCCAATTCTTGAGATGCGCCCCTCTGCTCACAGCCTGTATGGAAGGGTCTTCCTCCCCCTCCTCCTCGAGAATAACACAACAGTCCATATCATTGTCCTCCAGAAACAAGTTCTTTACCGCTGCAAGTGCTTCTTCTTCATCTGGCCCATAAATAATGTCCGCCTATTGGAAAGTCTGCTCCATATGCAGTATTGGCTGCTCCAGTGGATAGTAGGGACCACGCCATGGTGGCGACCAGTTGTTGAATTCTTCCTAGGTGTATTCATATCCCAAACCGAAGGTAGTGCCATGTTTCTTGAGTTTTATGGGCTTAGAGATTCCTTGGAGGTTCTTTCCGAGCCCTTTGCAAAGTTCGTACCCACTCCAACTCAGTATAATCTCGATTTTTCTATCCCACCATTTGTCTTTGTCGATATCATTGACCCGCTCAATGTGGTGGTAAGTTTCCCCACCCAGCTTCCCTCTTTCCTCGATAGCCGGAATGGTCCGGTGACTGTATATAGGGTTGCTACCGTCGCCGTAAATGATCACTTCCTAGTGGTTCCATTCGAACTTTACTGCCTAATGCATCGTTGATGCTACGGCCCCAGCAACATAAATCCATGGCCATCCCAGCAGCAGGTTGTAGGATGTTGGTACATCTATCACCTGGAAATCGACCTCGAACCAGGTTGGTCCCATCTGCAAGCATAGACTAATCTCACCGATGGTGGACCTCTGACAACCATCGAAAGCTTTCACATTGATTGCTCCATCTTTTATCTCATGCATCCCTTTACCCAACTTCTTGAGTGTTACCAGTGGACAAATGTTAAGACCAGAACCTCCATCGATCAAGATTCTGGTGATGAAATAATTTTCGCATTGCACGGTGATGTGTAGTGCTTTATTGTGCCCCAGCCCTTCAGGTGGCAACTCTTCCTCATGAAAGGTGATATGGATTTCCAGCACTTGTCCTACCATATTAGCCATTTCCCCGCTAGTGATGTTACTCGGTACGTATGCTTCACTCAGCACCTTTAATAAAGCATTCTTATGTGTTTCAGAATTCTGCAGCAAAAAGAGAGTGGATATTTGTGCTGGCGTCTTGTTTAACTGGTCGATGATCGAATATTCTTGGCTTGTATCTTCCTCCAAAGGTCGTCTGGACCTATCTTAAGGAGGGGCGGCCGATTGATGGCCTGCTTGCTTGATTCAGCTAGATGTTTAGGGGTATAGACTCTATCGGTTCTTGTCATACCCTGTGTTGCGATAGTTTCTTCAATCCTGACCTTGCCTTTCCTTCTTGCCTCGGTTGTATAGTCCTAAGGTATAGCATTTGTATAGATTGGTGTCATGGTTGACATCTCTACTGGGATCGGCGTGGCTATCCTTACTCCGAACAAAACACGTGCCTTGGGTGGCAAAACCGCAATCTCAAATGGTGCAGATGCATTTGCTGGAGACACTAATTCAACCTCATTTGGTGCCGATGTCTTTGCGGATGGTGATACTTCAAACTCAAGTGGTACAGACATATTGACCTCAACTTCCTCAGATGGTTGGATCTAGACTATGATTGGATTGAGAGTAATTGTTGGTTTCTTTGGGTCATCACCTTCTGCGATCAACCCGATTGATCCCTCGGGATCCCAGTCATTTTCTATTTCAATCATGTGGATACCTCCACCTCAGGGTCTGGCAGAGAGTTGTTACGGACATTTGGAGCGGTTTGTTTTTCCACAATGATCTTGTTGTCAATCAAAGACTGGATCTTGTCTTTCAAAGAACGGCATTCATCGATGGTGTGCCCTTTCATGCCGAAGTGGTATGCACAGGATTTGTTTGGGTTTACCCAATAGGAAGGATTCTCAGGGGTTGCAGCAGGGATGGGGGTGACATAACTAGCAGCTTTGAGTCTCTCATACAGCTGGTCAATGATTACAGCGATGGTTGTATATTATTTTGGAGGTCTGCGATCAAAATTAGGTCGAGGCCTATGGAAGTTTTAGCGTGCAGGGGCTGATTGATAGTGGGATGATTGAGCATTATAGGTTTGGTAGACATGAGCGGGTTGGGAGTATCTGGGTGAGGTAGATTGATATGTAGGAGGTGGAGGTGACTGATAAGTTGGTGGTGGAGCTTGGCATGAAGGTGAGGGTGCTTGGTAATTTGGAGTTGGCTAGTATGTAAGTGGAGGTGTTGGGTAAGTTTGGTATTTAAGGGGAGACTTGGTCCTTTGTGCAACCATCACGGCCCCTGCGATCCTTTTCTTGGACACACCACCGGACTGTAAGGCCTTATTTGTAGCTTGCAAGGCCTCAAAGTTTGTAACCATACTGCTTTTGATACCTTCTTCAATTCTTTCACCCAATTTGATAATGTCGCAGAACTTGTGGTTCTCTGTCATCATCAGTCGTTCATAGTACTGTGGGTCCTGAGCCCAGACAAAGTACTTGTTTATTCGTTCCTCTTCTAAGGCAGGTCTGACCTTAGCAGCTTCGGACCTCCGACGAGTAGCATACTAGCGAAACGTCTCCGCGAGCTTCTTCTTCAGATTCTGTATATAGAACACATCTGGTGCATTCTCTATATTAAACCTGAATCTGTCCATAAAGTCTGATGCCATGCTTACCCAGCTTGACCACTTCTTGGGATCTTGGCTGATGTACCAAGATAATGCATCTCCTTTCAAACTCCTCATGAATAACTTCATGCGGATTCTTTTATCCTTTCCTACTCCAACCAGCTTGTCACAATATGTCCTCAAATGGACCCTTGGATCACCCGTACCATCAAACATTTTGAACTTAGGAGATTTGTACCCCTCAGGCAGTTCAACATCAGGCTGTATCCAAAGATCCTCATAGTTCAGCCCCTCGATTCCTTTGCTCCCCTCAACGCCCTGAATCCGACTGGTCAATTTCTTTAGCTCCTCGGCCAAGTTCTTGATAAGCAGATCCTTTTCATCAAACTCAGGTGTGCATGAGATAGGTTGGGTAGAGTGTGGCATGGTCTCCATGTAGATAGAAGTGTTATGGTGGCCTGGTGTATGGGTGTGGAAATTGTCGTTTGTGGAGTTTTGAGGTTCTGGGATGAGTAGTGGAGTGTTGTTTGGGGTATTGGAGGTGTTACATTAGTTCTTTGGTGGACCAACGTGATGGTGAAGAGCAGGATGATTCTAGTGTTTTGGGATATTTTGAGGGGGTTTAAGGTTTTGAGTGTTGGGGAAGTTGACATCTGGGGTACTGAGGGAAAATGATAGGCTTGCCAGATTCCGAACATGATCGAGGGCTTCCTGAAATTTCAACAACTTCTGCTCAAGTTGTGACACATTCTCGTTAGGAACTCGAATACCCTGGCCATCAGTTGACTCTACCCGTTCAACTGTGTTCTCCTTCCTGATATTGTTTAAATCTTCCATCTTGCCTTTGTTCTTGCCTTTAATGGGACTAAGAGGAGGAGTGGGTGAAGGGCCCCTGGATCTTGTGAAATAAGATGATGATGCTAGAGTGCATGAACTAACTTTGGGGAGGGGAATAATAAAACAAAGATAAACACAAAAGGTAATCAAGTTAGTGAGGATTATAAAAAGTATTGCGATATTTAAACACATAGTGCAGGAATGTAAAGCATGTCCTAACTTGGGAACCTCTTTGTGCCCGAGGTAGGCCTAGTGACAAATTGATTTGGAGAACTTAAAATGCTTAATGACTCATTTTATTGATAAATATAGGCAAATCACAAAACGACACTAAATGAACAAGAAACAAAAGTCACTAATGGCCATTGGCCTTATTACATTCATAAAGCGAAAAAGATAAATCCCTATCTACTTGGTCCCAGAAGGATCTTCCTCAGGTTGAATGTTCTCATTGATCAAATCCTCCAGTTTGCGTAGGTTCACCAGTAGAAATGCCTTTGCCATGTGTTTTCTTTTGTTTCCTTCAGCGTTCTGGCAATCAATGACTCTCTTCTTCACTTTTCCTTCCAATTCCAGCAGAGTGTATTCTAGATATTCCAACTTTTTGCTAGCTTTGGCGGCCCTATCTTTCCACTCATTGATTTGGTCATCTGATGGAAGACTCTTCCACCAGTCTAGCAAGAGTGGGGGCGTGCTAACCATACCGAAGCTGGGGGCCTCATTCTTCATTTTATGCAAAACAAAAGGGTTAAGACCATACCGCCACCGGAATCGACTATTTAACATCAACAATAACCATGAAGCATTTAGTTCTCCAAATAAATGCACAGAACATGATGACGTCCGTTTGGGTTTAGGGAAACCCAGTGGACTTTTGGACAATGCTATCTTAAAGAATCATTATGTAGACAACATAATTGACCCGGCTAGGTTTGACCATAATGCATGCGCAATTCAAACAGAGTAAAATTTCTATGGGGTTTTATACAGGTACCCTTGAGGGAAAGACTCAAGGGGGGAGGCACGGAACCATCAACTGCACCGCTGATCGACTAGTTTTACCGCAAATATGCCTTTCCGAATTTAGGGGTAATAATATAGGAAGAGCGCAATCACTCATCAATTGTTGCTATAGTATTTGTTTGGCATAAGTTAAGTATGATGTTGAGCATGATTATGCAATAATTAAAAGCATGTTGACATGTATTTGCACGTTATGAAAGCGATAAATACAGCAGTTTAATAATGTAAAGCAGTTATAAAGAAAGGAAACAAGAAAGATATGTCAGTTTTGTTTTAGAAGAAGAAATTAAATGCTTAAAGAAATAAAACAAATAATCGTACATAGGGAGGTACAAATTCACAAGAACAATCTGAAATGGTAAAAGCCTAAAATCCCCAACAGAGTCACCATGCTGTTGCGCCCCCTTTTTCCCTACGCGGAGAGGAGTCTGGGTTTCGACATTCATGGGGTTTAATGACTCATTTTCTTTTGGGAATTGGGTATTGCGTTTTTGAAGAGTCGCCACCTAACGATTTTTAAGATGCATTAGGGCACCTACAGAGTTTATTTACAACTACGTTTGATAACCAGAGATAGGGTAAGGGCTTGAAATTATCCTAAGGAGAAGGTGTTAGGCACCCCTCAGGATCCACTAGTGTAGTTCCCAGCCAGACAGTTTTTGTGAATTTGTGCAATTAGCAAATAAACAAGTAGGGGCTCAAATAACAGGGGATTTAAGTTAAATACTCAGGTGTCTGAAAACGATTAAGGCAAGCAAGGTTTTGAAAAGAGTTACAATCCAAGTGTTCTTATGAATGTAAAGGGGGTGTCCTAGGTTTGTTTGTAATATGGATAACATCAATTCAATACCGGTATGACACTCCTCAAAAGAGGGGATACACGTGGTATTAGCGCACCGGTCATCATATCCATATCTACCCTCCCCACCCCCTGAAGGTAATTAAAGCGAGCGTTGGTCCTGACCACTATTGCATGTGGTTACCCGTCCCTTCCTATCAGTCCTGGAGGAATTTAGGACTCATATCCTATAAGAAGTAGGTTCTAGGTAGACTCTCAGGTTTAAAGGCAAAATACTAAGGCGACATTCAAAACAAGTAGGATTGCATTTAATGAGGAAAAACATAGAAAACAAGTAGAAAGCTCAGTTATACTTCCACAGATAATGCACATAGACAGCATGACTTATACACAGTTGAGGTCTGAATTTAAAATCCTAAAGCAGGGTGTTTAAGTGGTAACATCAGAACCAGATTTATTACATGACTCAGAAAAGAAGTCTGAATCTGGTTTGCCTACTGATTTTAACAGTTGATAATTAAACAAAGGCAATTCAAATTTTATTTATGTCATTACCTAAGGCTTGCCTATGCGCAAAGCGAGATGCAGCAGTTGTTCCAAGTCATTAAGACAGTTTGCAGATTATTTTTGTTACCTAAAACATGTTATTCTAGTTGTAGAGATTGTTGCTAATTTTATTCAGAAAACATCACAATGTGAAAATTATTACTTTACTACCCTTTTCATGAATCAGTAGTTGACTAGGACAAAATGCAAATAGGATCCTAGAACATGGTATCTAATATGCACATGCAAATTGCAAGGTTGTTGAAAACAGAATCCCTAAGGCATGATTTCTAAATGTACACAAGAGTTGCAGAATTTTTGAAATAACAGCTTTTTACACCAGTGTTGTTATTGCCCCGGGAGTAGGATTTCTAAGTGATAGAAATAAAGCATGGACTAATGAATGAAGTGCTGAAGCAAGAAACATAGGTCCTAAGAACATGGTTTTCTAATGCATGTATGAATCCTAAACTTGGTTTCTAGTGCACAATTAGGAATATAAATCTAATAACATGTTTTCTACCCTTTAAAAACTATAGCATGCATATTTTCCCATCCCCTTTCACTAACCACCCTAATGCTTATTTATAAATTATTACAGATCATATGATAGAATTACATGACAAATGCAAAATAAGAAGTTACAACTATAGGAAGACTGATTCTAACTCCCTCTCTGAGGTATGTAATAAAACACCTCAAATGCCATTATTGTTCCAAAGCCTTTTTCATATCTGGGTGTGTCAGAGTTCCTTAAGGACCTCAAGGGATCCCGGACAGTGCTCACACCCAGATTACATAACCAAGAGTAAGTGCAGTGTAGAAGAAACAGTTCTTATGTGTCCAGGTTTAAAGGGAGCTCAAGGGTCCCAAAGCAAGGGTCACACAAGAGTGGCAGAACCTAATGATCTAAGAGTTCATGTGAGAGTGCTTGAAACAGTTTTGAAAATAGCATGTTTGAAACAAGTTTGTAGAACAGCAGAAGAGTTGCTTAATGAAAACAATTTTCTAAAAGGGAAAGGGGAAAGGAGGAACAACACATATACAGAACCAGTTCAGAGAGTAGTGCAGCTTCAGCAATTAAAAGTAGGGGAGTAGGGGTTGGGGACATAGAGGACCCAAATTAGAAACATATAATTAATCATGAATCAAGTACATTGGGAGACATGCTGGTTGAGGGACATAAACAGGAACAAGTGAACATGCTAATTACAAAAGGAGGGAAAAATTTTAAGCATGCTGAGTAAAACAGTATACAAGAAGTACAATTTAACAGCATGAGCCATTAAGTTGGTGCAGAAAGAGACAAGGATTGACAAATAAGGGAGCACATAGAATTGAGTTTCAGTATTTAAACTAAGAACATACCAGTTGAAGAAGCAAAGTGCAAAAAAAGTAAAGCAGCCAGATTTCCACAATCTAGCCTTGGCTTTCAGCCGGCTAGACAGAGTAGTAGCTCAAGTAGTAGTAGAGAAAGAGAGTTTGAGTGTGTAAGTGTGTGTTCTGAACTAAATTGTTCGTGTGTTTAAAGAAGAGAGGGTAGGGTATTTATAGCTTTGAAAAGAAGTGGAAATAAGGTAACAAGTAAAGTTTTAACACAAATATGGAAATAATCATCAACAAAATCAATTAATATAATTACTTCCCCTTAATCAAGAAGTTACAGCTCAAACGGATACTACATGGATAGTTAATGAAAGAGAATCAATTTGAGAAAGATTGATTTTTACCATATAAGGGGTAGTAAAAGTATAGGGCATATAATTGAGTCTAAGTACATAATATACTTAATTTATGGAAAAGATTCAACAAGGGTGAAACATCACAGCAAATAAAGGAAGGGAATCAATCAACTTAAACAAACAAGTAAAATTAGGGATTTATAAGAAAACTTTACAATCAAGCTGCAATTTAAGAAAATCAAGATCAATGAAGAGGGAGTCATGATTTTGCACTTCGACATATAAGTAGAAAAGAATGACAGGCGTATCAGACATGCAGGGTCAAACATATTGACAAAAGAAGCAAACTAGATGAACACAAACATACCAAGTTGACATGAGTAGGCTAAGGACTACTCGAAGCATGGTAATCAACAAGTCAAGTAGTCCCACAGAACCAAAAATGAAGAAACCAGTCTAACACATAGCAACGGGTAAAGGAGACCAGACCAACACACGAAAATTAGTAAAGGAAGTCTTCAAACTCATAGTAATAAGTGAAGAAAGATTTTTAAGAAATTAGGCTTTTAACAGAGCTGAGTTGAAATGGTAAGAACTTAGAATCAGTCAAGTTAACAAAGAAAAGGATCTAAACACAAAGAACATAGTCGAAACAAGTATACAAAATAAATAAAGATAGTTCCAAACCTCGGATAAAGCCAAAATACCTAGTGTTTTCAACTCGATGAACTAGGTAGAAGAAAAACATAAACAAACCATTTAAACATAGTAGAATCATAAGACAACACTGAAAATTAAAGGAGAAGTCCTTTAAAAGAGGTTAAGAAAACCCTAATTTTGAAGACGAAGAGTCACTTTGAAAAAATGGAAAACCTTTGAGAAAACACCAAGAGATTCATAACATGCACAGATCTAAAATAGATCTGAAAGAAAATTGGAAAGCTTTTAAAGCTAGGGTTTTAGAGAACCCCAAAAAAGTGAGAAAAACTTCGAAAAGTTACCGATCTTGCCGGAAAGGTCATGGGTCTGACTTGAACAACCATGAATGGGCGGGAAAAGACCATAGATAGAAGTTGAGAAAGTTATGGACTAGATCTCTTCCAGATCTTTCCATGAAATCACGAAAACAGGCAACCAGTAGACATAGGAGACCGGTATACATCTCAAACAGCCATGGGAGTCCATGGACTGAGTGAGGATCGAAAGGAATTAGGGTTGATTTGGGTGGCGGCGGCTAGGGTTTGAGTGAGGGTGCAGAGAGAATTGGAGAGAAAAGCGATAGGTTGGTGGGAAATGAATTAGGTTAGGGGGTCGTTTGGGTTTAATTTGGTTAGGGGCAACGTGGACCGTTGATCTAGGAGATCAACGGTCAAGATTAGAGAGGGTAGGTGGGGATCCAATTTGGGCTTGGGTTAAAATTGGGTTAGGGTCGGTTTTAATTAAATATTGGGCTGGGGAATTAGGGTCCGGTTTGGGTTATAATTGAAATACAAAAGGGTCTATTATTTAAATAGCCAGTTTTTCCTTTTTAATTTATAAAAAATAAATTAAAGTATTAAAATGGTTTATAATATATAATTAGTAATTTAAAAATACAGGATCCAATTTTATGAATATAAAACATAATTAAACCTTAAAAAGGCTAGTATTGCAATTATGTGTAATTTAGCTTTAAAAATACTAAATGAAATAGTAAAAATATGTAAAAATTAATTTATCCATATTTTGGAATAGATATAAAAATCCAATATATTAATTATCAAAATAATAATTTTGGGAAATAATTATTGGAATTTTATGGATAAAAATGGGAAATAAATCAATTAAAAACCCTTTAAAATTATGAAAAAATAATAAAACCCTTGGACATGCTTATATATGCATACATATGCTATTTTGAAGTTATTTTTCATATTGAAAATATACAAAAAAAATTGGGTATCAACAGTTATGAGGGGTGGCGTGAAGTTAGCCACGAAGTCTGCCAATATTTGAGACTTGATGGTCGTTCGGGGTTGATTCTCAATATCATACCCACTGATTTGGCCCATTTGGCCAATCACTCTGAAAGTTTAGGTTTATGCAAAATATTTCAAAGGGGATAAGTCGTTACAACACATATTGGATGACATTGAAAGTATGGCTTTAGTTTCCTATAGGCGTTTATTAAAGCGAGCTCTAATTTTTTTAAATGTGGATATCTAGTCTCGGCCTCGCCTAAGGTCCGACTAACATAATAGACAGGGAATTCGGTACCTTGTTCTTCTCGGACTAGGACTCCACTTACTGCTATCTCCGAGACTGCCAAGTACAAGTAAAGTTCCATTTTCTGGGTATGAAGCAGTGGCGGGCTCGATAAGTACCACTTTAGTTCCTCCAAGGCCTGCTGACACTCCGGGGTCCATGCAAAATTGTTATTCTTCCTAAGCAATGAGAAGAATAAGTGACTCTTATATGAGGACCTCAAAATGAATTGCCCTAGGGCGGTTATGCGCCCGGTTAGCCTCTGCACGACCTTTATATTATCTACAACTTTAATATCCTCGATAGCTTTGATTTTATCGGGGTTGATCTCGATACCCCGATTGGACACCATGAAGCTGAGAAACTTGCTCGAGCCAACACCGAATGCACACTTTTCTAGGTTGAGTTTCATATTATACTTCCTTTGTATATTGAAAGTCTCCTGCAAATGTTTCAAATGGTCCTCTGCTCGCAGGGACTTAACTAGCATGTCATCAATATAAACTTCCATAGATTTATATATTTGTTGTTCGAACATTCTATTTACTAGGCGTTGATAGGTCGCACCAACATTTTTTGGTCCGAATGGTATTACATTATAATAGTAGGTTCCATACTTAGTGATAAACGAGGTCTTTTCTTGGTCCTCCGGGTTTATCTGTATTTGGTTGTACCAGAGTAGGCATCGAAAAAACAGAGAGTCTCATGGCCAACCGTGGCATCGATCATACGATCGATTTTAGGCAAAGGATAAGAATCCTTGGGACATGCTTTATTCAAATTTTTATAATCTACACACATTCTAAGTTTTTTCGCTTCTTAGGGAGGACTACTACATTTGCAAACCATTTGGGATACTTTACTTCCCGAATGGATCCTATTTTGAGAAGTTTGGTTACCTCATCTTTGATGAAAGCGTGTTTTACCTCGGACTGAAGCCTCCTTTCTGGTATTTCACCGGGCGGAACTTCGGGTCCAAGATTAGTGTATGAGTAGTGATCTCCGGTGGGATCCCTATCATATCAAGATGGGACCAGGCAAAACAATCCATATTATCTTTAAGTAATTGAATAAGTTTTTTCTAAAGCTCGGGAGCTAGCCCCGTGCCCAGGTTTACCATTCGATCGGGCAGATGCTCGATCAGTATGATTTGTTCCAGCTCTTCGACCGTTGAATTTTTGGCGTCATAATCATCGGGGATTATGAAGGTTCAGGGTATCATATAGTCATCATCCTCGAAAGTTCCCTGCTCCTCCGGTTGGGTTGAGGCTGGTGACTGTGGTTGCTATTTGACTTCCTATTGATACCCAATTTTTCTCTCATATTTTCAAATATATATACATATACTTCAAAACAGTATATTTCATCATCATTTAGTTTATAAACCCATAAATATTTTTCATAATTTTAAAAGGCTTTAAATCAATTTATTTTGCATTTTTATCCAATAGTATTTTTTATGGTGATTTAATCATTTATATCCACATAATGTTTAAATATTTTTTCAGTGCTTTTGTTTAATTACATTAGTATTTTTAGGGTTAAAATGTACATTTTGCAATCATAGCTCATATGCATGTATAATTACATTATTTATACAGAAAATGACTTCTTATGTTTTTATAATGTTGAGTAATTATTTTTAATCATTTTAATGCACAAATAATATTTTTATTATTTGTTAATTACTTTATAAAGTATTTATTTATTAAAACATTTAGTATTTAAAAACTAGCCTAATTCTAAACCTATTTTCGGACCTAAACTATCCAATACACTAGACCAATAATACCTGAGCCTAAACCAAATAAACCCTCAGACCAGCCAACTAAAATTAACCTAACCTAGATCTCCATAAACCTCAGGCGTTGATCAAAAATGATCAACGGCTCACAAAACCCCATCCCTCTTTCCTTATATCTCCTCAGCCTAACCTTAATCCCCATTCCCTAAAGATCGCCGCCTCTAAACTCTCTCTGTCTCACCTCTGAAGAACCTTAATTGCCGCCTTTTACCAATCCCCTTCCTAATCCCTTTAGCCATGGGATTTACCTATTATTTACTTACCATATCTGTGTTCCTTCTCTACCGGTTACTCGTCCATGGTGTTACCTAGTTGCTTGCCTAACATGGAAAGCAAATCTCATCAAATCGAACCAAATCGGTTCAAATCCTTGATTTCTTTAATTATTCTATCTATGTTCATCATGTATCCTTTGTAAGTACGAATATTTTCTATATCTATGGATGATTCTTCCCTACCCTAAATTAGGGTTTTCAAACCTCTTTTAATCAAACCAAATCGGGTTTGATTTTCTAAATTTAAGTGATATTTTTTCTATGTTCATCCTATTCTGTGTGGTGTTTGATTTTATTCAGTCGATTTTACACTCTGCCTAAAATTAAGGTTTGAGACTTTTTCGTTTCCCTTACTGATTCTGATTGCATGTAATGAATCTTTCCTTTCTCGTGTTTGATTGATGATTTTCCTTATTTGGATGTTAATTTCTATCAATATATACCACTTCCCCTATTCCCTTTAGAGAGACATTCTAAACTCGATATAGCTTTACTAAAAGTTAAAGCTTTACTCTGATTTTCATTCTATATTCTGATTTTTGCCAGCTGGAAGACAAGGCCATTTAGTTCTGGGACCTTGCTACTTAGAATATTGTGGTCTTTCTTATTATGTGCATTTTCGCTTAACTGGTGAGTCACTTGACTTCTGCAATTCCATTCTTACATGTCTATGATCTGCATGTGTTCTTACTTCTCAATCTATGTTTCAATATGCTTCTGAGTTATGTTTGGTATTGCTCTATAAACTTTACATGTTTTAGCCTTTTTAACACTTAACTGCTCCTAATGCTACCAGTCCTGAAGATATCTATTCCTAATCTAGTTAATCTGGACTCTTGAGGTTTATTCAGTTTAGTATATTAAACTCTTGAATACTCATGAACATGTTTGTGTTATCTTGTGTTAAGACCTTCATTGTCAGTCGAAATGTACCTCCTTATTATTATGTTATTCAATATGATCACTCGACCCTATACCCCCCCCTTTCTAGTGTTTGCTTATGACTTGAAACAGTTGTCTCATCATGTTTGAATCAGTACTTTGAAATGTTAGGCTAAATCTTTGATACAAACTGGATCCTCTTTAGCTAATTAGGCCATTATAGCAATTCTTGAATCTCTATATCTTCTACTTGACATGATTTTACCTTACACTTTGTTCAAAATCCCTGTAGTGATAAGTCTTGCACATTTATCTTAATCGGTTATTGTGATCTTACCCATTTGCTAACATGATGCTATGTTCCCTCTATGATTATTTGGCTCATCACAATGCTACCTTATTCTCTTGTTGATACTAGGTTGTGTACTTAGCATAATTCAACAATGTTTCAACTTGTTTTGCACATGTGAACAGTAATCTTTATCAATCCTGTAAACATGTTCTTTCTCAATTTTTCTTTAGCATGTGACTACATATGTGCTAAGTGTTAACCCTATATTTTAGATTACATTAAGGTTGATCTTGTTTTAGTTCTATGATTTAATCAATTGGTTGCCTGGTTTGCTTAATTTGGTTGTGTCTGTTTAAACCCTTCAATTCCTGTTTTCTCAATTTTGGTCTTTTCTTTCATTTGTCGCCTAAGTTCTTTGAATCCCATTCTTAGCCAGCTGAAAGCCAAGGATACTTAGGTTCGATAATTTTACCTCCCTAGTGTGAGCACTGCCATGGGTTTTTGAAGCACTTGGGAACTCTGACACACTAGGTCCTTGGTCCTATGTGCTCAACTCTGTTTTAAGACAACCGGGGGAATCCCTCAATTCCTGGATGCCTTATGTCCATGAACATGTAATTTTAGGGATGTTGTGAACTACGAGAATGAAGGCATGTCCTGGTCGGGTGCACCTTTGGGTCAGCTATAGGTCCCTATAGCTATTCAACTTTGTAATTTATTCTATTCATCCTGGGTCTGTAATAATTCTTGTAATAACAATTTGGGGTATTAGTGAAATTGGGAAAGGTCTTTTATCTTATACTTGCATTGAAATGGGTAGAAATCCTGCATATAGGTTCATTACTTAGTTAAAATGTGCTATTATGTTCAAACATGTTCAGCTTTCATATGCTAGAAATCATGCCTATAGGTATTTTATCTTTGCTCAAAACGTGTTACTTTCCAGTTATTGTAGAAATCCTGCATATAGGTACATTGTTATGCTCAGAATGATCAATCATTATATGTTAGCCATCATGCCTATAGGTTCTTCATTTGGTTCAAATATGTTATATGCCTTCTTGTTAGAAATCATGCCTATATGATCTTAAAATTAGTTTTAATTATTGAAATCAAGCCTATATGAGCTAAAATCAGTTTTAATTATTGAAATATAGGATCTGAATTAGTTTAATTAATTGTCTCACTCGTTTATTTAAGAGTTTTCAACACTGTGCTAATTATCATCACTAGAAACCATTCCTATACGACTCAATTAATCAATTCTGAACATAATCCTGTGATTACCGCTATTAGTTACTACATAAAATGCCTAGATATCACGCCTATAGGTTTTAATCTCTTATACCTGTAATCAGTAGGCAACCATGTAGATTTTAGAGATTGTATAGGTATACAACATGTATTAAGTCCAGAATCACATAGAGATCCTGCCTATAGGTTTCAACAACTTCAACTTGTTAAAATCTGCAATTGTCTTTGTTAATCAAGTTTTTCATGCATTTGTTGTCTAAGAGCGGAAGCCAACTTGAGCCCTTGTTTGCTTATAAGTGAAAGTTCAAAATGTTTTGTATGTCGCCTGGTATTTTTCATTTTTGAGCAGCCTAAGTTAAAGTCTAGAGCCACCCTGAGATAGAGATTCAAATGCCTCTTAGACCATAGGCATGGGACGGGTAGTGCATGCATATGGAATGACTTAGAATTGACTAGTGCACTTTAGGTAACAACTTAAAGATAGTAATTGGGTAGCAGGAGATGATAGTCTGTGCCCGCTGAATAATATAAGTAGCACCCTACCTTGAGAGAGTTACGAAGTATTATTTATGTTGCACAGGGTGATCCTTTAGGCTAAAAAACTTAGAACCCCCCCCCCCATCTTATCTTTCATCAATTATTTGTGTTTAATAATAAACTTCCCAAATTTCTTATTTCTCATGTACTTGATCTCCTAGAATAATTCATATAATTGAGTTCGGTCGGGACCCACAATTGTAGACCTCGAAGAGCACCTAACACCTTCTCTTCGAGGTAATTTCGAGCCCTTACCCGATCTTCGGTGATGCAAACTAGTTAGACAGAGTTATATGCAAATATGTGCCCTAACGCACCTTAATACGTTAGTTGGTGACTCTCTCTTTTAAAACCCTTCCTTAAAAGAGTTGTCATATGTTGAAACACGCTTTCGCGAGAAAAAGGGTGTGCGACAGCATGGCGACTCTGCTGGGGATTTTTAGGCTCTTACCATAAGTGAACTTGGTCTATATGAATTAGTCTTCTCTAAGAGTTTTATTGTCTTTGTTGTCACATGAATATCCCAATTTGATCCCTTTTATTTGCTACTTGTACACCCTTTACCCGTTTTCCCTTTATTTGTACTCACATGTGAATCTTTGCTTAATAACATGCACTTTCCTTTAGACGTTTTAGAATTGCTACATCCTGTCTCTCCCCACCCTCACTCCCTCGTTTACTTTGTTACCATTTCCATATTGTGCGTACTAACATCTTCCTTGTTTTTCTTTCTTTAATGTCTTTACGTTTCATTCAATACTGCATTTACTTCTTTCAAACATGCAAAAATACTTAACAATATGTTATTTTATATGTGCATAAAGCATGCTCCATATCATATTCCACTCATGTGTATTAATAACATAGTGTCACTTGATGAGTGTCCACGCTATTCCTAAACCACCCTTTAAATTTGGAAAGGCTTATTTGCGGTAAAACTAGTCGATCTGCGGCGTAGTCGACGGTTCCGTTCCTTTCCCTCTCAAGTTGTCCTCTTGAGGGTACCAGTCTAGACTCTTCGACACCCCATTCTAAATTAAATTGTGCATGCATCATGTCTATACCTAGTATGAGTTAGAACGTTGTCCGCGCAATAACTCGCTATGACAAGCCTTATCCAAAGTCCGTCGGGATTTTCATAATCCCAATGGACACAATCAGATCTATGCATTATTTAGAGAAAACATGCCAATATGTTGATCGTTAACGTGTAAATAGCCAAATCTGGAGGGGGAAAGGGCTAACTCTAATTGTTTTGCATAAATGAGGCACGAGGTCCCCAGGTTCGGCATGGTTCGGAATATCCCACCTTTGCTGCTGGATTGGTGGGAAGATCTCGCATCAAGTGATAAAAATCATGTGAAACGAGTCCTCGGGAATTTACCCTTTATGTTATACATTCATCCAAACAACACACTCATTAAGGCCGCTACTATGTTCTGGGATGAAAAGAGGGTTGTTTTCCGTTTTGGTGATATGGAAATGACTCCCCTTCTAGGGGAAATCGGGGGTTTTACTGGAGCTCCTTGGGATAGCCCTGGTCTATTGGTACCGGAAAACCGCACTTCTCGGGGGGTTTCTGAAAATGATGTGTTTTACAAATAATGACGAGTTAGTCTGCCTGAAGAAGTCTTATATACCCATCGAATTCCTTTACGAACGTTATGGGCACAACAAATCTTATCGCCTTTACCAGGATGAGATTGTCATTACTTCTCTAGGTTGGACCCACTGTCGGGTTTTTGTGTTTATTGTCTGTTTTCTGGGGATGCAGGTATTCCCAATGCAAGGAAAAAGGATTCACAGTCATTTAGCTATAGTAACCAAGACTCTAATGGATGGAATTGAGAGACAAACCTACACTATTGTCCTAATGATCATAGCAGAGATATACCGAGCTTTGGACTACTGCAAGAAAGTATACTGTTACACCCTATGTTTTCGTATGTTAAAGTTTTGTCGTAAGTTAATCGACATAAGTATGGGAATGAGATTATTTTGGGATTATAAATATTATGCTATTTCAAGCAAGTGATGAGTAAATTCGTGAAGGTGAGAGGGTAACTAGATCAAACAAAATGAATTTCATCGAGGTTTGTCATGTTGGGATAAGATATGGCCCGAGCTAAAATACTCGATATTTATGGACTAATGCCATACAAAGTACCACATGACCATGATAGTAAGGTGTATAATGTGTGTTAAAAGCAAGTAGTATATTAAGTAATTTGAGATGATTCTTAATTACGTGGGTAATTGGTGAATTTTTAGATTAGTGAAAGATTAATTAAGTAATGAAGCTAATTAAGAAAATAAAACAATTTGGATAAACATTAGGGGCTTAACGTGGCAGCCCCCAATTTCAACACTATGACTCAATGAATTCATATAATTTAGGTGGCAAATTTAAGGGATTTTGGGGGCCAAGTCACCACACTAGTGGGGCCTACAACCAAAGACATAAAGACACTCATAATTTAATTTCATCTCTACAAAATAATAAATAAAATTCAGCAAGTTCTATCTATTGATCTACTTTATTAGATTCTTCCATTAAAAGGTCCGAAACTTTTTCATTTGCATAGAACTTCCCTTTGCAACTGCATCAGATTAAACATTTTACATTCAAATGTCATACTCTTGTTATTTATCAATAACGAGACTTCTCAAATACAAATTAAGATATCACATGATTTGGATGGCAACGAAAGTTACTTCAACAATTCATACAAAATTGTATCTTAGCCACGTGAGACTGTGCAATTTTAAGGAAGTACGGTGCAATCTTTCTCAAGAATATCATATGGATTTTTCTCTACTTCGATTCGACGTTACATGGTATCGCAATTGACAAATGTTAGATGGATTGTCAATAGAATCGTATCAGGTATGTTAAGACTATCCCTTCATTCTTTTTGGCATGATCTATACGACACGAATAAAACGAGCAATTGCACAACTTCTATAAATGACTCTATTCATAGAAATACTAGAGATGCTTATGTTCATGATTCCCATGTTTCATATTATTCTATCATTTGCTCATGGATCTCAAAAATAAGTAAGTTGGTAATGTTTATTTCATGGTATTAATTAGAGGCATAATGGTCTTGTGACGTACCGAGAGATTTTATTAACGTATTCATATGCATTTCATGCATTTATACATGCACATTGACCATGACCAGATCGCGTTATATACACGTATATGTATATGGGATATGGTAAAGGTTATGGCGTTATATACGCACCATCACCTGATCAGATGGTATACGTTGATGATTCTGCCTACAGTGGCCGAAATGATATGATGGGATGCCCTCAGAGGCCTGATGATGTTATGAAACATGTACTTATGCACGACATGACATTCATATGCATATGCATGATACTATAATTATTTCATAATTTACAGAATTATCCAGACTTACAGGTTGAGTCATTTACTCTATATTTCTTCCATGTCTATAATGTGCTTATTTATGTGCCTTACAAACTCAGTACAAAAATACTTGATAACGTGTTATTTTATATTTAAATAAAGCATGATCCATATCATATTCCACTCGTGTGTATTAATAACGTAGTGGCACTTGATGAGTGTCCACGCTATTCCTAAACCACCCTTTAAATTTGGAAAGGCTTATTTGTAGTAAAACTAGTCGATCAGCGGTGTAGTCGAAAGTTCTGTGCCTTTCCCTCTCATGTTGTCCTCTTGAGGGTACTAGTCTAGACTCTTTGACACCCCATTCTAAAATAAATTGTGCATGCATAATGTATATACCTAGTATGAGTTAGAACGTTGTCCGCGCAATAACTCGCTATGACAAGCTTTGTCCAAAGTCCGACGGGATTTCCATAATCCCAATGGACACAATCACGATCTATGTATTATTTAGAGAAAACATGCCAATATGTTGATCGTTAACATGTAAATAGCCAAATCTGGAGGGGTAAAGGGCTAACTCTATTTTTTTGCAAAAATGAGGCACGAGGTCCCCTGATTCGGCATGGTTCGGAATATCCCACCTTTGCTGCTGGATTGGTGGGAAAATCTTGCATCAAGTGATAAAAACCGTGTGAAAATAGTCCTCGGGAATTTACCCTCTGTGTTATACATTCATCCAAACAACACACTCATTGAGGCCGCTACTATGTTCTGGGATGAAAAGAGGGTTGTTTTCCGTTTCGATGATATGGAAATGACTCCCCTTCTAGAGGAAATAGGGGGCTTTACTGGAGTTACCTGGGATAGCCCTGCTCTATTAGTATCGGAAAGCTGCACTTCATGAGGGTTTCTGAAAATGATGTGTTTTAGAAATAATGACGAGTTAGTCTGCCTGAAGAAGTCTTATATACCCTTCGAATTCCTTTACCAACGTTATGGGCACAGCAAATCCTACCACCTTTACCATGATGAGTTTGCCATTACTTCTCTAGGTTGGATCCACTGTCAGGTTTTTGTGTTCATTGTCTATTTTCTGGGGATGCAGGTATTCCCAATGCAAGGAAAAAGGATTCACAGTCATTTAGCTATAGTAACCAAGACTCTAATGGATGGAATTGAGAGACAAACCTACACTATTGTCCTAATGATCATAGCAGAGATATACCGAGCTTTGGACTACTGCAAGAAAGTATACTGTTACACCCCTTGTTTTCGTACGTTAAAGTTTTGTCGTAAGTTAATCGACATAAGTGCGGGAATGAGATTATTTTGAGATTATAAGTATTATGCTATTTCAAGCAAGTGATGAGTAAATTCGTGAAGGTGAGAGGGTAAGTAAATCAAACAAAATAAATTTCGTCGAGGTTTGTCATGTTGGGATAAGATACGGCCCGAGCTAAAATACTTGATATTTATGGACTAATGTCATACAAGGTACCACATAACCATGATAGTAAGGTGCATAACGTGTGGTAAAAGTAAGTAGTATATTAAGTAATTTGATATGATTCTTAATTACGTGGGTAATTGGTGAATTGTTGGATTAGTGAAAGATTAATTAAGTTATGAAGCTAATTAAGAAAATAAAATAATTTGGATAAACATAAGGGGGCTTAACGTGGCAGCCCCCAATTTCAACACTATGACTCATGAATTCATGTAATTTAGGTGGCAAATTTAAGGGATTTTGGGGGCCGAGTCACCACACTAGTGGGGCCCACAACCAAAGACATAAAGACTCTCATAATTACATTTCATCTCTACAAGATAATAAATAAAATTCAGCAAGTTCTATCTTGTGATCTACTTTATTAGATTCTTCCATTAAAAGGTCTGAAACTTTTTCATTTGCTTAGAACTTCCCTTTGCAACTGCATCAGATTAAACATTTCAAATTCATATGTTATACTCTTGTTATTTATCAATAACAAGACTTATCAAATACAAATTAAGATATCACATGATTTGGATGGCAATGAAAGTTACTTCAACAATTCATACGAAATTGTATCTTAGCCATGTGAGACTGTGCAATTTTAAGGAAGCACGGTGCAATCTTTCTCAAGAATATCATATGGATATTTCTCTACTTCGATTCGATGTTACGTGGTATCGCAATTGAGGTATGTTAGAGGATTGTCAAGAGAATCGGCTCAGGTATGTTAAGATTATCCCTTCTTTCTTTCTGGCATGATCTATACGACAGGAACGAAACGAGCAAATGCACAACTTCTATAAATGACTCTATTCATAGAAATACTATAGATGCTTATGTTCTTGATTCCCCATATATCATATTATTCTATCATCTGTTCATTGATCTCAAAAATACGTAAGTTGGTAAAGTTTATTTTATGGTATTAATTAGAGTCATAATGGTCTTATGATGTACCAAGAGATTTTATTAACATATTTCATATGCATTTCATGCATTTATAGATGCACATTGACCAATGACCAGATGGCGTTATATACACATATATGTATGTATATATATGTATATTTGATATGGGAAAGGTTATGGAATTATATCTGCACCACCAACTGATCAGCTGGTATACATTAATGATTTTACCCTTAGTGGCTGAGATGATATGATGGGATGCCCTCATAGGCCTAATGATGTTATGAAAATTGTACCTATGCACGACCTGACATTCATACGCATATGCATGACACTATAATTATTTCATGATTTTCAAAATTATCCAGACTTACATGTTGAGTCATTTACTCTATATTTCTTCCATGTCTATTATGTACTTATTTATGTGCTTTACATACTCGGTCCACTATTTATACTGACGTCCCTTTTGCCTAGGGATGTTGCATTTCATGCCTGCATGTACCGATAGACAGGTCGAGATCCCTCCAAGTAGTCTATCAGCTTAGCGGAAGATGTTGGTGCTCTCCATTTGCTTCGGAGTTGCTTGTTTGGCTAGTATGATTTAGACATGTATTGTTTGATATAGCGGGACTCTATCCCAACCTTTGTGAAAATTATGTATTCTATAGGATTGTAGACAGATGTCATGTACGTAAAAGACTGTATGGCCTTGTCAGCCTATGTTCAGTATATGAGTGGTTATTTTGGTCTTATAGGCTCGTATGTCATATGTATAAGTTGATATCACATGTTGTATTCTACTTATCTCACGGTAGCATTTCGGTTCAGTTATCTATGATTGAATGATGTGTAACGATACATTATGTTGGTACTCGGTTGGGTAAGGTATCAGGTGCCCGTTGCAGCCCATCAGCTTGGGTCGTGACAAAAGTGGTATCAGTGCAGTTCTGTCCTAGGGAGTCTATAAGTCGTGTCTAGTAGAGTCTTGTTTATGGGTGTGTCGTACACCACACTTACAAGCAGGAGGCTATAGGGCATTTAGGATTGTCACTCTTTCTTATTACTCTAGATCGTGTGGTAGAGTTCAGTTGTAAGAACTCAATTTCCTAAATTATATATTATTCATAATATGACGATGCCTACATCTAGAAAGATGTTTGGTAAGGGATTGAATATGGCTGTGGAAAAATTGAGTCAGAGGAACTCGATTTTGCATCATGCTTATGATGAATGTAAGCTCTCCAGCAAAACATGAGGATACTAAGACGTGCAAGCTTCTTGATAAGGATCCCTAAGGCAAGAATGCCTATCCACTTTTATGATAACAAGGGAAAAGAGAATCAGAAAGTAGACATAAGTTCCAGCAAGTAACAAAAGCAAGGTGAAAAAGGGTACAAGGTACCCAGTTAATAAAGATTATCGGTATTTTCAATTCAGGTAGAAGAATATAAGTCTTTTAAGTTACCTTCAACAGTATCAGAGGTATGTACAATTAGCTACATCGATCTTAGTTATGCCCTATCAGACCTAACATATATGGTATAAGATAAGAACGGGATATCAGGATCCGACTAAGGTTAGAGTGACCCAAAATAGTGGATGGATTGTTTGCATTAGTTGACATTTCCGAAGGATATTGCAAATGTGCTAATAGATCTCTTTGTGAGACACCCAGATGATGCACTCTAAAATAGTACAGCTAGATATGGGTACTATAAAGATAGGCACTAGAAGCCTTGAAGGGATAAATATTACCTTAGTATGGCTCCTGTCCCTACTAGAGAAAGAATGTTAGGCAATTCGAAGAGCCAATGGATGAAGCAAGGGGAGCTAAAAGTAAAAGAATATCTTGTTCAAGTTTTAAGAATAAAGTGATAGACATAGAGGTTAGCGGGAAATAAGAAGAGAGTTAATGAAGCATTATGAGTAAGATATGACAGTATTACAGAGTCTACAGTCAAGTGAAGGAATAGACAAGAGGTGACATGCCTTAAGACAACAAAAGAATATAGGCCACAAAGTCATAATCTCATTTCGAGAAATATGCTCGTGACTCCAACGCGACTACAAGAAGGAAAAGTTAGACCCTAGAGTAATAAAAATTAGTATGGACTGGTGAACAAGGTAAACTAAACATGAATTAAGGACTGAGAGATTTGATAATTGTCGGCATCATAAGAATTTCATAATGCGTTCTGGTTATAATAGAATAGACAATAGAAGAAGATTCATATGAAATTCAGAGAAAGGTCATTCAGGAAGATGTTTCCCTAAAGCAAGCAATGTCAGCAAAGTTAAGCTTAAGGGATTGTATGTGCTAGTTATACTAAGTGTCACCCTCGCTAGTAAGGAATTTTGTTATCCTTCGTACAGAAGGATTACCGCAAGGCGAGTAAGGGTCATCGATGATGTGAACAGACTCCAAAGATAAAAAGTAAAACATCTACTGGTAGATCATCGTAGTGCTAAATCTTGGTACTCCCCTAAAGGGGGGGAATATGCATTGATATGGCATTAAGTCAGAATTAAGTGGTTCTAGTAATTATGGAATGGTAAAGTAAGAATGCAATAAAAATGAGAAAGGGATTAGATTGCACTTATTCAAATCCTACAGATATGCTATGATTTCAGAACATTATGCAAACACGACGTCAAGGAAAGGGAGTAAGGGTTCCTTCCTGGGATGTTATTGATAAATAAGGAGCCGTTGCGAAAGGTAAGTTAAGACAAAGGAAATAACCCAAGAAAGATTACCCGAAATATTGATATGAGAATAGGCCAACAAGTAGTTGGTAGTTGATTCAGGAAGAGACTAGTTATGGCTATATAAGAGGTTACAGACGAGTCATCAGATCGTGCAAGATAAACATAGTGAATCCAGTCTCACAGATAATGATATCGTAATCCTTGAAAAATATTCAGATAAGAGTAGCAATAGTTAAAGGTTTCGTATGAGTGTTACGGAAATAATAGAGAGTGACACTGGAAAATAATTAAAACTTAAGCTCAGTAGCAGCTCTACAAGCTCAAGGGCATGGAACTAAGTAACTACGAATAATTATAGGCAAGGAAGGACATCAAACATTTTATTGGGTATACGATGTAATAAGCTCGCAGATGTACAAGAGTCAGAGGGTCTTCCTTAAGTACTACAACGAAAGACTAGCTAAGGAAATAAAGAAGAAGGCTTCAACTTAAGTACAGTGATCTAAAAAGGAAATGGTCTTATAACAACAGCCTCACAATAACATTATATGCACCCCATAAGAAAGTGACACCTATCAGGGCTAATGAAAAGGAAGAAAAAAAATCAAAAGGTAATATTCAAGATCATGTGAGTTGCACAAAAAATCTAGCATGCGTGGGAACTTAGATAAGCTAAGTATGCACGCAACAAAGGGGTAGAAAGACTAGGAAAGATATTAGCTTACGTTTGAAGAAAGCTGAGAAGAAACGAAAGGAATTATTCGATCAGTGATCCAGAGTTAGTTACGTTATAAACGCACTAAAGATTTCAGAGTATTATCCATGCAGCATATATGTTGACAATCATACAGCCATAGAAGACTCTGGTATAAGTTAAAAGAAAGAATTGTGTCCAGGGCATAGACAAAGGATTGAATTACTAGAAGATTATTTCATGGATATTCCATAGTGCCCATGAAAGGCTAAAGTAATAACTAATACCATGAGCCGCAAATCGGAAGATAGCTTAAGCCTACATAAAGGCTTAGCAGAAGAAAGAGGAAACTAAAGAGTTAAATCAAGTAAATAAGTCAGGGATCTGATTATTGGACCCGAAAAATTATAGATATCGTGATTGAGAGCATTGCAGGATCACTCTTAATATCAGAGGCACAAGAGAAATAGTACAACAGCCATATTCTATAACGGCTCTATGATAAATCCAGTTAGAAAAGTACCAGCCTCATAAGAAGTCAGTATGAATCTCCTACCGAATTGTGTGTGCACCAGAGGTGCATGTATTATAATAGAGCTTCAAGTCGTGGAGGTAAATTATACCTATGTGGAAGAGAGGTCATGAAATAGATAAAAGATATTATGCGAGATTTTAAGGTAAGTAAGATAAAGGTGAACAACGTACGAGATACTCAAATGCAGAAGGTTGTGAATAGTCTATACTTCATATAGCAGGCTAGAAGCCTAGGAATTCAATATCTAGAAATGATAGCGGCATTGTCAATGGCATATTTTCCAGCCTATGGTATCGAAGAGGCCAACTAAGAGAGTAAAGGAAGAGTTAGAGATGATGTGATGTCTCGCTTGATTTTCCAGAATGACATAAGGAAATCTATGATACAAGCAAGTTAAAGGAAGGTTGCGAGTAGTATAAATAGATATATGTAGGACGCAAGCTAAAGTATAGTAAAGTGACAAGGTTTTAGGAAGACAGGAATAAGGACAAGAAAGGGCGAGTGAGAAGGTGACGAGAAACAGATAAGTTCTCGGGATTAAACCCGTGAAAACAACAGAGCTAATGATTTCTCGAAGTTATAGAAAGCTCAGTATATCCTGAATGAACTCAAAGGAGTTAGTCATCATAAGTAGCATTTAAAAGAGATGGAATAATGCCCTAATAGTAGAATAAGGATGTAATTGTGGTAGATAAAGGATGAAGTTTGGGCCTTTGATTGAGTAATGATTTGAAGAAAGGGATTCATGAATTGTATGGGATTAATTTACCCACATAAGGTGAATCAACAATGGATGGACAAAAATCACAAACTATGAGATGAGATTAGGCCGTCATTTTTAAGATAAACAGTAAAGAGGGAGCATTAAAGGACTTGAATTTATACATATGGGATAAGCAACGAAAGTAACCAGGAGTTTGGTAGCAGACCTCAGTAAGGATAAATCGAGGTAAGAGTTATAGTATAGTATGATCTACCTAGGTGCAGTAAAGTTATACGGATGGATGAATGATAAGGTATAGCAATATTCGTGAGTTCAACAAAGTACCGAATGAAGAATTTGATATACCCATAGACTCCCAAAGGGACATCTTATCAATCTATTGGATAAAGGTTGGAGGATAAAGGAAAGAAAAGTCGCATAGGCGTACATACAAGGAAAAAGTCGTACAGGCTGCATGACAGAAGATAGCAAGAAATACAACAAGGAAGAATCCCGACCACATGCCGTGGTGTAAGAAAGAGACCGATAGGTGGGAATATCCTAGACTTTGGATTTATTCACATAACAACTACCTAAGATGACAAGGGGAGTACTAAAGTATTAGAAAGGACTATAGGCTATGATAATGATAAATGTAATAGTCAACATTCAAGGACGAATGTTCCAAAGGAGGGAATGATGATACACCTCATGTTTTCGTACGTTAAAGTTTTGTCGTAAGTTAATCGACGTAAGTACAAGAATGAGATTATTTTTGGATTATAAGTATTATGTTATTTCGAAAATACCTGATATTTATGGACTAGTGGGATATAAGGTACCACATGACCATGATAGTAAGGTGTATAAGGTGTGTTAAAAGTAAGTAGTATATTAAGTAATTTGAGATGATTCTTAATTACGTGGATAATTAGTTAATTGTTGGATTAGTGTAAGATTAATTAAGTAATGAAGCTAAATAAGAAAATAAAACAATTTGGATAAACATAAGGGGGCCTAACGTGGCAGCCCCTAATTTCAACACTATGACTCATGAATTCATGTAATTTAGGTGGCAAAGTTAAGGGTTTTTGGGGGCCAAGTCACCACACTAGTGGGGCCCACAACCAAAGACATAAAGACTCTCATAATAAAATTTCATCTCTACAAGATAATAAATAAAATTCAGCAAGTTCTATCTTGTGATCTACTTTATTAGATTCTTCCATCAAAAGGTCCGAAACTTTTTCATTTGCTTAGAACTTCCCTTTGCAACTGCATCAGATTAAACATTTCACATTCAAATGTTCTACTCTTGTTATTTATCAATAACAAGACTTCTCAAATACAAAGTAAGATATCACATGATTTGGATGGCAACGAAAGTTACTTTAATAATTCATACGAAATTGTATCGTAGCCACGTGAGATTGTGCAATTTTAAGGAAGCACGGTGCAATCTTTCTCAAGAATATCCTACAGATCTTTCTCTACTTCGATTCGTCGTTACGTGGTATCGAAATTAACGTATGTTAGAGGGATTTTCAAGAGAATCGGTTCAGGTATGTTAAGATTATCCCTTCTTTCTTTCTAGCATGATCTATACGATAGGAACGAAACGAGCAAATGCACAACTTCTATAAATGACTCTATTCGTAGAAACACTATAGATGCTTATGCTCTTGATTCCCCATATATCATATTATTCTATCATCTGTTCATGGATCTCAAAAATACGTAAGTTGGTAAAGTTTATTTTATGGTATTAATTAGAGTCATAATGGTCTTATGATGTGCCAAGAGATTTTATTAACGTATTTCATATGCATTTCATGCATTTATAGATGAACATTGACCAATGACCAGATGGCGTTATATACGCGTATATGTATGTATATATATGTATATTTGATATGGGAAAGGTTATGGCATTATATATGCACCACCAACTGATCAGCTGGTATACGTTGACGATTTTGCCCACGTGGCCGAGATGATATGATGGGATGCCCTCAGAGGCCTGATAATGTTATGAAACATGTACCTATGCACGACATGACATTCATATGCATATGCATGACACTATAATTATTTCATGAGTTGCAGAATTATCCAAACTTACAGGTTGACTCATTTACTCTATATTTCTTCCATGTCTGTTATGTACTTATTTATGTGCCTTACATACTTGATACATTATTCGTACTGACGTCCCTTTTGCTTGGGGAAACTGGATTTCATGCCCGCAAGTCCTAATAGACAGGTCGAGAGCCCTTCATGTAGGCTATCAGCTCAGCGGAAGATGTCGGTGCGCTCCATTTGCTTCGGAATTACTTGTTTGGTTAGTATGATTTAGACGTGTATAGTTTGGTATTGCGGGACTCTGTCCCAACCTTTGTGAAAATTATGTATTCTTAGAGGCTTGTAAATAGATGTCATGTACGTAAAAGACTGTATGGCCTTGTCGGCCTATATTCAGTATACGAGTGGTTATTTTGGTCTTATAGGCCCGTATGTCTTCTGTATAAGTTGATATCACATGTTGTATTTTACTTATCTCATTGTAGCCTTCTGATTCAGTTATCTATGATAGAATGACGTGTAAAGATACGTTATCTTGGTACTCGATTGAGTAAGGTACCGGGTACCCGTCGTGGCACATTAGCTTAGGTCGTGACATATATAGGCATTTTGAGGGTTGTAATTTTCTACTATAAATATGGCTAATGGAACATCTTCAAAGTGGACAATACCGGCAAGAATTTTCGCGATGACCATGGAATGACCACATAGCTTTTCACCACCCGAAAAGAATGAATTTTATCCCGGATAGGTTTGCACAACCAGGAAACTATGTGGGCTGGGTACACTTCTTCAGCAATTTGACTGACGACAAGGTCCATTGGATGTTCGAATGGTTCCCTACTAGCGAATTCACCATCAGGTCAAGAGATGTTCCTCATCTAGTGCTAATCGGATTAAGGGGTATCTATCCTTATGCTCTTATCAGAGTCATGAGGCAAGCTGGGGGGGAAACAAGTCATACCCCGAGTTTCCAAGATGGTTTACTACAAAGCTGATTTCCAAGGTGATCCTATTCCATTCAAGTACGAGACACAACACATGTGGCATCTAAAACTCATTATGGAAAATGATACCATCGAGCCAGATCGGTGCCATGCTGGCCATGTGTGTTTATATCCATCATGGCTGGTCGATGACATAGCAAGAGAAGTCAAGCCGAGGATTGATTTGGGAAATAGCGTCATAGACGATGCTGCTGAAGCACAAGTCAAATATAGGAGGTTACGCAAAAGGATTTATGAATCTGAGGCTAGACATTTGGAACAGCACAAAGTCGACATGGAAGCAATGAATGAATGGAGAGGAATCGCTACTAAATCAACAGAGAGGTTGGAGTATTTAGAGCAGGGGTTGATGGAGCTTGAAGGGAAGATGAGAAACAGGGCCGCAGGCTGTTAAAACATGGATGGCAATGAAGGAGGGCTCCTAGCAAGGGCGTATCTTCTACTAGACATGCGCTATCTACGGAACTTGATCGGTGGAACAAAGAAGGCCAAACATGGAGAAGGTCCCTCTCTCACCAAATAGATTAGGAATTATGTTTTACTTGCTTTCTAGACTCGTTTTACGCTTTGGTTGTAATAAGGCACATGCCATTAGTGACTCTTTATCATTATTGTCGTTTTAGTAGAGATTTGGTTTATTTATCATATTAATGAAATGATGCAGTTATAGGCATCGATTTTCTCCAAATCTATATGTCGCTTAGGCCTACCTCGGGCACAATGAGGTCCCCAAATTAGGACATGAATTTATAATTCCACAATATGTATTTAAATACCGCAAACATCCTTTTAATACTCCTTACATATTTGTTTACCTTTTTGATTTCTTCTTTTCTTTGTTTGTTTATTCCCTTCCCCTAAGGTTGGTTCGTGCATACTGGCATCATCAGCATATCATACTGGATCTAGAGGTCCTCCACTTTCTCCTCTCCGAACGATCCTAAAATAAAAGGAAAAGCCAGAATGGATGATACAAGCAATATCAGGAAAGACAATGCTTTGTATGAAGAGAATGTCGAAACTTCAAATGGTCGAAGCACTCCAGCACAGAATGACTTGGTTTTGCGGTTGGAAGAGAAGATAATGGAGTTACAAGGGGAACTTGAGCAGGTCCAGATCTTGTAAAACCTTTCCCTTACACTTAATGTCTCCGACGTCAACCAACAAAACATCAAAAACCCAGCACCTCCCCAAAACACACAAAACCAACAAAATTCTCCCGCACCTCACCAATATGCCACACCGCCTCAAAATCCCAATCCTCCACCAGTACTGACTCCTCCACAACATCATCATCAACCAACCCAGTATTCACAAACCACTACCTATCACACTCCTTAGAACACACCACAAACTACCCCCTGATCCTAAAAACTCAACCAAGGACCACCATTATACCTAAATTCCTGGAGTCCATCAAAGCAACCCCATATACGTAAAATCCTTACCCCACACTACATAATAGACCTTATACATATCGGAGTCTGCCGAGAAGGACCTGCTCATCAAGAACATGGTAGAGGAGCTCAAGAATCTTACTAGTCGAATCTAGGATGTTGAAGGTGGTAAAGGCATCAAAGGTCTAAATTATGAAGATTTGTGTATTTTGCCGGATGTAGAACTACCAGAGGGTTACAAACATCCTAAGTTCGAGATGTTCAACGGGACGGGTGATCTGAAGGTACATTTGAGAACATACTGTGACAAGCTCGTAGGGGGTGGTAAAGACGAAAGAATCCACATGAAGCTATTCATGAGGAGCCTCACTGGAGATGCCCTGTCTTGGATTAGTCAAAACCCAAAGAAATGGGTTAATTGGGTAAGCATGGGGTCAGATTTTATGGATCGGTTCAGGTTCAATACAGAAAATGCACCAGACGTCTTCTACATTCAGAATCTTAAGAAAAATCCAATAGAAACTTTCCCTGAGTATGCTACTCGATGGAGGTCGGAAGATGCAAAGGTAAGACCAACACTGGAAGAAGAACAGATGAATAAGTTCTTCATTAGAGCTCAAGATCCACAATACTATGAGAGGTTGATGGTTATTGAAAACCATAAATTTTCTGACATCATCAAATTAGGAGAAAGAATAGAAGAGGGAATTAAAAGTGGAATGGTGACAAACTTTAAGGCACTCCAAGCTACAAACAAGGCCTTGCAGTCAGGAGGCATATCTAAGAAGAAGGAAGTAGATGCCGTGATGGTAGCCCAAGGCCCGAAATCTCCTCTCACATACCAAACACCTCCACCCACATATCAACCTTCACCTCCCAGATACCAATAACCTGCCACCACCTATCATACTTATAACACACAACCTGCATATTACCACTCACCACTACCAGCCCGCCAAAACTACTAAAAACCCAGACCAAATTTTGGCCGTAGACCACCCAGACAATACACTCCTATTGCAAAACCCACTGATCAGTTGTATGAAAGACTGAAGGCTGCTAGCTATGTCACCCCCATTCCCGTTGTTGCAATGGAAAACTCTTCCCAACGGGTTAATTCGAACAAGACATGTGCATATCACTCAGGCATGAAGGGACATACTATTGATGAATGTTGCGCTTTGAAGGATAAGATCCATACATTGATTGACACCAAGGTTATACAAGCAAAAGAGGCTGCACCAAATGTCTTCAACAACCCCTTCTCGGATCATAGGGGTGGGGGGGTAAATGTGATCGAAACTGATAAAGAATGGGATCCGGAAGGATCAATGGGGCTCATTCATGAAGGGGATGAACCTAAAATACTTCTAGTCATTCTCACACCTATTGTGGCACATATTCAGTCACCAATTAAGTTTGAAGTAACTGCACCGACCCTGCTTGAGGTTGAAGTAACAACGCCCTCAGCTACGCCAACTCTGTTTGAGGTGGAAGTGACCACACCCTTCACCATGACAGTGGCACCTACTTCGTCCTTCAAATCCAATGTTATACCTTAGGACTATGCTGCAGAGGCGAGAAACAGGTGCAGCACAAGGCATGACCAGAACTGGTAGGGTTTACACTCCCGAGCATTTAGAAGGAACAAGTAAAGGAGCCACTTCCAAACAGCCTATCATTGAAACTGACCTGGATGATCTTTGGAGAAAAGTGCAAGCTAGAGAGTATCAGTGGTTGATCATCTGAACAAAACCTTGCTCAGATATTCATTCTATCACTACTACAGAATTCTGAGGCGCATAGGAATGCATTGATGAAAGTGTTAAAGGAAGCTTATGTACCCAACAACATTACGAGTGGGGAGATGGACAACATGGTGGGACAAGTGTTGGAAAGCCACAAGATAACTCTTCACGAAGACGAGTTTCCACCGGAAGGACTAAGTCACAATAGGGCACTACATATCACAGTGCGATTTGAGGACAAATTCATCGCCAGGGTCCTGATAGATGGGGGTTCGAGTCTCAACATTTTTCCATTAACTACTTTGAAGAGATTGGGTAAAGGTTTGCATGAAATACGAGCTGGAACTATGAACGTGAATGCATTTGATAGGTCCCAAAGGGCCACGATTGAGGAAATCAACCTATGCTTGCAGATGGCCTCGACTTGGTTTGATGTTGAATTTCAAGTATTGGACATATCTGCCACATGCAATCTGCTGTTGGGACGACCATGGATACTTGTTGTTGGGGTCGTAGCCTCTACTCTACACCATATCATGAAGTTCGAATTGAATCATTAGGAAGTAATCATCCACGGGGATGGAAGTAATCCCATTTACACCAATCAAATTGTTCCGGTTGTCGAGAATAAAAGGAAGTTGGGTGGAGAAACGTACTATCGCATCGAGCGCATCAATGCAATTGAGAAAGACAAAGGGTGGAGTAATAAGATTGAAAGCATATTGTTATGGACATGATATGAACCCGGTAAGGGTCTCGGCAAGAATCTCCAAGGGATTACCAAGCCAGTACAGCTAAAGCGTCACGGCATAACCTTTGGGCGTGGGGTATGAATACACCTGGCACGAGTATCAGAATTGGTTTCTACCATGGCGTGGTCCTTATTATCCTCTTGAACAGCCAATACCGCATCTGCACCAGACATTTCAACAAACTAACAGGATATGGGGATCTGAAGAAGATGATGTTTTAGCTGGCCTAATGAACCTATTTTTGGATGATGAAAACATGGATTGCACTGCAATAGTTGAGGAGGAGGAGAAGGAAGACCTTACAATTTAGACCGTAGGAAAAGGAGCTATTCTCAAGAACTGGACTGCTGCACCGTCCTGGGATCGTCGAGTTCCTGAGTATCCAGGAAATTAGCATGATCTATTTTGAAAAGCAATTTTAAGCATTTAAAACATTTTCAGTTTTTTGTTTTTGACGTATTTTGTTTTGAAATAATTGCTCGAGACATCGAGCCGTACTTATTTTCAATATTTATTTAATGCATTTCTGTTTTAGTATTCATTATTATCCTTTACATTTCTCTACAGCATTATTATTACTTATCATGATGAACCAACAACTGTGACATGTAATGAGACAACGCAACATAAGGATAGTGTTTACCGTGAAAATGGTAATAACAATTAAATTTTATTTATGGTTCTAAAAATACGCGATCTATTTTTATGCTAGTTGTTTAAGTAGTGGATGCTAAAGTAAGAGACTATAGAGCAAGATTATAGCCAGAAAATGATATAATAGTCAAAACAAACGGCTGAAGATCGGGCCTCGAGCTCGCTTATTCAGGGACTCGGGGTCGAGTCTAATGTCCTGCCGAGGGTGATCGAGGGACAACTAACAGTTATGAGAGCTAAAATGATGTCTCTTTATGATCAATGATAGGCAATAAATGAGGAACAATAAATAGAACACAATAAAGATAAGCAATAAATGAAGTAATGAGATCTGGAGAATATGTTAGAGAGCAGAAGGAATGTTCTTGTGTATTTAGTATTGAGAAACAGATCCTTATAAAGTAACAAGGATACCCTTTTATATGAGGGGGAATCCCAACATAGTACAAATGCATTAATTACAAAAGGATATGGAGATAGGACAGCTAGTTGATGCCATGACTAGGGTCTGAACTTAGCTCACCAAACTTTGTCAGCTCTAGTTATGTGTATTGGGAACTCCCCATTTTTTCATCATAACCGTTGGTCTGCACGGACCCGAGGTCGAGTGTCGATATCCCTCGAGGGTGAACCTTGACCGTAGTCTCGAACCTGTGAAATGTGCTTACGAGGAATCGCAACGACGGAAAATTGGTCCCTCCGATTTTAACGCATACAGATAGTCCTCACGTTTCTTAGAGCGAAAGTGATAAGAAACGGCCTTGAATTCCTTCCACTCTGGTACTTCCACAATGATGACAGTCATAAGGTGCCAAAAGATCGCGTACACACAGCCCTTGAAATCCTTCGTATTAATTACAGCAGTTGGCTATCATTTGGCCTCCTTCAACGCGCATGTGGGGCCACTATAAATACCTCTTCTCTTATTCTTTATAACTCACTGCACCACCAAGCCCTAAAAAGGTTACTTCTACCTTTACTTTTGTTCTTTCTTCGAAATGCAATTTCCCTTTCTCCTCTGAAATCTTTTAGGAATGGCGAAAGTTTCCACCTCTGCTTCTCAAGAGAACGTGACCTCCCCCTCTTTGCTTCCATCTAAAGGCAAAGCGACAATGCCTCCTCGTGTTGAGGAATGCATTCTAGGATCTTTTGCAATGGCTTTCGATTTCAAGGTCGAGAGACCTTATTCGAAGTCAGGGCGTCATGATCATGTGTCTCAATATATTAGCTCTATAACAGACGTCGAAAGGGTGAGGATTGATTGGCGCTAGGGGGATGCGGTGCTTGTGGAGATCCCTTCTCGGGAGGAGGATATAACGACATACAAAGCCGATTTTCTTAGTATGTATACTTACCCATTTACACTGGGGCTGGTGGGGCCATCCTTGCCTCCGATATATCCCATGATTCTCGACTTCTACCAACGGTATCAAGTGATCGTCGGCCAAATTCACCCTTCATTCTGGCGCATTGTCTACATGATCAGGTGTTATGTGAACATGATTGAGGAGATGCCCTTCACCCTCGATCACCTGATCAGGATGTACAGCCCCATCTCTTTCGTGGGGGTCTGATTAAGCTCCACTACCGAGCTCCGAGGGCCCTCTTTGCTTGTATCGAAGAAGTACATCCTGATCAGGGTGAGGGTGGATGAGCCACTTTGTCCGAGATAGGACTTCGGACCTGATCCCGGCTGAAAGGATGTCGTTCCTCGAGAGGTGGAACATGGAACGTAAGTAGATACGTTATCTAGCATTTCCTTGCTTCTTTTTGGGTATATCTTTCCACGCACTTAATTTCTTCTGCTAATGCAGCCATAGAAGTTTGCCCCGGCATGGTCACGGACCTCTCGGGATGGGTCGACCAACTAGACTCGACTTACCCATATGCTAAGCGAGTGTGGTGTGATATGTCCCAAGCTCGATGGGAAGCCAAGGACCATGGTGAGCGTTTACCCCTGTTGCAGTCGTACCTTTTAATCTGAATTGCTACTGATAGTGTTCTCACTTCCTGTCATTACCTCTTGCATTCATATAGGTCTGGGGGAGGTCCCCTTGATGAAGGGAACATCGCTTGTTGAAGAGGGTACCTCAGGACCCGATGAAGGGAAGAAAAGACAAAGGGAACCGTCGAATGAACCTTCGGAATCCAAGAAGATCAAGGTGGAAGAAACTAAGGCCAACCCGGTAGGCCTAACTTCAGAAGCAGTGGGAAGTCCTTGAGTTGAAGTCGAGGGGGAAAATAATTTCTTGATAGTGTCCGAGGGAGGGAAAACCTTATCAACCCTCATGTCGTAGAGAGGGTGGCTCCCGAGCCAGAGCTTGATGTTATTGCGGTCCAACTTCGGTCTAGAGAGGCCACTGAGGGAGTATCAGGTGATGTCCCCGAACCCGCCGATGGCCAAAATATCCCTCGAGCTGGGACGCATTCGGTAGGTGGTTCGGAGGAACCCAGTTCTAAAGCCCTGCAGGGACAAGGGGTGACCCCGACTAACCCTGCTGGTGTTGTTGTCGTGAATGATTCCCCTCAGGGAATGACCTTACCTCCTAAGGGAACGCAAGATGCCCCAAATGAAGAACTTTCCGATATGGGGGTGCCTATCGGAGACAGAGATGCGTTCGAAAGGACTTTAGCCGCTCTCGAAGGAATTCCCAAACTCGATGCTTCACTCGTCTTCGGCGATATGAGCAGGCTTTGTAAGCGAGTAGTTTTTGTAAATCCTGCATGTCGTCCTGATCTTTGTCTTTCTATCTTGTCTTTTTCATGGCTTTAGGCCAGGGCGCTTTATAATCAGACTTTCGCCCAGCTTCAGCTTAGGTGACATGTCATGAGCATGAGAAGGCTCATCTTGTTGAATAGGTTACCTAGTTTCCGTTTGCTATTGTCTGAATGTTTGCCAGATCCCAGTGTTTTGACATCTTGGATCCGATTCGTCAGTTTGAGAAGAAAGGTACCCTACTAAGGGAGGAGCTCCGAGCCAGAGACTCTGAAGTCCTCGAACTCAAACGGCACGTGAGAAAGATAACCTATGAGAGGGATACCCTCTAGGAAAAGATGGCCTTAGTTGGGCACCAACTTCATGATGCGATGGCGGATAGTGACAAATATAGAGGTCTCCATTATGAGTTAGTTGCTGCACTATCCGTGATCAAAACCGAAGCTGAGGTGCTTATATCTATGCATAAAGAAGGTGTCATTATAATAAATGCTCAAACCGGGAGAGTGCCTGAGGAGGCCAAACTAAAATTGACTCGAGCCGTGGAGCATGCTCGGTTAGAATCTCGGAGGCAGACTCTCGAGGACATACATGCGGAGGATATCAATTTGTCTGTCGAGCTCGAGAAGGTGAAGACCGTAGAGAAGAAAACTGTTGCCCTTGTTACGCGCCACAATATTACGTCGATATTACGTCCCACAATATTAAATCACGACGATGTTGTACCCTGTAGTATTGTACGTTGAAATTATCGTAAGGTAATTGATATTAGTCCAAGGAAAAAGATTATTTGGAGATTATAAGGATTATGTTACTATATACAAATGATGAATAAATTCGTGAAGGTGAGAGGGGAAGCAAGTCAAAGAAGATGAATTTTTCGTCCAAGTTTGGCATATTGGGATAAAATACGGTCCGAGCATTAATACCCCATATTTATGGACTAGTGCCATACAAGGTATTATATGACCATGATAGTAAGGTGTACAAGGTATGTTAAAAGCGAGTAGTATTTTAAGTAAGTTGAGATAATACTTAATTATGCGGATAATTGGTCAATTACCGAGTAACGGGACAATACCTAATTAATTGGGGATATATTGGATAAGAATTTCATCCACCAACGTGGCTGCACATCAAAGCCAGCAAAATCACAAAAATGTGACTCTTAAAGTCCACATATAGGTGGCACATTTAGAATAATAGTTGGCCAACTCATCCACAAAGTGGGGGCCCACAAATCTCCAAGATAAAGAGATTATTAGACACAATTCAAAGAAAAAAAAAGCTTATGGAGGGGGCTGCCGTGAAAAAAAAATATGGAGAAAGGAAATTCCTTGCTGGTCTATGACTTAAACGGACAACTTAATGAGTTTAGTGTCCTGGGATGAGACGAGAATGCAAAAGTCAATCCACATGACAAAATATATTCATATTGAGAGTATGACTGCTTTCATGCGATGGAAACAGTGAGAATAAAGTATGAGGTTAGATATGGCATGATCATTTATGAGTATCTTTTACTATTTTATAAGGTTCAAACGTACATCTCATACATGTAACAATTAATAGGGTGCTTGTTATCTTACTAGTGGTCACGGCAAAGAGGTGAAATCGTTCTCAAGAATATCATATGAATTTTTCCCTACTTCGATCCGCCGTTATGTGTTGTCACAAGTGACGTGTGTTAGAGAGATTGTCAAGAGAATCGGCTTAGGTATGTTAAGGCTATCCCTTCTTTTTTCTAGCATGATCCATACGATACAAAGGAAAAGAGCAAATGCACAATTTCCATAAATGGCTCTATTCATAGAAATACTAGAGATGCTTATGTTCTTGATTCCTCATGTATCATATTATTCTATCATCTGTTCATGGGTCTCAGAAAAATACGTAATTTGATAAAACTTTACTTCATGATAGTACTCAAAGGCATAATGGAATTATGACATTCAAAGAGATTTTATTAGCGTACTTCTCATGCATTACATTCATGTACATTGACCCATGACCAGATGGCATTATACACGCGTATATATGTATATGGAATATGGTAAAAGGTTACGGTGTTATATATGCACCACCACCTGATCAGCTAGTATACGTTGATGATTTGCCCACAGTGGCTGAGATGATATGATGGGATGCCCTCAGAGGATCGATGATGTTATGAATGCATGTACCCATGCATGGTATGACAATTATATGCATATGCAGGACATTAAAATATTAAATCATTCACAGAGTTATTCAGATATACATGTTGAGTCTTTTACTCCATGTTTCTCTCATGTCTACTAGTTACTGATTTTCATTCCTTACATACTCGGTACATTGTTTGTACTGACGTCCCTTTTGCCTGGGGATGTTGCATTTCATGCCCGCAGGTCCTGATAGACAGGTCGAGAGTCCTCCAAGTAGGCTATCAGCTCAGCGGAAGGTGTTGGTGCGCTCCATTTGCTTCGGAGTTGCTTCTTTGGTCAGTATGATTAGTACATGTATTTACTGGTTTGGTGGGACTCTGTCCCGACCTTTAAGATATTATGTATTCTTAGAGGCTTGTAGACAGATATCATGTATACGGATACTTGTATGGCCTTGTCGGTCTATGTTTTGAGTATATAAAGAATTATGTCGGCCTTATAGGCCCGTACTTCATATGTATATATTTACATTTCCTCATGCTTTACTCCGGTTCTTTTACCTATGATAGAATGATATGAAAGATACGTAATATTGGTACTCGGTTGAGTAAGGTACCGGGTGCCCGTCGCGGCCCATCGGTTTGGGTCGTAACAAAAGTTGTATCAGAGCAATTATGTCCTAAGAAGTCTACAAGCCGTGTCTAGTAGAGTCTTGTTTATGGATGTGTTGTGCACCACACTTATAAGCAGGAGGCTACAGGGCATTTAGGACTGTCACTCTTTCTTCTTACTCTAGATCGTGTAGTAGAGCTCAGTTGTAAGAATTCAAATTCCTAACTTCTATTTTATTCGTAATAAGACGATACCTACATCTAGAAAGACGATTGGTAAAAGATATGGTTGTGGAAGAGTTGAGTCAGAGGAACTCGACTTTGCATCATGCTTATGATAAGTAAATGTGAGGTCTTCAGCAGATTATGTGTGTACTGAAAGGTGTAAGCATCTTGATAAGGAGTCTTGAGGCAAGAATACCTATCCACCTTAATGGTGAAATACAATGAGAGATTCAGAAGATAAATACAAGTTTCAACAAGCAAAAGAAGTAAGATGAAAAAGAGTACGAGACGCCCAGTTGATGAAGGTTAACAGTGTTTATAATTCAAGTAGAGGAATATAATCTTTTTGAGTTATATTCAATAGTAACAGAGGTATCTACAATTGGCCGTACCCATCTTAGTTATGCCCTATGGGGGCTAACAGGTGTAGTTTAAGAAAAGGACAGAATATCATGATCCGGCTAAGGTTAGAGTAGCCCAAAATGGTGAATGGATTGTTTGTGTTAGTTGACATTTCCGAAGGGTATTACAAATGTGCTAATAGATCTTCTTGTGAGCCACCCAGATGGTGCACTCTAGAATATTACAATCAGATGTGAATACTAGCATGATAAAAAAAATTCAGAAGATAGGCATTGAAAGCCTAGAAGGGATAAATATTACCTTAGTGCGACTCTTGTCCCTAGTAGAGCAAGGACATTGAGCAACCTGAAGAGCCGATGGATGAAGCGAGGGAAGCAAAAAGCAAAAGAATGTTTTGCTAAAGTTTTCAGAAGAAAGGAATAGGCAGAAATATTAGCAGAGTAATGAGAAGAGAGATAAGGAAGAATTATGAGTAAGATGCGATACATGGATGACAATGATAGATCAAAAAGATGATGGTATTACTGGGTCCATAGTCAGGTGAAGGAAGAGACGAGAGGTGATAGGCCTCAAGAAAATAAAAGAGTATAGGCCATAAAGTCATATCCTCATTTCGAGAAATAAATTCATGACTCCAACGCGACTATTAGAAGGGATAGTTAAACCCCAGAGTAATAGAAATCGGTATGGGCTAGGGAACAAGATAAACTAAACATGAATTAGGGACTGAATGATTTGATAATGGTCCACATCATGGGATTTTCAGATTTTGTTCCAGTGATAATAGAAGAAAACTCATGAGAAATTCAGAGGATGGTAATTCAGGAAGACGCTTCCCTAAAGCAAGCCATGTAAGCAAATTTAAGCTTAAGGGACTGTATGTGCCAGTTAAACTAAGTATCACCCTTGCGAGTAAGGAATTTTGTTATCCTTGGCACAAAAGAATTACCGCGAGGCAAGTAAGGGTCATCGACGTGTGAAAAGACGCCAAAGATGAAGAAGTAAAACATCTATACGTAGATCATCGTAGCACTAAATCTTAGTGCTCCTCTAAAAGGGGGGAAAATGAAGTGATGTTGCATTAAGTCAGAATTAAGTGGTTCTAGTAATTATGGAATGGTAAAGGAAGACTACGAAAAAAAATGAGAAAGGGATGAGATTGCACTTATTCAAATCCTACACATATGCTACGATTCCAGAACATTATGCAGACACAATGCCAAAGAAAGGAAGTAAGGGTTCCTACCCGAGATGTTATTGATAAATAAAGAGCCAACGCAAGATATGAGTTAAGATAAAGGAAATAACCCAAGAAACATTATACGGAGTATTGATATGAGAGTGGGACAACGAGTAGTTAGTAGTTGTTTCAGGAAGAGCCTAGTTATGACTAGCCTGGAGGATACAAACAAATCAGCAGGTCGTGCAAGATAAATATAGTAAAACCCAGTATAGTGAATTCAGCCCCGCAGTTATGACATTGTAATACTTGAGAAATATTCAAATAGGAATCGGGGTAATTAAAGGTACCATATGAGTGTTGCGGAAATAAAAGAGAGTACCAATGGGAAGATGGTCAAAATGTCAAGCAGAAGCAACCCTATAAGAACAAGGGCGTAGAGGTAAGTAACCATGGATAAGTATATGTGAGAAAGGACATCAAAAATTTTGTTGAGTATACGATGTAATAATCTCATCGCTTTACAAGAGTCAGAGGGTCCTCCCTAAATACTACAATGAAAAACTAGCTGAGGAAGTAAGGAAAAAGGCTTCGATCTAAGCTCGGTAACCTAAGGAGCAAATGGACTTATAACAATAGTCTCACAACAACATTGTATGTACTCTCTAAGAAAGTGGCACCTACCGTGGCTAATAAATGGAAAGTACGAATCAGAAGTAATAATCAAGATCATATGAGTGGTATGGAATTCCAACGTGCGTGGGAACTAAGATAAGCTAAGTATGCACGCAACAGGGGGCAGAAAGACCCGAAAAAGTAATGACTTGCGTTTAAAAAAACAGATATGAGAAGTAACGAAAAGAATTATTTGATTAATGAGCCAAAGTACATTATGAACGCACTTAAGATTATGGAATATTATCTATGCAGCACATATGTTGACAATCATACAGCCGTAGAAGATTCCGATATAAGTTAAAAGAAGGAGTTGAGTCCAGGTCATAGACAAACGATTGAATCACTAGAATATTGTATCATGGATATTCCATAGCGTCCATAAAAGGCTAAGGCAATAACTAACGCCATGAGCCACAGATCGAAAGATAGCTTAAGCCTACATAAAGGTTGATCAGAGGGAAAGGAAACTAAAGAGTTACATCAACTAAGTAAATTAGGAGAGTGATTATTGGACCAGAAAATTATAGAAATCATGGTTGAGAACCTAGCAGAATGAGGGTGTAATTGTGATAAATAAAGGATGACGTTTGGGCCTTCCCTTGAGTAATGATTTGAAAAAGAAAAAAAAAGGGGGGGAGAAGATTTCATGAATTGTAAGGGACTAAATACCCCCAAAGGATGAATCACAGTTGGATAATTTAAAATACGGTTATGGAAGTATAGTATCGCCCCCAGGTAGATCAATCTAATCACTTCAGATATCCCCCGACGAGACATAAGCCTTAGTGACAATGTATTATGTAAGAGGTTTCAAGTTATCTGCAGTGGATTGCAAGATCAACATTGAGGTGAATCAACAATAGATGGATAAAAGTTATAGAGTATGAGATAAGATTAGGCAAACATTCTTAAGATGAACGGTAAGGAAAAAGCAATATTCGTAAATTCGACAAAGTACCGAGCAAAGAATTTCAGTACACCTATATATGCCAGAGGGACATCTTGTGAAGTTCTGTATATGTTCCCAAAAGTAAAGCCTAGAGATTGGCTAAAAGCTAAAGAGAAGAGTCGCATAGGTGCACATACAAGGAAAATGTCGCACATGCTGCATGACAGAAGATATCAACAGATTCCGACCACAAGTCGTGTTGTGAGAAAGAGGGCTAAAAGGGGGAATGCCTTGGCCTTTGGATTTATTCAAACCATAGTTTCCTAAATGGGAAGAAGTGTGTTAAGGAATTCGCAAGAGCTATGGGTTATGAGAATGATAAGAGCATCAGTTAACATTGGAAAACGAATGTTCCAAAGGGGGGAATGATGTTACGCCCCTCAATATTACGTCGATATTACATCCCGCAGTAGTAAATCACGACGATACTGCACCCTGTAGTATTGTACATTGAAATTATCGTACGGTAATTGACATTAGTCCAAGAAAAAAGATTATTTAGAGATTATAAGGATTATGCTATTATAAATAAATGATGAATAAATTCGTGAAGGTGACAAGGGAAGCAAGTCAAAGAAGATGAATTTTTCGTCCAAGTTTGGCATATTGGGATAAAATACAGGTCGAGTGTTAATACCTCATATTTATGGACTAGTGACATACAAGGTATTACATGACCATGATAGTAAGGTGTACAAGGTATGTTAAAAGCGAGTAGTATTTTAAGTAAGTTGAGATAATTCTTAATTATGCGGGTAATTGGTTAATTACCTGGTAACAGGACATTACCTAATTAATTGGGGATATATTGGATAAGAATTGCATCCACCAACGTGGCTGCACATCAAAGCCAGCAACGTCACAAAAATGTGACTCTTAAAATCCACATATAGGTGGCACATTTAGAATTATAATTGGCCAACTCATCCACAAAGTGGGGGGCCACAAATCTCCAAGATAAAGATATTATTAGACACAATTCAAAGAAAAAAAAAGCTTATAGATGGGGCTGCCGTGAAAAAACAATATGGAGAAAGGAAATTCCTTGATGGTCTATGACTTAAAAGTCAATCCACATGACAAAATATGTTCATGTCGAGAGTATGACTGCTTTCATGCGATGGAAACAGTGAGAATAAAGTACGAAGTTAGATATGGCATGATCATTTATGAGTATCTTTCACTATTTTATAAGATTCAAATGTACATCTCATACATGTAACAATCTCTTCTTTCTTTTGGCATGATCTATACGACAAAAACGAAATGAGCAAATTCAAAATTTCCATAAATGACTCTATTCATAGAAATACTAGAGATGCTTATGTTCTTGATTCCTCATGTGTCATATTATTCTATCATTTGTTCATGGGTCTTAGAAAAATACATAAGTTGAAAAAAATTTACTTCATGATATTACTCAAAGGCATAATAGTCTTATGACATTCAAAGAGATTTTATTGACTTACTTCTCATGCATTGCATTCATGTACATTGATACATGACCAGATGGCATTATATATGCGTATATATGTATATATATGTATATGGGATATGAAAAAAGGTTACGGCGTTATATACGTACCACCACCTGATCAGTTGGTATACGTTGAAGATTTGCCCACAGTGGCCGAGATGATATGATGGGATGCCCTCAGAGGCTTGATGATGTTATGAACGCATATACCCATGCATGGAATGACATTTATACGCATATGCACGACATTATAATATTAAATGATTCCCAGAGTTATTCAGATATACGTGTTGAGTCTTTTACTCCATGTTTCTCTCATGTCTACTAGTTACTGATTTTCATTCCTTACATACTTGGTACATTATTTGTACCGACATCCCTTTTTCCTGGGGACACTGCGTTTCATGCCCACAGGTCCTAATAGATAGGTCAGGAGTCCTCCAAGTAGGCTACCAGCTCAGCGGAAGGTGTTGGTGTGCTCCATTTGCTTCGGAGTTGCTTTTTTGGTCAGTATGATAAGTACATGTATTGATTGGTATGGCGGGACCCTTCCCGACCTTTATGATATTATGTATTCTTAGAAGCTTGTAGACAGATATCATGTATACGGATACTTGTATGGCCTTGTCGGCCTATGTTTCAAGTATATACAGAATTATGTCGGCCTTATTGGCCCGTACTTCATATGCATATATTTGCATTTCCTCATGCTTTACTCCGGTTCTTTTACCTATGATAGAATAATATGAAAGATACGTTATGTTGGTACTCAGTTGAGTAAGGTACCGGGCACTCTTCGCGGCCCATCGATTAGGGTCGTGACAACCCTGTCCGCTTCCGGAGGTATGCCGGGTAGTGGCTTAGAAGATGATGAGAATGAAGGCAGAATCCCTCGAAGGGAAGAGGCCGTTGAAGGTCCTGGGACTGTATACGAAACTGTTGGGGCACAACCTCCAACGGAGCCGTCAAAGATGTAGGCTCGATGATAGATTAGGGTTCTATTTGGCTCCTTCCTTGTAAGGGTTTTTCAAAAGCCTTGTAAATGTACCTCTGCGAGCAATATGTGTAAAAGGCTTTTCTTTTTTTATCACTTCTTTTCTTCTTTGCCTTTTGAGAATAATGTGTGATATTTTTTATAATCGATCCGAGATCTTAGACCTTGTGTTATACCCTCGAGTTTTTGCTATTGCTGATCGTCTCGTGATGGTCGAAAGTCAGTCCCCGAGTGTTCTCGAGCTAGACCTGGCTTTTATACATTGGGTCACTGTGACCTTCAACTTTAGCGCTGGCGACAGTGGCTCTCACGCGTTGGGTTGGCGCGACCTTCAGTTTTAGCGATGGCGACAGTCTCTCCTACGCGTTTTGTCGGTGCGACCTTCAATTTTAGTGCTAGTGATAGTGGCTCTTATGCATTGGGTCACCGCGACCTTCGGTTTTAACGCTGGCGACAGTGGCTCTTATATGTTTGGTCGGTGTGACCTTCGATTTTAGTGCTGGCGAAAGTGGCTCTTACGCTTTTGCTCTAAGGCATATTTAGTTAACTATTTTGGGTTCAGCCTCTGAATCGGGTTTCAACTCAAGCTCATTCGACCCTCAAGTTTTTGAATTTACAGCTGGCCCTTAGGCTCTTACATGTTGGGGAAGTACGACCTATTGTATGGGTTGGAGATAGTGGCTCTTACGCATTGGGTCGGTATGACCTTTTATAGGCTTTATTTTTCCCTCGTTAAGGACTTTTTGAAATTGTGTTTGCTTGACTCTTCGACGGTTCGATAGGAACCTCAATTGTGAGTCATTATATGGAGATGATCGAGCACCTCGGGAGGTTTGGCTCGGTGATTGAGTATCTCGAAGACTTATAGTTGGAGCTGATATGGTGGATGCTCTTTTGCCTATGTCGAGGGTAGCCTATTTAACCGGTTCTTTTCGAAGTATATTCGAAGTAGTTGAAGGACTGTGATTTTATAGTGATGGTTGGGCAGCCCCGAGTCACGGCAGTTTGGCTGGTACAGCCTTGTGACCGTAGTCATTTGTGTTTGGCCGGAGCCTTTCAGTCCCGAGTGAAGTAGTTTCGGCGTCTATATTGAGGGTATTCCTTTTTAGGGGTCTTACAAGATCGATATATAGCCTTCACTTTGAGATCGGGTTTATGCCTTTAATAAGGTCTTACAAGTTTTACATGCCTTTGAGGTCTTACATTTATTGTCACTTAGTACAAGTGTGGTTCATGCCTTGCTTGAGGTCTTATAGATATTGTTGTTGCCTTATATAGTTCTTACAATACCGAGGCTGCCCGCATGTGGTCTTATGGCCTCAGGTTTTGATAAGTCGATGGGGGTGGCGATTGGCGGCAATCTCCGAGTCATCGAGGGTTTCTTGGCTCAGGAGCCATTACTTGTAAACTTGGTATTGCCTCATTGAGGGCTTGTGATTTTGGAGTTCCCGTCTCGGAGGTCATGTGGCCTTGAGTTTTCGATGTTAGTCCCCGAGTGTTTTGGACGTTTTTTGACTCTGGAGCTGTTTTGTTGTCTTGATGTTGCCTCATTGAGGGCTTACGAGTTAGGAGCTCCGACCCGGGGGTCGCAATGTTTTGAGTTGTTGACGCCAGTCCCCGAGTGATCAGGATATTTTTGACAGAGGAGCCATTTTTGCAAAAATACCGAGTTTCTCTGATTACTTGGTACAAGTATACACATTTTTGATGTTATGGGCTCGGTTGTTTTATGCAAATATGGTTCGTTCGACCGTTTGGCCTGGTACATTATTTTCCTATTAAGATCCCACTTAGCGCATCTTGGCTTCTCCGAGTAGGTGACCTTCTTGTAAAGCCCCAGAAAAAAAAATTTGCTTAGTAATTTAAGATTTCGTGGTGCCAAGATAAGCCAAATATTTTATCTTGCGTGCAAATGAGGATTAAGGATATTATGAATATCAATTGTATATGTTAAGAAGTGTATAAGTCATATTAGATGTGAATTGGGGTCTAAGGAGAGGCCTAAGTCTAAGCCAAGTTAGGAAAGTTTCATATTAGACGAAATCTGTAAATGAGTGCGCACAAGACCTCCCTTTGAACGATCATATCTCCAGTTCTATACGGAGTTGTGTGATGCATAACCTATCAAATTAAAGCCCTTTGAGTCTAGTTTCCAACGCAACAAACCGTTTGTCATTTGGAGGTGAATACGGAAAGTTATGATCATTTTACTGGTCAGGTGTCTCTAGCCCGAACATTAGCGCGAAGTCGCGCATTATGCTGAGTATTCTGCCTCCCGCACGCGAACATAGCGCGAGCTCACGCGCCTGGAAGGTTTTTAAATATCCTAAAGACCAGAAATAAGAGAATTTGAGTCATTTCTCAAGCTTAGGGCTTCCTCTACACCCCAACTCGACCAAGGCATCCAATTGCACACCTAAGGTGAATTTTTAAGTGTGTTTTCATGGTGATTTCACTTCTCAATCACTAGTTACAACATGATTTTGATTGGGTTTCATAGGGTTTCTTCAAAATCTCAAGAATACCCCAAATTTGTCTTTCAAAATTTGGTCTACAAAAGGTAATCCTACACCTTAGACTTACATATATGTAGTTATTATGGAAATATAAGTATGGATTAAGTATTGGAACTCATGGGATGGGGATTGGAAGTCATAGGTGCCTAACCTAGGTTGTGTTGGTATTGTAGAGATTGTGAGGTGGGTTATTGGGGTATGATTCTTGGGGTAATAGTATTATGTATACATGCATGTACAAATTAGGTTTGTGGGAAGATTGATGAATATAAATAAGTAAAGATTGGGTTGGAGAGAGAAGAAAATCATGTAAAAGGAATTTAAAATCAAGATGCTCAACTAGTGTTTGATAAAATGCTCAAATGATCTGAAACCATGAATACTTCCTAATTTGTGTTAATTTTGTTATGTCTCAAGTAGATTGGGATTGCTAGAATTTTCGAAACGTCGTAGTAACTTAAGGAAAGCTCAAACGAGGTATGTATGGCTAATTTTGACCTTTGTAAAGTCACTTTGTTTGGTGTACGAATATTTGGTATGTGATATCTACGTGGATTATTTGTAGAATTCTTATGATTGGTATGATTGTTCGTGGTTAAGTCTCACGATATAATGGTGTACGTAATTGGCAATAAACCAAATGTGTGATTGTGAATGTGTTATGTGGTAAGAGTTGAGAAACAATGATGGAAGGAAATCGTAAATGATGCAGTTGGAACAACTGTGGTAATAACATATATGGCTTGTATTGGCAATTATCGCGGTGACATAAAATGCATATGAGTTGTTGAATATGATGGAAATAGTATTGATGGCTATAGAAATTCTTTGAGAATTGTTGTTGTTGTTCTTTGTGAATTGTTGTTGTTGTTGTTGTGTTGTTTGTGAATTGTGATTGTTCGGTGGGATCGGGTTGCGCGCCGCAACACGAAGTAATAAGGTGTGGGTTGTGGTGATAAGGGTGGCCGAGGTAATAAGGGTGGCCGAGGTAATAAGGGTGGAAAAGTGATCGAAATCACTATTGAAATGAAAATATGAGAAAGTTGTGAAATCATTGATGTGAAAATGTTGAAGGGGAAATGGAGAGATTGTAACTTGTTTGGCTTGATGGTTTTCTTTCATGTGTATTTGATTGTTGGTTCCATGACTACTTGTTACTTGTGTATGGTTTGAGTTTACTTAGGGCAAGTTTGTTCATACATACTAGTACAATTCAAATGTGCTGACGTCCCTCTTTGCCGTGGGCGCTACATTCGTGTTATGATTGTAGGTGGATCCATATCAGGTACTCCAGTCCACCGACCGTAGCTCCCCTTCACTTTCCGCCAGAAGCATTGGTGAGACCTTTTCCTCCCGGGGCCTTGCATGGCTCATGCTGCTTTTTATTTAGGAGTCTTGTTTTGGTTTTTGGTGTAAGGTATAGCCGAAGACTTGTTACCGGCAAGTATTGTATCACTCTTTTGTATCCCTGGAGGCTCCGTAGACAGGAAAATGTGGGTTATGTACTTATGTATTCTGGGCAATATAACTTGTAAACCACGCTAAGTAACTATGTATGCTATGTAAATCTCGTAAGAATGTGTTTAAATTTATAAATGACTATTTCACTTGGTTAATGGGAAATGGAAACGCGGGGTAACACGTGGAATAGGAAAGGCACCCAAGTCCGCTTGGCTGGGGCTGCCCGGTCGAGCGCCGGTCGCGCCCCTCGGTTTTGGGGCATGACAAACTTGGTATCAGAGCCTAAGGTTTTAAAGGGCCCTAGGATGTCTCAGAGCCGTGTCTAGTAGAGTCCTTCTTATCGGTGTGTTGTCGACCACATCTATAAGTTGGAGGCTACATGGGCATTTAGGAAATTACCTTCTTGTTTTTTACTCTATATCGTGCAGTGAATTGAAAAGTGGAAGTATTTACCTCTAACTCATGTTGTGTTCCAAATTTTCAGTAATAACACCTAAGAAGAGAGCTAGACTCGGCCTCGGGGCCAATGCCACCCCAAGTGTGGCTATGAATCATGTACTTGATGTTGTGGGTGAGAGTGACTCCCCGGTCTTGAATCTGCCTGGCCCATTTATTCCAGATCCAAGTATTCCTGTTCCAGCTGCGGCAGAGGGTGCTACCATCCCTCCCGCTGATATTCCTGATCTTGATGCAATTCCAGCTTCTGGTCCCGGGGTTTATTATGGGACCTTAGAGGAGCCATCCATATGTTGACCTAGTTAGTGGCCGCTCAGGACCAGAGATCTCATGATGCCCCTACGCCCCCCAGCGGACAGGGAGATTTCGCCAGCTCTAGAGTCAACCAGTTTCTGCGGTTGGCCCCTCCAGAGTTCACAGGCACAAACCCAGAGGCCAATCCGCAGGATTTCCTTGATGAAATGTATAAGACCCTTCGAGTGATGAAGGCTACAGAGACGAAGGAGGTTGAGTTGGCTTCATACAGGTTGAGGGGAGCAGCGTATTCATGGTTCGAGATGTGGAAGGATTATCGTGGGGAGGAAAGACCTCCAGCTAGATGGGATGAGTTTTTAGATGCATTCATGGACCACTTCTTGCCTACCGAGACAATGGCGGCACGTGCCACTGAGTTTGAGGTCCTCGCAGGGCAGTATGAGTGTTTGGGAGTACCACATGGAGTTTGTGAGATTGTCCAAGTATGCTCCCCAGTTAGTGTCGACCATAGGTGATCGAGTTCGGCGATTTGTTCAGGGTCTTAGTCCCTTGGTGGTGAACGAGGCTGCTACAGCGGCCTTACACTCAGATATGAATTATGGCAAGATTGTGGGATTCGCTCAGGCCACAGAGGCTAGGAAGTTGAAAATACGGGCAGAAAGGGAGAGTAACAGCAGAGCCTGATCAGTGGGTCACTCAGGGAGACCAGTTCAGAGAAGGGGGCCATCAGGTTCATCCCAGTCATATGCTCTGTCCTCAGCGAGCGCACCGCCATCTGTGCACAGTTATCAGCAGAGCAGTCACTTGAGACCAGGTTCAAATAGCAGGAGACCCCATCAGTCTGGTAGTCCAGGAGGGGGATCACAGCAGCAGGGGGGAGCTCTATGCCCTAAGTGTGGGAGATTCCATATGGAGGCTTGTTATTTGTATATCCCGATGTGTTATATACGCGGGGTGAGAGGTCATATCCAGCGGGACTGTCATGCGCCCAGACAGGGCACGGGTAGGGGATTTGCTCAGCCATCCGATTCTTCAGCTGCTACATCATCCGCGCACCCTCCAGCTCCAGCAGGGCGTGGTACAATTAGGGTGGAGCTCGTGGTAGAAGTGGACCTAGCCGATTTTACGCTTTGAGTGGTCGCCAGAGTGCAGAGGCTTCTCTAAATGTTGTCACAGGTATCTTGTTTGTTCAGGCTATTGATTGTTATGCTCTTATTGATCTGGGGTCCACTTTGTCTTATGTCACCCCATTCATTGCTTCAAGTTTTGGGGTAGAACCCGAACAGCTTCATGAGCCGTTCTCTATATCAACTCTAGTTGGTGATTCTATCACAGCCGCGCGAGTTTATAGGAATTGTGTTGTCACGGTATGTAGTCGTGCTACTATGGCCGATATTATTGAGCTTGGAATGGTGGATTTTGATGTGATTATGGGAATGGACTGGCTTTATTCATGCTTTGCTAAACTTGACTGCCGAACGAGAGTCATGAGGCTTGAGTTCCCTAATGAGCCGATTATTGAGTGGAAGAGAAATGGTATGGTGCCGAAAGGTAGGTTTATTTCCTACCTTAAGGCTTCAAAGATGATTAGGAAGGGGTGTATCTACCATTTTGTCCGGGTGGCGGATACCACTTCAGAAGTGTCTGCCCCCGAGTCCGTGCTAGTCGTGAATGAGTTTCTTGAAGTGTTTCCGGACGAACTTGCAGGGATCCCACCAGATAGGGAGATTGATTTCGGGATTGGTGTATTGCCAGATACGCAGCCAATATCTATTCCACCATACAGGATGGCGCCAGCGGAGTTAAGGGAGTTAAAGGAGCAGCTGAAGGATTTATTAGAAAAGGCGTTCATAAGGCCAAGTGTGTCGCCGTGAGGTGCTCCGGTTCTTTTTGTCAGGAAGAAGGATGGGTCGCTCCGGATGTGTATTGATTATCGGCAGCTTAACAAGGTCACCATCAAGAATAAATATCCTTTGCCTCGGATAGATTATTTGTTCGACCAATTGCAAGGTGCAAGGTTCTTCTCCAAAATTTATCTACGGTCCGGGTATCACCAATTGAAGATCAGAGAGCAGGATATTCCTAAGACCATTTTTAGAACTCGCTATGGTCACTTTGAATTCTTGGTCATGTCTTTTGGGCTAACCAACGCCCCGACAACTTTCATGGATCTTATGAATCGGGTCTTCAAGCCATTTCTAGACTCCTTTGTGATTGTTTTCATTGATGACATCCTTGTTTATTCGCGGAGCCGGGAGGATCATGCCGATCACCTCAGGGCAGTTCTGCAGACCCTTTATCAGCACCAGTTATATGCTAAATTTTCAAAATGTTAATTTTGGTTGGAGTCCGTTACCTTTCTGGGCCATGTTGTTTCCAGTGAAGGGATTCAGGTGGATCCCCAGAAGATTGCAGCAGTAAAAGATTGGCCTAGACCCACGACCCCAACGGAGATCCGTAGCTTCTTGGGTTTAGCGGGGTATTATCGGAGGTTTGTGGAGGGATTCTCTACCCTCGCCTCCCCTTTGACTAAGTTGATGCAGAAAGCAGTTAAGTTCCAATGGTCCGATGCTTGTGAGAAAGGTTTTCAGGAATTGAAGTCGAGATTGACGTCGGCGCCGATATTGACCTTACCGGAGGGCACGGAAGGGTTTATGGTTTATTGCGATGCCTCCAGGGTCAGTTTGGGGTGTGTGTTGATGCAACAAGGGAAGGTTATAGCATATGCTTGAAGGCAACTCAAGAATCACGAGAAGAATTATCCGATGCATGATTTGGAGCTTGCGGCAGTTGTATTTGCCTTGAAAATATGGCGGCATTATCTTATGGGGTCCATGTGGATGTGTTTTCGGACCACAAGAGTCTCTAATATTTGTTCAAGTAGAAGGAGTTGAATTTAAGGCAGCGGCGGTGGTTAGAATTGATCAAGGATTATGATATGGATATTTCATACCGTCCAGGGAAGGCGAATGTGGTGGTTGACGCTCTCAGTCGGAAGTCCATGGGTAATTTGGCTCATTTGGGAGCTGATTAGAGGTCTTTGGCTCAGGAGGTTTATCAATTAACCAGTTTGGGGGTTTGTATTTCGACCTCAGACAAGGGGAAGGTTATGGTGCGTAATGGAGCAGAATCGTCACTGGTAGCAGAAGTCAAGGAAAAGCAGTTCATTGATCCAGCATTGGCACAGATGAAAGAGGCAGTTTTGAATAACAAGACTTCAGCCTTTTCACTCGGTGGCGGGGATGGTGTATTACAATGTCAAGGTAGTCTATGTGTTCCAGATGTGGATAATCTTCGGGAGAGGGTAATGGTGGAGGCTCATAATTCCAGGTATTCGGTGCACCCAGGTTCTACAAAAATGTATCATGATCTCAAGAAAATTTATTGGTGGAACGGTATGAAAAGGGGTGTGGCGAACTTTGTGACTAGATGTCCAAACTGTCAGCAAGTGAAGGCCGAACATCAAAGACCTGGTGGATTGACTCAATGCATAGAAATTCCAATGTGGAAATGGGAGATGATCAATATGGATTTTGTAGTGGGGCTGCCACGCACTCCGCACAGGTTCGACTCAATTTGGGTGATCGTTGACCGACTCACAAAATCAGCGCACTTCTTGCCAGTTAAATCTTCCGATACAGCGGAACAATATGCTCAGTTGTATATCAAAGAAATAGTCAGGTTGCATGGCACTCCAGTCTCAATCATTTTAGATCGAGGGGCTCAGTTCATGACCAACTTTTGGATGAAATTTCAGCAGGGCTTGGGCACTTAGGTAAATCTCAGCACAACTTTCTATCCTCAAACTGACGGGCAAGCAGAGCGGACTATTCAGATGCTTGAGGACATGTTGCAAGCTTGTACTCTTGATTTCAAAGATAGTTGGGATGACCATGTGCCACTCATAGAATTTGCTTACAACAACAGCTTCCATGCTAGTATCCAGATGGCACCATTCGAGGCACTGTATGGTAGGAGATGCAGGTCTCCCATTGGGTGGTTCGAGGTTGGAGAAGCATAATTGATAGGGTCGGACCTCGTGCATCAGGCCTTGGAGAAAGTCAAAGTTATTAAGGAGAGGTTGAAAACTGCTCAAAGTCGCCAAAAGTCTTATTCGGACATTCGTCGTAGAGATTTGGAGTTCAAAGAAGATGATTGGGTATTTTTTAAGGTTTCCCCCATGAAGGGAATCATGCGATTTGGGAAGAAAGGGAAATTAAGTCGAGGTATGTCGGACCATACAGAATCATTCAGAGGATCGATCAAGTGGAAAACAAGCTCGAACTGCCACCCGAGATGTCATTGGTACATCCAGTCTTCCATGTGTCTATGTTGAAGAAGGTAGTGGGAGATCCATCCGTTATTGTGCCAATTGAAGCTATTGAGGTTAATGAAGAACTATCTTATGAAGAAATTCCGGTTGTCATTCTTGATAGGCAAGTCCGGAAATTGAGAACTAAGGAAATTGCCTCTGTAAAAGTGTTATGGCGGAACCAGCAGGTTGAGGAAGCCACTTGGGAAACCGAGGAAGAAATGAGAAAGAAGTACCCACATTTGTTTGAATAGTTATGTAATAGCTTTCATGCATTTGGTTCCTGTAAACTCTTATCTTTTGATTTGATCTATGTTAAACTATTCCATTTTGACTATGTATGTTGCCTATGTGGCCATAGTTGGTGTTGAACAAGATATGTTATGTCTATGGAACATGTACATACTGTTAGGATATGTATTTGGGGCCCTCTGACAGGTGGATAGTCCTAGTTACAAAGGAAACTCTGGCGAAATTCTCGGAAATTTAAGGAGTTAGCCAAATTTGGGGCTGATGATATATTTCATAATGTGAAAAAGCAGAAGTTACATAAGGATGGATAATGGATGAAACTTGATCCTCATTCGAGGACGAATGATCTTAAGCGGGGGAGAATGTAAAGCCCCAGGAAAAAAAATTGCTTAGTAATTTAAGATTTCGTGGTGCCAAGGTAGGCCAAATATTTTATCTTGCGTGCAAATGAGGATTAAGGATATTATGGATATCACTTGGATATGTTAAGAAGTGTATAAGTCATATTAGAGGTGAATTGGTGTCTAAGGAGAGACCTAAGTCTAAGCCAAGTTAGGAAAGTTTCATATTAGACGAAATCTGTAAATGAGTGCGCACAAGACCTCACTTTGAACGATCATATCTACAGTTCTATAAGGAGTTGTGAGATGCATAACCTAGTCTAGTTTCCAACGCAACAAACCGTTCGTCATTTGGATGTGTATACGGAAAGTTATGACCATTTTACTGGGCAGGTGTCTCTAGCGCGAACATTAGCGCGAAGTCACGCATTATGCTGAGTATTCTGCCTCCCGCGCGCGAACATAGCGCGAGCTCGCGCGCCTGGAAGGTTTTTAAAAATCCTAAAGACCGGAAATAAGAGAATTTGAGTCATTTCTCAAGCTTAGGGCTTCCTCTACACCCCCAACTCAACCAAGGCATCCAATTGCACACCTAAGGTGAGTTTTTAAGTGTTTTTTCATGGTGATTTCACTTCTCAATCACTAGTTACAACATGAATTTGATTGGGTTTCATAGGGTTTCTTCAAAATCTCAAGAACACCCCAAATTTGTCTTTCATGATTTGGTCTACAAGAGGTAATCCTACACCTTAGACTTACATATATGGAGTTATTATGGAAATATGAGTATGGATTAAGTATTGTAACTCATGGGATAGGGATTGGAAATCATAGGTGCCTAACCTAGGTTGTGTTGGTATTGTAGAGATTGTGAGGTGGGTTATTGGGGTATGATTCTTGGGGTAATAGTATTATGTATACATGCATGTAAAATTAGGTTTGTGGAAAGATTGATGAATATAAATAAGTAAAGATTGGGTTGGGGAAAGAAGAAAATCTTGTAAAAGGAATTTAAAATCAAGATGCTCAACTAGTGTTTGATAAAATGCTCAAATGAGTTGAAACCATGAATACCTTCCTAATTTATGTTAATTTTGTTATGTCTCAAGTAGATTGGGATTGCTAGAATTTTCGAAACGTCGTAGTAACTTAAGGAAAGCTCAAATAAGGTATGTATGGCTAACTTTGACCTTTGTAAAGTCACTTTGTTTGGTGTACGAATATTTGGTATGTGATATCTACATGGATTATTTGTGGAATTCTTGTGATTGGTATGATTTGATTGTTCGTGGTTAAGTCTCCCGATATAATGGTGTACATAATTGGCAATAAACCAAATGTGTGATTGTGAATGTGTTATGTGGTAAGAGTTGAGAAACAAATGATGGAAGGAAATCATAAATGATGTAGTTGGAACAACTGTGGTAATAACATATATGGCTTGTATTGGCAATTATCGCGGTGACATAAAATGCATATGAGTTGTTGAATATGATGAAAATAGTATTGATGGCTATATAAATTCTTTGAGAATTGTTGTTGTTGTTCTTTGTGAATTGTTGTTGTTGTTGTGTTGTTTGTGAATTGTGATTGTTCGGTGGGATCGGGTTGCACGCCGCAACACGAAGTAATAAGGTATGGGTTGTGGTGATAAGGGTGGCCGAGGTAATAAGGGTGGAAAAGTGATCGAAATCACTATTGAAATTAAAATATGAGAAAGTTGTGAAATCATTGATGTGAAAATGTTGAAGGGGAAATGGAGAGATTGCAACTTGTTTGGCTTGATGGTTTTCTTTCATGTGTATTTGATTGTTCGTTCCATGACTACTTGTTACATATGTATGGTTTGAGTTTACTTAGGGCAAGTTTATTCATACATACCAGTACAATTCAAATGTGCTGACGTCCCTCTTTGCCGGGGGTGCTACATTCGTGTTATGATTGTAGGTGGATCCATAGCAGGTACTCTAGTCCACCGACCGTAGCTTCTATTCACTTTCCGCTAGAAGCATTGGTGAGCCTTTTTCCTCTCGGGGCCTTGCGTGGCTCATGCCGCTTTTTATTTCGAAGTCTTGTTTTGGTTTTTGGTGTAAGGTATAGCCGGAGCCTTGTTACCGGCAAGTATTGTATCACTCTTTTGTATCCCTAGAGGCTTCGTAGACAGGAAAATGTGGGTTATGTACTTATGTATTCTGGGCAGTATAACTTGTAAACCACGCTAAGTAACTATGTATGCTATGTAAATCTCGTAAGAATATGTTTAAATTTATAAATGGCTATTTCACTTGGTTAATGGGAAATGGAAATGCGGGGTAACACGTGGAATAGGAAAGGCACCCAGGTTCGCTTGGCTGGGGCTGCCCGGTCGAGCGTCGGTCGCGCCCCTCGGTTTTGGGGCCTGACACTTTTGGGGGGATGGCCCCCAGTATTTGAGGCTGATTGCAAAAGAAGCCTTGAATACTTGTTGGGTCTTCCTTAGGTAGCATATAGGTGTTGCCTCGTTAAAAACCTTGCCGGTAAAACCCTTCTAGGTACAAAATCCGTTCGAAGGAAAAAAGTGCAACACATGCTTTTAAGAGCCCGAGGTCCTCGAGCTCGAGGGTGTTTTAGAATCTTTTATCGGACACCTCAGCAGTAGTATCGTTTCATCATTGATATGTTCCAATTGCTAGAAAGTTGCTCGCCTTCCATGGCACCGAGTTTGTAGAACCTTTTGTTGATTACTCCAAGGACGCGGTACAGTCCTTCCCAATTTTGGCCTAGCTTTCCTTCATTAGGGTTTCGGGTGTTGGGGGTGACTTTTCTTAGGACCAAGTCCCCAACTCCGAGATGTCGGAGGTTTGTTCTCCTATTATAATACCTTTCGATCCTTTTCTTTTGGGTGGCCATTCGGACCAGTGAGGCTTCTCGCTTTTCATCCAATAGTTCGAGGGTTGTAGTCATGGCCTCGTTGTTCGAGCTCTCAGTGGTGTGTCAGAATCTGGCGCTCAGCTCCCCGACCTCCACTGGTATCAAAGCCTCAGCACCATACACTATAGAGAAAGGTGTTTCCCCTGTTCTTGATTTTGGAGTTGTTCGGTATTCCCATAACACTTTGGGCAATATTTCTCTCCATTTTCCCTTAGCGCTTTCCAACTTCCTTTTTAAGTTTTGGATGATGGTTTTGTTTGTGGATTCGGCCTGGCCGTTTGCATACGGGTGGTAGGGCGTCGATAGGATTCTTTTGATTTTGTGCTCCTCGAGGAACTGTGTTACTTTGCTTCTGATGAACTGCCTCCCATTATTGCATGTTATCTCGGAAGGAATCCTGAATCGGCACATAATGTGGTCCCAGATGAAGTCAATGACTTCTCTTTATGTTATCTTTTCGAAGGCCTATGCTTCCACCCATTTTGAGAAATAGTTAGTCATAAAAAAAATTAGCTCTACCTGGTGCCATTGGTAGAGGTCCGATGATTTACATTCTCCATTTCATGAACGGCCATGGCGATAAGACCGAGTGTAGTTGTTTGCCGTGTTGGTGAATCTAGGGGAAAATCTCTAGATATTGTCGCACTTTCGGACGAATTCCTTAGTGTCTTTTTCCATGTTGCCCAGTAGTAGCCTGCCCGGATCACCTTTCGGACTAAGGAGTCGGCGCCGGAGTGGTTTCCGCAAGTACCCTTGTGAATTTCTCAGAGTACATAATCTGTGTCTCCTGGTCCCAGACATACTGCTAGGGGTCAAAAGTTATTTTGTACAGAGTCCCATTTTCGTCGAGCGAAAACCGAGCTACTTTGGTTTGCAGGGCCCTCGATTCTTTTAGATCCGAAGGTAATTTTCCATCTTTCAGATAGTCAATACATTTATTTCTCTAATCCCATGTTAGGCTAGTAGAATTAATCTCGGCATGACCTTTTTCGACCACTAATTTGGACAGATGATAACAGCCCCGGGGAGTAGGTCATCTTCTTCAACAAATGATCCTAGGTTTGTGAGGGCATCAGCCTCGCCGTTCTTCTCTCGAGGTACGGGTACCAGGGTCCATTCTTTGAAACAACGTAATGTGACTTGGATTTTGTTCAAGTACCTTTGCATCCTATCTTCTCAGACCTCGTAGCTCCCATTTACCTGATTTACTACCAGGAGTGAATAGCATTTTGCTTCGATGATCTCAGCTCCTAGGATTTTGGACAATTCCAGACCTGTAATCATAGCCTCATACTCGGCTTCGTTGTAAGTCAATATTGCAGTTTTTATAGATTGTCTGATTATGCCACCCATAGGCGGCTTCAGGACTATACCAAGTCCGGATCCTCTCACGTTCATGGCGTCGTCAGTGAACAAGGTCCATACCCCGGAAAGATGTGGCTGATTTTAGTAAAAGTTCCTTTTCTACCTCGGGCATAAGGGAGGGCGGGAAGTCAGCCACGAAGTCTGCCAGAATCTGGGACTTGATGGCCATTTGGGGTTGATACTCGATATCATACCCCCCGAGTTCAATGGCCCATTTGGCCAATCGGCCTGATAGTTCGGGCTTATGCAATATGCTTCGGAGAGGGCATATTGTTAAAACGCAAATGCGGTGGCACTGAAAATAGGGTTTCAATTTTTGCGATGCACTTATTAACGCAAGAGCTATTTTTCTAGGTGCGGATACCTAGTTTCAGCATCCCCTAGGGTCCGACTTACATAATAAATAGGAAATTGCAAACCTTGCTCTTCTCAACCCAGCACGCCACTTACCACTATCTCGGATATGACCAGGTATAGATACAGCATCTCATCCTCTTTTGGCATGTGGAGCAAAGGCGGACTAGTCAGATATCGCTTCAATTCCTTTAAGTCATGCTGGCATTCTGGAGTTCATTCGAAGTTGTTTTTCTTTTTGAGCAAAGAGAAGAAATGATGACTCTTGTCTGATGATCTTGATACGAATCTACCCAAAGCCGTTATCCACCTTGTCAGCCGTTGCATAACCTTTACATTATTTATCACCGTGATTTCTTCGATGGCCTTGATTTTGTCGGGGTTGATCTCGATCCCCCTGTTCGATACCATGAAGCCTAAGAATTTGCCCAAACCCACTCCGAAGGCACATTTCTCGGGGTTAAGCTTCATGTTGTAACTTCTGAGGATCTCGAATGTTTCCTGCAAATGAGTCAAATGGTCCTCTGTGTGCAGGGACATAACTAGCATGTCATCAATATAAACTTCCATGGATTTGCCTATTTGATGCTCGAAAATTTTATTAACTAGACGTTGGTACGTAGCCCCTACGTTTTTTCAGCCCGAAGGGCATTACATTGTAATAGTAGGTACCATACTTCGTGATGAATGAAGTCTTTTCCCTATCTTCGGGATTTATCTGAATTTGATTATACCCCGAGTAGGCGTCGAGAAAGGTGAGGGTCTCGTGGTCGGTCGTGGCATCGACAGACGATCGTTGTTAGGCAATGGGAACGAATCCTTGGGGCACGCCTTATTTAAGTCTTTATAATATACGCACATTCTTAACTTATTTCCCTTTTTGGGCACTACCACTACGTTGGCCAGCCATTCGGGGTACTTTACCTCTCTAATAGACCCTATTTTAAAGAGTTTCGTTACCAACTCTTTAAAATTCGGAGGATTATTTTATGACACTTTACCAACTTGTCCATTCTTTCACGAAAACAACCTTTCGACAACTCAAAGATACTCTAAGGCTTATTTCGGCAAGAACGGTTTAAACGGTATTTACTTGACCGCTTACTCTTTGTTTTTTTTTCTTTTCAAAATTACAAAAACTGGTGCTGCAAACACGACCCTTCATCGCCTCGGGGACGAAGATTTTTAAGGCTGAGTGGGTCAACTGGATCAAAAATCCTAAAATGACCCAAAGGTGGCTGTTTATGCAAAGTCAGCCCTCCGGCGTCCCTTTCGGGAACATTCGGCTATGTCTTGATAAAATAGCGTCACCTGACTTATTCATGACTCTTTTTATCGTTTTCCAAATTAGAAAACTCAATATTGCAAATACGGCCTTTCAACGTCTCGGGGACGAAGGTTTTTAAGGCTGTGTGGGTCAACCGGGCCAAATCTTAAAAAAATTACCCGAAGGTGGCTGTTTATGCAAAGTCAGCCTTCCGGCGTCCCTTTCGGGGACATTCGGCTATTTATGACAAAACAACATCACCAAAATTAAAATTTGACATATATTTTTGTTATTTATTTATTTTTGGCTTTTTTAGCAAAATGGGGGTTGGACCCAATGAGGGTTGCCTACGTATCTCACACCCGGTGAGAATCAAACCCGCGTAGTTCGGGCAATCAGGAATAAATGGATGAACTAACTCTTTTTTTTTCTGAATTTGTGAAAGAACTACTTTAAAAGAAGAAAGGAAGTATTTTTTTATTTTTTTTTTGATTTTTGATTGATTTTCTTTTTAAAAGAAACACTTCTAAGATATATTTTTTGAGTTTTCATTTGCGTTATTTTTTATTCTAAAGAAAAAGAAGAATATATTTTTGGAATTTTACCTTTAATAAAAGAAATGCTTCTAAAATGTTTTTTTGAATTTTCTTTTCAATTTTTGAAAGAAGAAAAATGTTTTCGGATTTGTTTTTTTTTATATTATATTTTTTTTATTTTTTTATTTTTTTTTAAAAAAAACAATTGGAAAGACTTTCTAAAGAAGTCAATAATGGAAAATATTTTTGGATTATTTGTTTTGAAAATTGGGATTCTAAAAACTTTTGGCAAGACAAATGTTCTTGCAACAGATAAAGATATATATAAATTTTTTGGAAATAAAGAAAAACTTTTTGGATTTTTTATATATATATATACTTGTGACAAATAATGAAAGACTCTTTTTATTTTATTTTTTTATTTTTTTTGCATTTTCATAAGCAAATAAATAATAAAAAAAACCATTTTTTTTTAAAATAAGATTCTTTTTTCATTTTCATTTTCATGGCAAGACAAACTATATATCTTTTTTCCCTTTTTTTGAAAAACAAAACAGAGCAACGACCTTTTTTTCCTTTGCTTTTAATAAAGCAGACTAACACATTTTTTTTTATTTTCTCAAAATTTCGGCAGAGTTTCGATACTACTCGGACATTGCTTTTTTTTCTAAAAATAAGTAGTTATATCTCTACACTGTTATTTTCTCCTCTTTTTCACTATTTTATAATTTGTGAAAAATGATGACAGCATACAAAATCTTTTGAATTTTCATGCTTTTTTTTTATATGTATTTTTATTTTTTTTATTTTTTTATATTTATTATTATTTTTTCAAAAAAATGTGGCATGGGAAACATAAGGATTTCCAAGACATCTAAGATTCTGCATCTGTTCCCCATGCGCTTTTCCCAACATGTGAAGCATGGGGGACATAGGGAATTCCAAGACTTCTTGGATTCCACAAATGTTCCCCATGTGGTTTTTCCCAAAAAAATGAAGCGTGGGGGACATGTGGAATACCAAGGCTTCTTGGATTCCACAAATGTTCCCCATGTGCTTTTTAATATAATATCATGCTTATCTAAAAAAAAAAAATCGTGCAACTTTCTTATTTAACTTGATCAGCATGATAAGGAGTGTCATTTGTCTGCAAATATCATTGGTCCGCCAAATGACCCATTCACCCTTGAATAAATACAACATGTAGCACATAGGATGCCAAAGATGGTCTATTATTTTCAGACTGCTTGTCCTAGACGGACCTAACCCCTGTGTTGAGTCCCCTAAGTCAAATGCACATGATGCAAATAAACGTTCCTACTAGGGATCCGGCATGTGGCTTTGTTATACTAAGTTCATAACCTGGGTATTTGTTCTAGACCTGGCTTACCTGAGCGGACGACTCGAGCCGAGGATGGGAGCTGTGTACCGGTAACCAAAAGGCCATCCGATTTTGCAACTCCTCCGAATCCTCGTTCTATGTTGGTATATGACGCTAACAGAAAGAAGCCACGACCAGCGTGCACTCCTCAAGAGATAGAAGAGAGGGGTTTCGGCACAATTTATATTTACAGTTCAAATAATATCAAAGCGGTAAAAGCAAAATTTAGCACATTAGGCTCAAAACATGTAATAATCAGACAGTAAATAAAGCCAAATAATAACAATTATTTTAAGCTCGAATTCTTAACCCTGAACCAGTGGTTCTGGGTCGTCATTCCCCAGTGGAGTCGCCAGAGCTGTCACACCTCCTTTTTACGCACCCGAGAGGGCGCAAGGGAGTTTTTTCCAATTAAAGGACAATCGAGACGGAATTGGTTTATTTATTTCAGAGTCGCCACTTGGGAGATTTAGGGTGTCCCAAGTCACCAATTTTAATCCCGAATCGAGGAAAAGAATGACTCCATATTACAGTTTGCGTACCAGAAATCTAGATAAGGAATTCTGTTAACCCGGGAGAAGGTGTTAGGCATTCCCGAGTTCCGTTGTTCTAGCACGATCGCTCAACTGTTATATTCGGCTTGATTATCTGATTTTATACAAATGTGAACTGTTATTTTTATAGGACTTGCAACGTCGTGAAAACATATCTCGAACCACGTTACATCAATGCACCCGTGGTTATTAACATATCTCGACTCGGTTGAGATTTGGATTTGGGTCACATAAATGTGCACCCGAATTTAGGGAGATAACATTATTAAAGGCGCGCCTAAAGCAACTAGCGCGTTATTATTTTGGGTAAGGCCGTGAAATTTGCTAAACGGCCCGTCCCGGAATCTAAGTATTTAATATATACACTTAGAGGGCCCCGCGACTTGTGCATTTTTTGTTTGTCGAGGCTCGTCTCCTTCATTATTAAAAGGATTTACAACGTCATGGAAATGCATCTCATACCACGTCACAATCAATGTACCCGTGATTAGAGACACATTTCGATTTCGTTGAGACTTGGATTTGAGTCACATAAATATGCACCCGAGCTTAAGGAGATAACATTATTACAGGCGCGCCTAAAGCAACTGGCGCATTATTATTTTGGGGTAGGGCCGTGAAATTTGCTAAACGGCCCGACCCGGAATCTAAGTATTTAATACATATATTTTGTGAGGGCCCCGCAATTTGTCCCTTTTATTTGGCGAGGCTCGTCTCATTTTATTTTATTTTTTATTATTATTTATTTTTATTTTTATATTTTTAAAAGGATGTCATTTTTATGCCTTTAACAATACTAAACCTTACAGCCTATTTACAACTGAAATCTCATAACTCGTTACAAATTTAATAAAGGAATCTAGCAAAATGAGTTTTTTGGAAGTAGTAACAACAAGTAATGCTATTTTTGTCCGAATGAACTAAGCAAGGGAAAAGACGAACAAATTGACGTCAAACTGTGTCATAGAACAACTAACCCTACTTAATTAAATGATATCAAATAAACAACAATACATAACGCCAAAAATGAACAAAAAAACGCATACGGTGAAAACATAAGCAGAAAATTATCATACCAATTTCTATATTGCATTTTTGAACTTTTGACATAACATCTCCTTTTTCAATGTTTGAGGTTTACTAACCTGAACAAACAAAAACGGATAGAGCCATGGACCAGTCCTCAACATTGACCTCAACGGATGACCTCGAACGGGAACCCATGGAAACAGTCATCAAAGCTCAAACGGAATAGCTCGCTTCATAAGCTCGAACGCGAACGGACGAAGAAGAAGGTGATGACTGCTACTGGCTTTTTTTCGTGTGGTCCTTTGAACGTGAGGGGGCTGGAAGGAACTACTGTATACTGGACGTGGAGATGGGGAAGGACACCACGCTTCTGTTGGTGAAGTAGAAGAAACGCCACAACAGCTGGGATTGGGACGGAGAAGAAATGCAGTTGTCGCCTGAGATGGCAATATTGGTTCGTTGCGAGGGGTGAGGAGGCGGCCTGGGGTTATGGTCTCCGGACTGCTTGGTTCAGCTGTGCGCAAGGAAGCAGCTATGGCGGGTGGTTTGGGAAGGATGGTGCAGTAATGGTGGTGGTATTTTCGTCGTGAGGAAGACGATGGAGTTGGTGCTGGTTATGGCGTTTGGACGTAGGGTCGACAGACAGCGACGACGCAGCAACAACAGCTGCTGCTCGACGGCTTTAATGGAGGTTCGCCGGAAAATGGTTTGACGGAGCTAGGAGTAGGAGGAGTGGTGATGGTTTCCGGCGTTGGTTTTGGACAGTGTCGACGATGGCGGAGCTGGGGGGTTGCGGACGATTTGGGTGTAGGACTGGTTATTTTCGTGGTGGTTTTGGGTTAGGGTTGAGGGTGGTTTTCGGACATGGTGTTTGGATGGTGGCGATGACAGTAAGGTCGAGGGGGTGTCGGACTAGTTGGTTTTGGGTAGTGGTCGACGGTCTTGAGCTAAGGAGGAAGACGATGGTGGTTTTTTTGTTTTCTATTTCGGACGTCCAGGCGTGAAGGTTTTAGAGTAGTCTTTGTTTTGATTTGCAGGTTTTCCAAAGGAGAAGGAACGTGAACAGTGATTCTCCTCCAAAAAAAATTTAAAAAATCCCCCCCTTGTCCGTTCTTTTGTCCGTGTATTTGTATGGTTTTGCCCAGGAAAATGAGCCCCACGCGTGGTGGGGTTCGAGGCTTGTGTTCCCCACGCGTGGTGGGATTCCCCGTGTATGGGATTCCGTCCGTGTTCCCCATGTGTGACGGACTCGGATTATTATGGGCTAGGTCCGAAAATTAGGCCTAAAAGTGGGTAAGTTTGAACCCGAATATTATTATTTCTCTCGGACCCGACTAAGGACACGACGTTGCTTAACTAATCCTATGCAAGCAAAATAACTACCAAAAATAGGACTAATATTTAAACAAACTATATCTTTTTTTTAAAATATTTTTCAAGATTTAAATATTTTAAATCAATTACCCGATCACCATCAATTACCCGCCTTTCATTTTATGACCATTCATATATTCGCTTTATGATACATCCATAACGTTTCAAACTCACATTTGTGACTTCGCATAAATCTTCTCGATATTATCCTTCCCAAAAGAACCCTTTTCGAAAAACATGATCATTCCTATAACAACTCCATCGATTTTATTCACCGTTGATTCCAGAACTACACATGGCCTAATTCCTGTAAAATCAGGAATATGTAGGCAGCTCAGAAACCAAGGTTCGGCCTATATTTTTCAAAATCACTCCATTCGGTTAAAATTGGTCACCATTTCTTTACCCAATAACTCTTTCATCCTTCAAGAGTAAAGAGGGGCAGCTGTTGATGTGAGCACGTGATTTTTACCCTATATGAATTACTCCTATAAATTCAAAACAAGATAACTTCTTTTCATTATTTGCAATTTTTGTGGATTTTGTGGAATTTTCTGTTAATTGTTTGCATTTGCCTGTGCACGTTTATTTTATTTAATTCATGAAATACAAAAATATCACGCATTGCATTCAGGATTTAATTTTATATTTTTTTATATTAATTAGTAAATTAGTTTGTTTTATAAAAAATGAAAATCCCAAAAATAGTTCATTTGGCATTTTAGCTTTTAAATTTTGAATTGCATGGTTTTTCTTTAAATTTAGGACTTAATTAATTATTGTAAATACCATTATGAGTGATAAATCTAATTGGGTAGGTTAATTTAGCTTTAAAAAATTAATTAATTTAGGTTTTATTTTAATTTTGAAAAAGAAAGAATTTTGAAATTGAAAAAGGAAAAGAAAGAAATGGAAGAAAATCTAAATTTGGGCTAAAACCAATCCAAATTTCCCCAGCCCAGATGAAAATTACCCGAAACACGGCCCAAACCCACGCCTTGCCCCAGTCTGGTTCCCCCCAATAAACCAAACGATGCCATTTCATGGGCAACAGATCAGGACCGTCAAGGTTTCTTGATCGGACGGTCCTGAAGCTCGGGTCATGTGATATTTAAGTGTCCAAACGTGCCCATACCCCCCCCCCCTCTCATCTCTTTCACCCGGCTCTTATCATCCCCGTCGGAACCGCCTGCCGGAAATTGTCTTCGCCGGCGGCGGTGCTCCGATCGACCCCAAACTTATACCAAATACCCTCCTCCATCTCCACATCCCAGATCCGCACCCCTTTTCCCTCAAATCAAACACCAACCGTTCGAATTTCAATTCGAAACCTCAAACCCTAACCGCCGTCCTAGATTTCCCAACCCCCTGCCCGGCAGCGCCGACTCCTTTTCCCACCATATCAACCCTAAATGATAATCGTAACCTCCTCATCCCAGATACCCAACCCACTACCCTCGAATCTCCCCGGAGCTGTTCGAATCTCAAATCAGAAAAAAAACCTTAGTTCCACAAATCCAAATCCAACAGGGTTTCTGACGGTTCTAGGCTATAATGGCCTTTAATCGTGTGTTTTCACACGAAAACACCCGATTAAAAACTGTTCTTGTCAAGAAAGTTGACGGAGGCTTTAAATTGTTCCAAACTTGTCCGTGCCTTTAGGTATTTCCTTGGTTTTCATTACGTTTCTTTTGCTTCTTTTCTTCTTTTATTGTCATCTGTTTCTTCCTCTTCTTCTGGACTTCTTAGTGTTTTAAAGTCGTCCTTTTGTCCATGCATGAGTGCTTAACAATCTGTCTGTTTCATTTGGCTATTGTTTGAAATTAATTAAGTCACTACTTTTCTTTTGGGTTTTAAGTTTTGTCTTATGGATTCCGGATTTTGCCTATGGCTCTTTAAATTGGGATGTTGAATTAGGGCTCAATCTGAGCCTGAAATTTACAAAGCCGGAAGTGGATTTGGCCCAATGACCCATGCTGGATTGGTTTAATACTGGGTCAAGTTGACCCATGATTCATGGGAATTTTACTAGGGTAAATAACCATGGCTCGAGGGGTAGTTTAGGAAATTGGGGAAGGGAATCTATGAGTAACAGAATTGGGAAGCTTCTAGGAAGCTGGGGAGGGGGGACTTCTTAATAAATTGAAATTTGAACCAGGGGTAGTTAAACAAAAGGGAGAATTAGATAAGGGCTCCTGAGCTAAAATGAGAATTGGAGAAGGGCTGAAATGAAAATCCGAAATCTATTAGTTTCCCTACTTTCCTTTCCTATAAAGGCATCTCTATCTTGCCTTTCAAGGAAGACCAAAGAGACTTGAAAGAGATTAAAAAATTCTGAGAAAACAAAAATGGCTGAGAATTCTGAAACTGCACTAATTTCCAGCATATTTCTTTGATAAAACTTGATCAAATTCTGTATCAGCTAGGGATTTCTGATCTTCTTCATTAGTTAAAATCTCTGAAAGTCTCACATCTTGCACCTGGGTTGGGAGATGGTTTGGTTTTTGGTTTTTCTGGGTTTCAAGATGTTGTGAGGTCACTGTTGCATTGATACTGCTGTGCTTTTGTTCTGCTGTTATCTACTGCTTCTTCACCTCTTTTTCCTTTTCAATTTTCAGGTATATATTCTTTAATTCTACCTAATGTAAAACTTGCTTCAAGTTTGATATGGAAATCTGGAGATTGGGAGATTAACATCAACTTGTTCTTTGTCGTAATGTAGCTTTATCTTTCTTTAAAATCATGAGTTATTAGTGCATGTTCTCCTTTTTGGTGATAGTATCTTTTGAGGGTTGAATTTGGTTTAGAATTAGCAAGAGACTCAATTTTCTGTTAAATGTCTCATAGTTAAAGGCTTGGTATTTTATAACTGGACTTTATCATGATTCTGGACTATTACGAATGTTTGATTAACAGTAAGTCTAACCAAGTTTGGTTATATCTTGTATTCTTTTGCTCGGAATCTTAATTGAAGCTGTTGTCAGCCTATTTCCAAGGCTGAAATTGAATTTTGTTTGGATATAAAAGCTCTAGAGTGATTCAGACTTGGGTGGAACATGTGACAACTAAAGGATCTGATATGTAGTTCATTTAAGTTTTGGATATCATGTTAGTTGTGTCTGGATAATGCTATGGGTCAGCTGAATGTATTTTTTGGTTAAATGGGGTATTGAGGTCATGTTTGAAGGGAAGGGAAAATTCAGAATACTTTGGGAATAGAAGCAAATACTACTTTACTTTGGTGTTGATTGCGGGTATGTTTAAGTAGGATTTGTTGTTTGCAAACTCGGAATGTTTATCTCATTTCACGTTTCATATCGTTTCTTAATTAAATTGCAAGTGATTAATTGTGCATTGGGCATTTTAGCTGGAAATGGTATTGCAATTTCATAATGGTTAGTTAGTCATCATGTGCTCGAATAATTGAGATGCAAAAGTAGAAGGTTAACTCCATTCCATGTTTCATGAAGTGTTTTAATGGAATTACAAGTAGCTAATTGTGCATAAAGGAGGGTTTTAGACTTGGGCCTAATATTGGCCCAATTGATGAAATTAAGGCCAGCCCAAGTCTGCTTGCGTGACATTCCCTTTTACTAATAAATTAGGCTCACGCTCGTTCCGCCATAATTTGATATCCCGCATGCTCGGGGACTCGACCTCGAGTCCAGCACTCCTCAACGCTCGATCCTCTAAGGGTCTGGGCTCATGTTGGGCCTGGAATGAAGACCAGCCACCTTTTTTCATACATAGAGCCAGTTGTTCGAGCACAAGGCTCTTTCGCATTATTTTCTAATCATCATGCCATCCTTTCGTTCTCTCTCACGTCGGCCTGTTAGTACAAAGTTGGTCCAAATTTTCAGTCCAAAGTAGTGATAATTTTTTCCCCTTAGTTAATTAGATTTCGCTGGTTAAGTCATGAGATGCGCCATATTGAGTAGAATATAGTTTCGGCCCTCGAGAGTTTAGTTCTGACTGTTCTTTAAAAGTGGAACCGAGGCGCGCCACACCAAACAAAATCTTAAAATGCATGGCCCTCGCTTAGTTGATATTTTAATCCTTAGAATTTAGCGAATTTTCCATTGCCCTCGCAAAGCCGCAAAAGCGCTAGTTGCTTCAGGCATGTATTTTAATAATATTACTTTCCTAAACTCGTGTGTGCATTTCATGTGACCCAAATCAAATCTTAAAACGTTGAACAAAATATGTTTAGGATTGCGGGTGTATTTCATGTGGCGCAATCCAAAGATATGTTTTAAACGACGTTTAATCTTCTTTAAAAATTGAATAAAAGCGGTTAAAAGTTGAAATTTGTACATAAGTTCATAATTGATTAAAATTAGATAATTAAGCCAAATATGACAGTTGAGCGACCGTGCTAAAACCACGGAACTCGGGAGTGCCTAATACCTTCTCCCGAGTTAACAGAATTCCTTACTCGGATTTTTAGTTCGCGGACTATTAAACAGAGTCAATCCTTTCCTCGATTCGGGATTTGAACAGGTGAATTGGGGCACCATAAATCTCCCAAGTGGTGACTCTGAATCTTTTAACAATAATCTCGTTTCGATTGTCCTTTAATTGGAAAAACTCCCTCATCTACACCCTTTTCCGGGTGTAAGGTAAAAAGGAGGTGTGACAGCTCTGGCGACTCTGCTGGGGATCGAACCCAGAATCTCTGGTTCAGGGTTCAAGAATTCGAGCTTAGAATAATTGTTATGGTTGGCTTTATCCATTATCTGATTTTGTTACACGATTTGGGTCTAATGTGCTAATTGATTGCTTTTACCGCTTTGATATTCCGTGAATTGTATATAAACTGTTGTGAAATCCCTCTTTTCTCTGAGTCTTCTAAATCATGAAGAAGTGTGCCCTTCGTGTGACTTCTTTTCTGTTAAAGTCATATTCCAAATTTAGAACGAGGTTCGGACAAGTTGCAAAGCCGGTAAAGCTTCTGTATTCCCGGTATGCTGCCCCCCCCCCCCCCCCGGCTCGAGCTGTCCGCTCGGGTAAGCCAGGTCTAGAACAATAAACCCAGGTTTTGAACCTAGTATAACAAGACCTCACGCCGAATCCCTAGTAGGAACGTTTGTTTGCATCATGTGCATTTTGGCTTTGGAGACTCAACACAGGGGTTGAGTCTGTCTAGGACAGGTGCACTCGAAACAAAAAGACCATCCTGATGCATCCTACTTGCTACTTATGCATTTATTTGCTTCGGACTTGCATGCTGACCGGCTTATGAATATTGGAAAAAGTTGAGGAAAGAGAAATAGCAGTATGAGGGTTAAAGAGAGTTAATCGCCTCTTCTGGGGAAAAAACTAATGTCCAAATAGTGTCGAAACTCTGCCGAATTTTTGAGAAAAAAAAACAAAAAAAAAGAGGAAAAACAAAAGTTGGTGTTTTCAAAAATAGTTTTATTTGCCAATGAAATGATAAAAACAGTCTTGTTTTCAAATAAAAAATAGTTTGTTTTATTTGCCCGAACTACGCCAGTTTGATTCTCACAGGGTGTGAGATATGTAGGCAACCCCCATCGGGTCCAACTTCCTTTTTGCGAAAGTAGCCAAAAGAACAAAAATTTACTTTAATTTGAAAATAATTAGGGTGATGTCATTCTTGTCAGAAATAGCCGAATGTCCCTAAAGGGCGCCAGAAGGCTGTTTTTGCAAGAATAACCACTTTTTGTCACTGTTAAAGGTTTTGGCTGGTTAGCTGACACAGCCTTAAAATCTTTGTTTTTGAAGTGTTGAAAGGCCGTGTTGGCAAGGCCAGATGTTTTGTGGAAATTTTGAAAAATGGTCGTTTCTCTTAAGTCAAAACGAGTCATGGTTTTTTTTAATTAAAATCACCTTAATAAATGTGCAGGATGAGCACAAATCAAAATGAACCTTTCTCAGTCCGTGAAGAGATCCCTTTGGAGCTACATATGTGGTGGCATGACTTGGGGGCGACAGCAAGAAAGTTGTGACAAAAGCATTGGGCGGTCTTATTGGGCTTTTGAAGGTCAAGCCCAGAAAAGACGTGATTGAGGTCTTGATACCGTTTTGGGACCCAGCACATAATGTGTTCCACTTTGCGGATTTCGAGTTAACTCCTACGCTAGAAGAGATAGCAGGATATGCCGGTTTCGAAAGGAATCTCAGAAGTCAATACCCGATAGCACCAAGAATAGTGACCCCCCACAAATTTTTGGACTTGTTAAGCATCAGTCGGGACATCCGAGACGGAAATCTGGCCAAAGGATTTTGTACCTTCTACTTTCTGTATCGACGTTACGAGAATCCCCGTGGCTTTGAAACGCCAGATACCGGTCTTACTCACGCTGGAAATCAAGACAAGTGGAAAGCTCAGAGAGGATTAGCTTTCATAGTGGCGTTCCTGGGTATCTTGGTTTGCCCGAGAAAAGACGGGAACATAGAGATAGGGCTAGTAGGGATAGCCGACTTTATGATGAAAAAGGCAAATGGGACTATAGTGCCGCTGATCTTGGAAGAAATTTACCGAGCTCTCACTCTCTGTCGAGAAGGAGCGAAGTTCTTTGAAGGGTGCAATATGCTGTTACAAATATGGATGGAGGAACACCTTTGCCACCGTCCCGGATACTTGAATTGCGGTATGACTGGCCTCGAGTGCATTGAAAAACATGAAAAGCGAGTAGAGGGTTATGAGTTTCCGGATGGTACGGAATCATGGCATGCTCATTTGAGATCCTTGACCGCAAATAAGATCCAATGGACATTCGGGTGGCTCACGATCAACGAAGTAATCTATATGTCGATTGAGGTGTGTTTTTTGCTATTGCTGGGTCTTCGGAGTATCCAGCCTTATGCTCCGCATAGAGTCTTACGTCAGTTGGGCCGATACCAGACCATCCCACACAATGAAGATCTGAGTCAGCAAGTCATTGAGTTAGATCCAAAAGTTGCCTTCCCAGAAAAGAAAGTGCGCCGGATTTGGCATCAGTGCAGATTCTTATGGCCTAATACTCAAGTACGAGACCTATCCAGAGGCGAGGTGGAGCCTAGTTATATTGCTTGGTATGGTAAAAGATCCCGAGTTCAATATGAACCTGACAGGCCCGCAAAGAGACCCCATGTCCAAAAATTCACCGACAGAGCACAAGTGCAATAGGACTGGCTGACCAAATAAAACGAGTACAGGGCTACCATAAGCAAATTGGAAAAGCAAGTCAGAGAACTTCAATTCGAGAATAGCTTGCAAGGAGCGGCAGATTAAGGAGAAAAGAAAAAGCTAGCCAAAGAAAATGAGGCCTTTCGAGCTCAAATTCAAAAAATGAAGGTAGCGGCAGAAAATCCAGCCCGAAGCGACAGAGATGAAAAACACATAGCTAACCTGAGGCAGAAAGTAAATGACTATAGTTTTGATTTGAACAAAGCAGAAAGTGAACTAGCCAAGGCTCGAAAGCAATTGGCTAAAAACGTAGATGAATGAGTACGCCTGGTTAAGTAGTTGAGAGAAAGGTACGACGATAAGGTCGCAGGGTTAAAGAAAAGGGTCATCACCTCGGAAAACAAAATGATCAAACAGGCAAAAGACTTCAAAGTTGAAAGGGAACATTGTTATAGAGCATTGATGCAATTAGAAATAGATTTGCAACAACTTCAGGAAAAAAATCATGCGGCTGAGCAAACTTTGGAAGCCAGGGCCCAACAAATTGGGCATTTGTTACAAGAAAAAGGCGTCATAAGAGAGAGAATTAGAAAATCACTGACTACATCGTTATGAAGTGCCAGATCTGTGAGGATATGACTCGCACTACCTTCTTTGCAGCAGTAATGACATTTGTTAAACAGATAATGAGCGACTTGGATTAACTTCAAAGGGAGCTTGCATATAGGCCCGCGGCGAGACCGAATGATGTCTCGCGTGCACTAGGAGCATTGATGTATTCATGATTTTTCCGTTCGAGTCTGCATTTCCCTTTTATTAGCGTCTGTCAGTCATGTTGAGTTTGTACTTTCTTTCTGCTAGAGTCCGTCGAGTTGTTTTCGAGTCTGTATTTTCTTCTATTGGAGTATGATGTCTATTTTCGGAGTCTGTATTTCATCTTTGCATCGAAATCTGTTAGTCTTTTGGAATTTGTTAGTTTTGAGTTTTGTAATGGAAGCATTTGTTTTTTTTTATGAAGACTGAAAATCCCGAAAAATGTTTTATTTCGCACTTATCTCCAAGAACTACGCTTGGTCTGATTCATACGGGGTTATGATACGTAGCTAATCTCCATAAGATTCGACCGTAACTAAATGAAAAAGAGAGAAAGAAGATAAGAGGAAAAACAAGAGAGTAAAGAAAAGAAAAGAGCGGAAAAACAAGAAAGAAAAGAGAGAAAATAAGAAATCAAGAGAGAGTAAAAACAAAGAGAGAACAGAGGCAAGAATGAAAGGAAGAAAACGAGAAGAAAGAAAAGAGGGCAAGTTTGCAATTAAAAGTAAGAAAAGGCCGGGATGACGCATGCAACCGATCAAATACATAATAGAGACGGTTAACTATTTAGGTGCATTCATGCCCAACGTATGGTTACCAATCTGTTAAAGCCTAGTCGCTAACAAGGTTGTTGTTTGATGTATTAAGTTCAGACAGGTGGTTAGTTGACTGGCATTCTAGCAACTCACTCATACAACATTCGATCGAAAGACAGGCTAAATATGGCCAACCAGGAACCGGAAACAAGTATTGTCGACCCATCGAAAGAAGTGGAAAAATTGGACGTTAATTCAATGAGAGAAGAAATGTATAAGCTGAAGCAACAGATGGCTGAAATGTACCAAGCCTGGGCCAAGGGGCATCCACCACCGGTTTATCCCGCCAACCCCGTTTATATACCACCATCAGCACAACCCCCGGAGCCTCCCACTATGAACTCATCTCCAACCTTCCCCCTCTACCAACAATGTCATGGCGCCACTTCCCATACTTCTCAAGCTCCACCACCCAAACAAGTCTCACACCCTCCCCCACCAATTACACCTGTTTTTGTGGCACCTCCACCTACTACATTACACCGATCTTCCAGTGAACCCCTGTTCCAAACTCACAACAACCAGTACTATCCCCTTGAACCCACCTTGAAAGTTCCAGAACCATATCCTTACACCCCTCATCTTGATCTCCTGGCAGAGATCGAGAAACCACCCAAAAATCCCGAGCATGAAGAGATGATCAGAAAGGTCAAAAGCTTAGAACAGTCGTTCCGAAATATGAGGGGGTTGAGAGGTCAAGTAAGTGTGGCCTATAAGGATTTATGCATGTTCCCAGATGTTCAGTTGCCAGCGGGATTCAAAATGCCCAAGTTTGATCTGTACGATGGGCATGGTGACCCGGTAGAATACTTAAGAGGATTCTGTAGCAAGATGAGAGGAGCAGGTGGAAGAGATGAATTGCTGATGGCATATTTCAGCCAAAGTCTGAGTGGATCGGCTTTAGAATGTTATACCAGACAAGATCACAACAGGTGGTACATATGGGACGATTTGGCCCAAGCCTTTGCCTGCAATTTTCAGTACAACCTCGAAATTATCCCAGACCGTCTGTCATTGACAAAGCTTGAGAAGAAGCCCGGCGAGAGCTTTAGGGAATATGGATTCCGTTGGAGAGAGCAAGCAGCGAGGGTTGACCCTCCGATGAAAGAAAGCGAGATGGTTGATTATTTCTTGCAGGCTTTGGAACCCACTTATTTTGGTCACTTGGTGTCAGCAGTAGGTAAGTCCTTTAATGAAGTCGTAAAAATGGGAGGCATGGTTGAAGAGGGACTCAAGTCCAACAAGATCATGAGTTATTTAGCGATCAAAGCGACCACTCAGGCCATTCAAAACGGTACTGGGGGTGTGCTCGGGAAGAAGAAGAAGGAGGATGTTGCGACAATTGAGTCAGGAGCTTAGGTTGGACCCAGGAACCTTCCCCGTTACTACAACCAGCCACGACCTTATCCCCAAACTTACCCTCATACTCCATATAACCCACCACAACACTATTACCCACTGCCAGATCCCCATTTTTCTATCCATCACGCACAAACCTATACCCAACCTCCCGCTCACTCACAATGGTATGCGCCAGCTCCACAAAGTCTGTACCAAGCTCCACAAAATAACCATCCACCCCCAAAAGCCTACAAAAATCCTCCTGGAACAGGTTTTCGACCCAATCAAGCCTTTAAGAATGAAAGGTTGCAGAAACAAAAGACTTTCACTCCATTGGGAGAATCATATGCTAGTCTATTCCACAGACTAAGACAGTTGGGTATGTTGAATCTGATCGAGGCTAAATTGCCGAATCCTCCTCCCAGAAATCTTGACCGCTCGGTGAGTTGTGAGTATGCCCCGGGCCATGACACAAAGAAATGCTGGAAATTGAAAACAGCTATCCAAGAGCTCATTGACACCAATCGGATTGAGGTCCAAGCTCCGAAGGCGCCCAATATCAATTAGAATCCCTTGCCAGCCCATCATGAAACAAATATGATCGAGATAGTTCATAAGGGAGGGGAGCCTAAGAAGCCTTCGCAAACCGTCATGATGATTCGGGCTAGTGAAGCCAGGGCATTTGAAAAGTCAACAAGTGAGAAGTCTGTGATCAAGTTGGACAAGGCAAATAATGAACCATCTGTGGAGGTCAAGAAGGGGTCCTCCAGTGACATTGCAGGAAAACATGAAAGAGCAAAAGTGGTTGTGCCAGGGGTGACGAACAAGCCTGTGGTAATTGTGAAAGGCGCCCCCACAGATCCTATCGTTATCAAACCGGTAACTCAATTACCGATAGTTAACAGCAAGGCAGTCCCATGGAATTATGAATGAGTGACAGTGACTTACAAGGGGAAAGAGATTAGAGAAGAAGTGTGTGAGACCCATGGTTTGACTCGATCGGGAAGATGCTTCGCCCCCGAAGAGTTGAGAAAAGCTAAGACCTCAAAAGATAATCCAATGTTGGTGAAGAAAGCGGTGACTGAGGAAGAAGCAGAAGAATTTCTGAGAAAGATGAAAGTACAAGATTATTCCATTGTGGAGCAGTTAAGGAAGACACCAGCTCAGATCTCGCTCTTGTCATTATTGATCCATTTAGACGAGCACCGCCGGGCTTTGATGAAGATCTTGAACGAGGCCCACGTTCCTGATAAAATATCAGTAAACCACTTGAAAAATATAGCTAACAAGATATTTGAGGTAAACTGAGTCACTTTTTCTGATGATGAGTTGCCGTGGAGGGTACCGAGCACAATAGAGCCCTCTATCTGACGGTGAAATGCGAAAATTCCGTGGTTACTCGGGTACTGGTTGACAATGGGTCGAACGCGAACATTTGTCCTCTCTCCACATTGAACAAGTTGAAAGTGGAGGATGAAAGAATCTACAAGAACAGTATTTGTGTTCGGGGATTCGACGGTGTAGGGAAAGATTCAGTCGGGGACATAGTGTTTGAGCTCACAATAGGGCCAGTTGAATTTACTATGGAATTCCAGGTGCTCGATGTGGCTGTTTCGTACAATCTGCTATTGGGATGAACCTGGATCCATGCTGCCAAAGCAGACCCATCTACTCTGCATCAAATGGTCAAGTTTGAATGGGATCGACAGGAAATTGTTGTACACGGCGAAGATAATTTGTGTGTGCCCAATGATGCCATTATTCCATTCATAGAGGTTAACGATGACAAGGGACCATGAGTTTATCAGGTTTTCGACACAGTATCGGTAGAGACAATTTCGGAAGTAAAGTGTGTTCCAACTCCAAAGATGGTTGCGGCATCAGTTATGGTAGCTGTTGAAATGTTGAAAAATGGTTTCGTACCGGGCAAGGGTTTGGGTGCATCTCTGCAAGGTATTATGCAGCCAGTTTCTCTTCCAAAGAATCTGGATACTTTTGGTTGGGGGTTCAAGACCACAGTCACAGACGTGAGAAGATCTAGAAAAATGAAACAGAAAGCATGGGCATTGCCAAAGCCAATCCCGCGTCTGTCCAAATCATTCGTCAGGCCGGGTATCAGAAAGCATCTGTTGTCAAAGGCTCCTGGATCACTGATTGGTGCCGATGGAGACTTGGAGAAGGGGTTCGAAAGGTTATTCGCTGAGGTTAACATGGTTCAGGCTGGGGAAGGGTCCAGCAGGGCAGATGTGCAATTCGTGGGACCACGTGCAAAAGTCAACAACTGGGAAGCTACTCCTCTTCCTACCCAGAGGGAGTCTTGGTAGTGGGTTTTGATTTTATTTTAGTTGTCTGGATTGTTCCAGGGTCTGTAATTCAGATACTATGTTCCGTCCAGTTGGATGTGTTACAACCCTATTATCTTTAAATTCAATAAAATGCAATTGTTCCTTTCCCTTCATTTCTTCTAATTTTATTTTTGTTTTCTTCTTTTGTACAGTACTTTTTATGTTGATATCAATGACATGACATGCATGAGGGATCCTCGGCCCAGTTTTAAACGCCAATCTAACTCTGAAATAATAATACAAGAAATTGAGTGTGATGACGAGTTGGAATTTGATGATGATGATGAGGCCTATGAAGAAATTAGTAAGGAACTAAGTCACTTTGAGGAAAAGCCCAAACCTAATTTGAACGATACAGAAGCAGTTAATCTAGGGGACCAAGATAATGTCCGTGAAACTATGACGACATGCTGGATCTAAGCACTGATTTAGTGGTTCACAAGTTTCCCACTGACCCGGCATTCCCTCCTGTCAAACAGAAGCTGAGAAAGTTTAAAACGGATATGAGTGTAAAAATCAAAGAAGAGGTCACCAAGCAGTTCGATGCCAAAGTCATTTGGGTCACCCGGTATCCCACCTGGTTAGCCAATGTGGTGCCAGTGCCGAAGAAGGATGGCAAGACCAGGGTGTGTGTTGATTATCGGGATCTCGACAAGGCAAGTCCAAAAGACAATTTCCCGTTGTCGAACATATATATCTTGATTGATAATTGTGCCAAGCGTGAGATTGGTTCTTTTGTGGATTGTTACGCGGGTTATCATCAGATCTTAATGGACGAGGAAGATGCAGAAAAGACGCCATTCATCACGCCATGGGGAACGTACTGCTATCGGGTCATGCCATTTGGCTTGAAGAATGCTGGGGCAACCTACATGAGGGCAATGACAACAATATTCCATTATATGATACACCAGGAGATCGAGGTGTACGTGGATGATGTGATCGTGAAGTCTAGAAAGCAGTCTGACCATGTCAGGGATCTGAGGAAATTCTTCCAAAGCCTTCGCAGGTACAATCTCAAGCTTAATCCTGCAAAATGTGCTTTTGGGGTGCCGTCTGGAAAGTTGTTGGGGTTCATAGTCAGCCGCCAGGGCATTGAACTGGATCCATCGAAAGTCAAGGACATCCAGGAATTGCCACCTCCGAGGAACAAGACCAAGGTGATGAGTTTGTTGGGGATATTGAATTATATCAGTAGGTTCATCGCTCAGCTCACGACAACTTGCGAGCCTATCTTCAAACTGTTAAAGAAAGACGTCGCGGTTAAGTGGACAGACGAATATCAAGAGGCGTTTGATAAGATAAAGGGGTATTTGTCAAATTCACCCGTGTTGGTCCCGCCAGAACCAGGGCAACCTTTGATTCTATATTTGACACTTTTGGACAATTCATTCGGCTGTGTATTTGGTCAACATGATATCACTGGCAGGAAGGAGCAGGCCATCTACTACCTCAGCAAAAAATTCACGTCATACGAGGTTAAGTATACTCAGCTTGAGAGGACATGTTGCGCCCTAACTTGGGTGGCACAGAAACTGAAACATTATTTGTCATCTTATACTACCTACCTCATATCTCGCTTGGATCCATTGAAGTATATCTTTCAGAAGTCTATGCCCACAGGGAAGCTTGCAAAGTGGCAGATCCTGCACATAGAGTTTGACATTGTCTGCGTAACTCGAACTGCAATGAAGGCACAGGCCTTGGCGGACTATTTGGCCGAGAACCCGGTTGATAAAGATTATGAACCTTTGAAAATTTATTTCCCCAATGAAGAGGTGATGTATATTGATGAGTTGGAGCAAGTTGAGAAGCCGGGATGGAAACTGTTCTTTGATGGGGCTGCAAACATGAAGGGCGTGGGGATAGGAGCAGTACTTATTTCTGAAATAGGGAAGCACTACCCTGTTATGGCTCAGCTTCGTTTTTACTGTACCAACAACATGGCTGAGTACGAGGCATGCATTCTGGGTTTGAGGTTAGCTGTGGATATGGGTGTCCAGGAAGTCTTGGTCTTGGGTGACTCGGACCTTCTGGTGCACCAAATTCAGGGAGAATGGGAAACACGGGATTTGAAACTCATACCATACAGACAATGATTGCATGATCTTTGCCAGCGGTTTCAGTCAATAGAATTCAGGCATATCCCAAGGATCCATAATGAAGTTGCTGGCGCTTTGGCCAATCTGGCGTCAATGTTACATCATCCAGATAAGGCTTATGTGGACCCCTTGCAGATTCAGGTCCGTGATCAGCATGCTTACTGCAATATGGTGGAAGAAGAACTTGATGGGGAGCCATGGTTCCATGATATCAAAGAATACATCAGGATGGGGGTGTATCCGGTACAGGACACGGGTTATCAGAAAAGAACAATTCGACAATTGGCAAGTGGATTTTTCTTCAGTGGAGGGGTGTTATACAAAAGAAATCCAGATCTGGGATTGCTAAGATGCATAGATGCCAGACAGGCCACAGCTATCATGACTGAGGTACACTCCGAAGTTTGTGGACCGCATATGAGTGGGTACGTTCTGGCAAAGAATATTCTCCGAGCAGGTTATTACTGGCTCACTATGGAGTGAGATTGCATCGTTTTGTGCGCAAGTGTCATCAGTGCCAGGTGCACGGAGATTTGATTCATTCCCCACCATCTGAATTGCATACAATGTCGACACCATGGCCCTTTGTTGCTTGGGGCATGGATGTCATCGGGCTAATCGAGCCAGCAGCATCAAACGGACACAGGTTTATTTTAGTAGCCATTGATTATTTCACCAAGTGGGTTTAAGCGAAAACTTTCAAATCTGTGACCAAGAAAGCAGTGGTCGATTTTGTGCATTCAAATATCATTTGTCAGTTTGGGATTCCGAAGGTAATCATCACGGACAATGGCGCTAATCTCAACAGTCATCTGATGACAGAGACATGTCAGCAATTTAAGATTATACATCGCAATTCCACCCCATATCGCCCTAAGGCGAATGGAGCAGTCGAGGCAGCCAACAAGAATATAAAGAAGATACTTCGAAAAATGGTGGAAGGTTCTAGACAATGGCATGAAAAGCTATCGTTTGCATTGCTGGGTTATCGCACTATTGTCCGTACTTCAGTAGGGGCCACTCCTTATTTGTTGGTGTATGGCACGGAGGCAGTAATACCCTGAGAAATTGAAATCTCATCCCTTTGAATTGTCGCTGAGGCATAAATTGATGACGTTGAATGGGACAAAACCCGCTTGGAGCAATTAAGTTTGATTGATGAAAAGAGATTGGCAGCAGTATGTCACAGCCAATTGTACTAACAGAGAATGGCGAGGGCATATAACAAGATGGTACGTCCACGGAAGTTCGAAGTGGGTCAGTTAGTGTTGAGACGTACCTTGCCTCATCAGGCTGAAGCAAAAAGAAAGTTTGCCCAAACTGGCAGGGGCCATTTGTCGTAACTAGAGTGTTGTCCAATGGCGCGTTATATTTGACAGATGTGGAAGGGAAATGTGTGGAAATGGCTATCAATTTCGATGCAGTCAAGAGATACTATGTATGATTTCTTTGTTTGATTGTACTTGTTTGTATTTGGCATATTTTGAGGATTGAAATGACGAAGGCGTTTTGTTCTGCTATCTAAACACTTTATCCCTCGTCACCCCTTTTGAGCCTTATTTATTTTCTTTCTTACCCCTCTTTCGGAATCAGTAGCAAAGATTAGAAACACAAGCGTGAAAGATAAGTAAAGAAAAAGGAAAAAAGAAAAGAACGAAAGGGAGAGAAGAAAAATGAAAATTGAAAAAAAAAAGAAAAAAAAAAGAAGAAATGAAAAGAATGAAAACAAAAAAAAGGAAAGAAAAAACAACAAAAAGAGAAAAAGAAAGCAAAAAAAGAAAGAAAAGAAAGAGAAAAAAAGAAAATCACAACAAACAAAGTAATTCCTATGTCGTGAACTACGTTCGACCTGATTCCTTTTAAGGATACGTAGGCAGCCTCACGGTTCGGTCTCATCAAACAAAAATCCAAAATCCCCAAGCAAGAAACTGGGGAAGAAGTCGTGGTTGTGTGAGAAACCTGATTCCGAAAGTTGTAATTTTAACCCATTTGAATGGTTTTTGAGCCTTTTATACCATTTCTCTCTAACCATGTCCAAAAGCCCACATTATGGTCTAAAGAAAAACCTTATGATCAGTCTTTGAGAAATGCCAAGTCAAGCAGGTAAAAGTAATACATGTCAGGGGAAACACTCTGGTTCAAGTAGGAAAAATAAAAATAAGAGAGTTTTATTGGTGAAAACCTTCACAAGCACTGTAAGGCGACGAGAGTTGAGAGAAGTAAAACGAGAGAGTCTTATTGGTGAAAACCTTCAAAGGCACCGTAAGGCGACGGGAGTTGAGAAAAGTAAAATGAGAGAGTCTTATTGGTGAAAACCCTCACGGGCACCTTGAGGCGAAAGTGAGTTGAAAAGTCAACAAGTGAGAAGGGTCTGTTGGTAGAAAACTGTTTCAAGGCACCACAGGATGAACAAGGTCAAAGTTTGGGTAAAGTAATCAGGTCATGGAAATTCTGAGGCGACAAAGTACGGCAACTGAAAGTTGATTGGTTTGACAGATTGGGCCGATTAATCTGAAATACATGTCATGATCATTGGTACTAGTTGTCCACTCAGATAAGTTTCTGTTTCTTTTTCCTTTGTAGCAGTCAGCTGGTTTTGGATTCTTCTTATCATTAACCCGCAAAGTCATTGCATTTCATTTTCTTTTGGGTTTATTTGTCTAAGATGCTTTAATGTCAGTTTTGTCCCAAGTAAGTGGAAGAGAGTTTCAAAGCTCATTACCAACTTCCAAAATTGCAAATCACAAAGTGGTCAGAGCATTCTAAGACAGCATGATGTAAGGTGGGATACAAGGGATCACCAGAAGTTTCATCGGTGGAATGGTTTGGTAATGTCATAGGAGATGCAAAGATTCAGATAAAGGGGTCAGAGGTGTGAAACAACAACATGGGTATAGAACACTCGGTTCGTCAAAGGTCATGGTATTTGAAAGTCAGAAAGTCAAAGTGGTTCAGGGCCAGTTCGGGAAAGCCATTCAGAACAAAACAATGCAGTGGAAAGATTTTCAGCAAGAATGTCATCAGCTAACCGCCACTTTAAACTGACAAATTTTCTTTGATTGAAACAGGGGCAGAAAATTCATTTGTTTCAGAGAAACTCTCCACAGGGGAAAGAGCAAGCATCAAAACAGGTTTGACCGTAAACTTTCAGGACCCTCCTGGAAAATGGGACCTAGTTTAAAGTTCAGAAATAGCATAATCTAGCATAAATGTATCCCTAAAAGAATATAAGTTAGCTTAGAAGTTTGCATGTTCGAGATAGGATTCAATTAGGAGTTTCCAGGACCCTCCTGAATAATGGGACTTAGTTTAATATTTCAATTAGATAACAACATTTAGCGTAAGCTCTGCTGTAGGGTAGTATAATTCAGCTGTAAAAGTTGTCACTCTTAAGATAAGACTTGATGTTTGATTTTTCAGGACCTTCCTGGATAATGGGGAGTAGTTTAAGACCCTCTTAGATTACAAGATTTTGTAGAAATCACACCTGTAGAGGACATAACTTAGGTTTTAAAAATTGTCGTTTAGTTAAGAGTTGTCAGGACCTCCTGAATAATGGGATCTAGCTTTCAATTCTTAGTAATACTTGGTAATATGATTTAGTTTTACACTCACATCTGTGCCCAGCCACCAAACTGGGGCAGAAATTCTTTCTTTGTTTTGTCTATTTTGAAGTCAGGAGCCCGCCTGGAGAGCAGGGAATAAATTTCAAGTTGAAGTCAGGAGCCCGCCTGGAGAGCAGAGAATACATTTTTGTTGAAGTCAGGAGCCCGCCTGGAGAGCAGGGAATACATTTCAAATTGAAATCAGGAGCCCGCCTGGAGAACAAGGGAGTACAATTTAAATTTTAGCTTTCAAATTCTTTGTTTTGTCTATGTTGAAGTCAGGAGCCCGCCTGGATAGCAGGGAATACTTTCAAACGCAGCAGTCAGGAGCCCGCTTGGAGAACAGGGAATACATTTCAAGCTGAAGTCAGGAGCCCGCCTGGAGAACAGGGAATATATTTCAAATTGAAATCAGGAGTCCGCCTGGAGAACAAGGGAGTACAATTTAAATTTTAGCTTTCAAATTCTTTGTTTTGTCTATGTTGAAGTCAGGAGCCCGCCTGGATAGCAGGGAATACTTTCAAATACAGCAGTCAGGAGCCTGCCTGGAGAGCAGGGAATACATTTCAAGCTGAAGTCAGGAGCCCGCCTGGAGAACAGGGAATACATTTCAAACTGAAATCAGGAACCCGCATGGAGAACAAGGGAGTACAATTTAAATTTTAGCTTTCAAATTCTTTGTTTTGTCTATATTGAAGTCAGGAGCCCGCCTGGATAGCAGGGAATACTTTCAAATGCAGCAGTCAGGAGCCCGCCTGGAGAGCAGGGAATACATTTCAAGCTGAAGTCAGGAGCCCGCCTGGAGAACAGGGAATACATTTCAAACTGAAATCAGGAACCCGCCTGGAGAACAAGGAAGTACAATTTAAATTTTAGCTTTCAAATTCTTTGTTTTGTCTATGTTAAAGTCAGGAGCCCGCCTGGATAGCAGGGAATACTTTCAAATGCAGCAGTCAGGAGCCCGCCTGGAGAGCAGGGAATACATTCAAGCGTAGCAGTTAGGAGCTCGCCTAGAGAACAAGGGAGTACAATTTAAATTTTAGCTTTCAAATTCTTTGTTTTGTCTATGTTGAAGTCAGGAGCCCGCCTGGATAGCAGGGAATACTTTCAAATGCAGCAGTCAGGAGCCCTCCTGGAGAACAAGGGAGTACAATTTAAATTTTGGCTTTCAAATCCCACCTGAAGAACAGGGAATACATTTCAAATTGAAATCAGGAGCCCGCCTAGAGAACAAGGGAGTACAATTTATATTTTAGCTTTCAAATTCTTTGTTTTGTCTATATTGAAGTCAGGAGCCCGCCTAGAGAGCAGGGAATACTTTCAAATGCAGCAGTCAGGAGCCCGCCTGGAGAGCAGGGAATACATTTCAAGCTGAAGTCAGGAGCCCGCTCGGAGAGTAGGAAATACTTTCAAGCGTAGCAGTCAGGAGCCCGCCTAGAGAACAAGGGAGTACAATAAGTTTTAGCATTCAAACTCTTCGTTTTGTCTATTTTAAAGTCAGGAGCCCGCCTGGAGAGTAGGGAGTACTTTCAAGTTGAAGTCAAGAGCCCGCCTGGAAAGCAGGGAATACTTTCAAGTTTAGCAGTCAGGAGCCTGCCTGAAGAACAAGGGACCACCAAGCTGGGGCACAAAATTTTCTTTGTTTTTGTCTATTTTGCTGAAGTCAGGAGCCCGTCTGGATAGCATGGGAATACACTCACGTTTTGAAGTTAGGAGCCCGCCTGGATAGCATGGGAATATATTCATGTTTTTATGAAGTCAGGAGTCCGCCTGGAGAACATGGGAATACATATCAAGTTCAGCAGTCAGGCATCCACCTAGAGAGCAAGGAAAAACATCTCAGGATACAATTCGACTTTAGCAGTCAGGCGTCTACCTGAAGAAAGGGGAAGACATCTCAGATTACAATTCAAGACGGCAACAAAGGAATTTCACCGGGAGAATACAAGGCAACAAGAAACACAAGATCAAGTTTGAAGATCTAGATAGGATTTTGTAAAGCATAGATCATAGTCTAGTCTAGCTTCTTTTATTTTTGACATGGTGTAATAAGGGGTTCAGTAAGCAGTAGCAGCAGCAACAACAATGAAATCATAGCTCCATGATAGTCCCAGCTACCAGACATTCTTGAACTACACTGACCTGATCACTTTTTAGACAAGGATATGTAGGCAACCTCGGAAGCAGGGTGCGGTCAAATCTTTCAAAAATGCTTCCCGCGGAGTATTCAAACGGGCAAAAATCGCTCGTATCCGCTCACTTATCTTTGCACGAAAACTCTTCGTGTTTCCGGGCAAAGAGGGGCAGCTGTGAGCACATGATTTTTGTCCTATATGAATCACTCCCATAAATTCAAAACAAGATAACTTCTTTTCATTATTTGCAATTTTTGTGGATTTTGTGGCATTTTTTGTTAATTGTTTGTATTTGTCTGTGCACATTTATTTTTTTTAATTCATGAAAATACAAAAATATCACGCACTGCATTCAGCATTTAATTTTATATTTTTTTAGATTAATTAGTAAATTAGTTTGTTTTATAAAAAATGAAAATCCCAAAAATAGTTCATTTGGCATTTTAGCTTTTTAATTTTGAATTGCATGGTTTTTATTTAAATTTAGGACTTAATTAATTATTGTAAATACCATGATGAGTGAGTAATCTAATTGGGTAGGTTAATTTAGCTTAAAAAAATTAATTAATTTAGGTTTAATTTTAATTTTGAAAAAGAAAGAATTTTGAAATTGAAAAAGGAAAAGAAGGAAATGAAAGAAAATCTAAATTTGGGCTAAAACCAATCCAAATTTCTCCAGCCCAAACAAAAATTACCCGAAACCCGGCCCAAACCCATGCCTTGACCCGGTCTGGTTCCCCCTAATAAACCAAACGACGTCGTTTCATGGGCAACAGATCAGGACCGTCGAGGTTTCTTGATCGGACGGTCCTGAAGCTCGGGTCATATGATATTTAAGTGTCCAAACGTGCCCCTACCCCCCTCTCATCTCTTTCACCCCTCTCATCATCCCTGTCGGAACCTCCGGCCGGAAATCGTCTCCGCCGGTGGCGGTGCTCCGATCGACCCCAAACTTGCACCAAATACCCTCCTCCATCTCAACATCCCAGATCCGCACCCTTTTTCCCTCAAATCGAACCCCAACTGTTCGAATTTCAATTCGAAATCTCAAACCCTAACCGCCGTCCTAGAATTCCCAACCCCCTGCCTGGCGGCGCCGACTCCTTTTCCCACCAAATCAACCATAAATGATCATCGTAACCTCCTCATCCCAGATACCCAACCCACTACCCTCGAATCTCCCCGAAGCTGTTCGAATCTCAAATCAGAAAAAAACCTTAGTTCCACAAATCCAAATCCAATAGGGTTTCTGACGGTTCTAGGCTATAATGGCCTTTAATCGTGTGTTTTCACACGAAAACACCCGATTAAAGACTGTTCTTGTCAAGAAAGTTGACGGAGGCTTTAAATTGTTCCAAATATGTCTGTGTCTTTAGGTATTTCCTTGGTTTTCATTACGTTTCTTTTGCTTCTTTTCTTCTGTTATTGTCATTTGTTTCTTCCTCTTCTTCTGGACTTCTTAGTGTTTTAAAGTCATCTTTTTGTCCATGCATGAGTGCTTAACAATCCGCCTGTTTCATTTGGCTATTGTTTGAAATTAATTAAGTCACTACTTTTCTTTTGGGTTTTGGGTTTAGTCTTATAGATTCCGGATTTTGCCTATGGCTCTTTAAATTGGGATGTTGAATTAGGGCTCAATCTGAGCCTGAAATCTACAAAGCCGGAAGTGGATTTGGCCCAATGACCCATGCTGGATTGGTTTAATACTGGGTCAAGTTGACCCATGATTTATAGGAATTTTACTAGGGTAAATAACCATGGCTCGAGGGGTAGTTTAGGAAATTGGGGAAGGGAATCTATGAGTAACAGAATTGGGAAGCTTCTATGAAGCTGGGGAGGGGGACTGCTTAATAAATTGAAATTTGAACCAGGGGTAGTTAAACAGAAGGGAGAATTGGATAAGGGCTCCTAAGCTAAAATGAGAATTAGAGAAGGGCTGAAATGAAAATCTGAAATCTATTAGTTTCCCTACTTTCCTTGCCTATAAAGGCATCTCTATCTTGCCTTTCAAGGCAGACCGAAGAGACTTGAAAGAGATTAAAAAATTCTGAGAAAACAAAAATGGCTGAGAATTCTAAAACTGCACTAATTTCCAGCATATTTCTTTGATAAAAACTGATCAAATTCTATATCAGCTGGGGATTTCTGATCTTCTTCATTAGTTAAAATCTCTGAAAGTCTCACATCTTGCACCTGGGTTGGGAAATGGTTTGGTTTTTGGTTTTTCTGGGTTTCAAGTTGCTGTGAGGTCACTGTTGCATTGATACTGCTGTGCTTTTGTTCTGCTGTTATCTACTGCTTCTTCACCTCTTTTTCCTTTTCAATTTCCAGGTATATATTCTTTAATTCTACCTAATGTAAAACTTGCTTCAAGTTTGACATGGAAATCTGGAGATTGGGAGCTTAACATCAACCTGTTCTTTGTCGTAATGTAGCTTTATCTTTCTTTAGAATCATGAGTTATTGGTGCATGTTCTCCTTTTTGGTGATAGTATCTTTTGAGGGTTGAATTTGGTTTAGAATTAGCAAGAGACTCAATTTCCTGTTAAATGTCTCATAGTTAAAGCCTTGGTATTGTATAACTGAACTTTATCATGATTCTGGACTATTACGAATGTTTGATTAACAGTAGGTCTAACCAAGTTTTGTTATATCTTGTATTCTTTTGCTCGGAATCTTAATTGAAGCTGTTGTCAGCCTGTTTCAAAGGCTGAAATTGAATTTTATTTGGATATAAAAGCTCTAGAGTGATTCAGACTTGGGTGGAACATGTGACAACTAAAGGATCTGATATGTAGTTCATTTAAGTTTTGGATATCATGTTAGTTGTGTCTGGATAATGCTATGGGTCAGCTAAATGTATTTTTTGGTTAAATGGGGTATTGAGGTCATGTTTGAAGGGAAGGGAATAGTTCAGAATACTTTAGGAATAGAAGCAAATACTACTTTACTTTGGTGTTGATTGCGGGTATGTTTAAGTAGGATTTGTTGTTTGCAAACTCGGAATGTTTATCTCATTTCACGTTTCATATCGTTTCTTAATTAAATTGCAAGTGATTAATTGTGCATTGGGCATTTTAGCTGGAAATGGTATTGCAATTTCATAATGGTTAGTTAGTCATCATGTGCTCGAATAATTGAGATGCAAAAGTAGAAGGTTAACTCCATTCCATGTTTCATGAAGTGTTTTAATAGAATTACAAATAGCTAATTGTGCATAAAGGAGGGTTTTAGACTTGGGCCTAATATTGGCCCAATTGATGAAATTAAGGCCAGCCCAAGTCTGCTTGCGTGACATTCCCTTTTACTAATAAAATTAGGCTCACGCCCGTTCCTCCATAATTTGATATCACGCGTGCTCGGGGACTCGACCTCGAGTCCAGCACTCCTCAACGCTCGATCCTCCAAGGGTCTGGGCTCATGTTAGGCCTGGAATGAAGACCAGCCACCTTTCTTCATACATAGAGCCAGTTGTTCGAGCACAAGGCTCTTTCGCATTATTTTCTAATCATCATGCCATCCTTTCGTTCTCTCTCACGTCGGCCTGTTAGTCGAAAGTTGGTCCAAATTTTCAGTCCAAAGCAGTGATAATTTTTTCCTCTTAGTTAATTAGATTTCGCTGGTTAAGTCATGAGATGCGCCATATTGAGTAGAATATAGTTTCGTCCCTCAAGAGTTTAGTTCTGAATGTTCTTTAAAAGTGGAACCGAGGCGCGCCACGCCAAACAAAATCTTAAAATGCATGGCTCTCGCTTAGTTGATATTTTAATCCTTAGAATTCGAGGCGTGCCATTTAGCGAATTTTCCATGGCCCTCGCAAAGCCGCAAAAGCGCTAGTTGCTTCAGGCACATATTTTAATAATATTACCTTCCTAAACTCGGGTGTGCATTTCATGTGACCCAAATCAAATCTTAAAACGTTGAACAAAATATGTTTAGGATTGCGGGTGCATTTCATGTGGCGCAATCCAAATACGTGTTTTAAACGACGTTTAATCTTCTTTAAAAATTGAATAAAAGCGATTAAAAGTTGAAATTTGTACATAAGTTCATAATTGATTAAAATTAGATAATTAAGCCAAATATGACAGTTGAGCGACCGGTGCTAAAACTACGGAACTCGAGAGTGCCTAATACCTTCTCCCGAGTTAACAGAATTCCTTACTCAGATTTCTGGTTCGCGAACTGTTAAACAGCGTCAATCCTTTCCTCGATTCGGGATTTGAACTGGTGACTTGGGGCACCATAAATCTCCCAAGTAGCGACTCTGAATCTTTTAACAATAATCTCGTTTCGATTGTCCTTTAATTGGTAAAACTCCCTCATCTACACTCTTTTCCGGGTGTAAGGTAAAAAGGAGGTGTGACAGTTGATACCCAATTTTTTTCTCATATTTTCAAATATATACATATACTTTCAAAACATTATATTTGCATCATCATTTAGTTTATAAACCCATAAATATTTTTCATAATTTTTTATAATTTTAAAAGTCTTTAAACCAATTTATTCTTGCATTATTATCCAATAGTTATCCTTCAAATTATTTTTTACGATGATTTAATCATCTAAATTTATCATTTATACCCACATAATGTTTAAATATTTTTCAGTGCTTTTTTTAAATTACATTTGTATTTTTAGGGTTAAAATGCATATTTTGCAATAATAGCTCATATGCATGTATAATTACATTATTTATGCAGAAAATGACTTTTTATATTTTTATAATGTTGAGTAATTATTTTTAATCATTTTAGTGCACAAATGATAATTTTTTTATTTATTAATTACTTTATAAATTATTTATTTATTAAAACATTTGGTATTTAAAAACTAGCCTAATTCTAAACCTATTTTCGGACCTAAACTACCCAATACACTAGCCCAATAATACCTGAGCCCAAACCAAATAACCCCTCAACCCAACCAACTAATTAACCCGACCCAGATCTCCTTAGACCTAAGTCGTTGATCAAAAATGATCAACGGCTCACAAAACCCCATCCCCCTTTCCTTATTGTCACACCTCCTTTTTACCCCCCAGGGGGTATACAAGGGAGTTTTTTCAATTAAAGTGACATTAATCGAAATGGGATTATTTTATTTAATTTTAGAGTCGCCACTTGGAATAGTTTAGGGTGTCCCAAGTCACCGGTTTATTTTAAAATCCCAAATCGAGGAAAATTTTGACTTTATTTAAAAGTCTAAGAAACCAAAAATTCTAAGTAAGAATTTCTATTAACCCGGGAGAAGGTGTTAGGCATTCCCGGGTTCCGTGGTTCTAGCACGGTCGCTTAACTATTAATAATTTGTCTAATTATTTGATTTATTACATGTTTTAAACCTATTTTGCATTTTTAACTTTTATAACCGCTTTTATTTATTTAATCGTTTTTTAGATTTTATTGAATTATTTCTTGAACAAGTTACGATTGTCGTACATTTGCCGTTTTGGAACACACCGCAAACCACACTACCTAAAATGCACCCACGATTCGAGACATATTTATTTATTATTGTTCAAAGTTGTTGTGGTCGGGTCACATGAAATGCACACCCGAATTTGAAAATTATGTACCATGACCATGCCACGGGAACCGTACCCATAACCACGATAATTTATTTAATCGCGCTTAAAGCAAACTACGGTGTTCGAGACTTAGTGAATTTCCTAAGATTTTGACAATATCCCAACATTTAAACGTTGGCTATCTAAACAAATTGCATTTATACATTAAATGAATGTTAATACACTCACAGAACTGATACCCATATATCAAACAAATGCAACATCACTAATTTTTATAATAAATGTCTACTATCAAATTTGACGCTACAGTTAAATCATAAGAAGCCCACCAAGCAGTTTCTCATAGTGAATCTCTAAAATCAATAATAAACTCAATAATTTCACATCTCATTTAAATTCTGAGAATTAAGGCATGTAGAAGAACAACTATCAGTACAATTAGAGGTTTCACTCTTCAAAACAAGTAACGACACCAAATAATTACTTTCAAAAGTAAACCAAATCTGTTTTCTTGGTTCTGCGTTTGCGAATTCACTTCTATAAAAACCTTTCCTTCTTACAAACAAAGAAAAGCTAGCATTAAGGACTTGGATCATGTATATAATTTCTTAGATTCTTTTCTCCTTTTTTTACATTTATAATATATAGCTTTTAGTTTATACACCAACATTTGGTGTTGGAGCTTATTTTACCTCCATAAATAAGAACACTGAACTGGGTGCAGTGTAAAATTTCGTTGCAAGTAATTCCATTTTGGAGATTTTCTCAATCTCTTCATTGCCATTTTCAGTACTTTATTTTCAAATGTTGAGTTTTATTAATTCTCATAAAAGGTTTTAGTTGCGAGACATTACTTTCAGCCTAAACAACCGCATGTTGTAATCAATTTCCATGAATTCACGAAGAGCATACAAAAGTCTAACTCATTTGATTCGTATTAAACAAACACAAAGCACTAATGATATAGATCCAGTAATTACATTTCAAACTCACTGCCATACAATATCATTTCATTATTAGATTCAACACATTAGAAAGAAACAAAAATATATGAAGGCAACAGATAAGTTACCTCGAAAACAGCACGGTAGAAGAAATTAAGACCAAATAAAGGTTGAAACAAACAAAGATGAGCTCAGCTAGTTGCTATAACAGAAAAAGCTCCAAACACAGATGGAATCCGGCTTGAAGAACCCATAAAACGACAGAGGATGTCCTTTGGAATCAATGGAAGATAGCTACTGCTTTCTTTGGTTTCCAGAATTTTTAACTCTTTTTTTTTGTTTTTTTTTTAGATCTAAATATTGAATTTGAACTACAGAAGTTTTGAGTTTTCAACTTCTTCTTTTCGTGCGAGAATGTGTGTATCAAGATGGAGGACCGCTGGTTTCTTCGTTGCTCTCTTGCACCGCTGCTGTTAGGAAAGGGGGATTTGATTTAGGTCTATCTGATGTGTGTTTGGTCTAGGAATTTAAGGGAAAAAAATGGGGAAAGGTAAGATTGGGTTGAGGTTTAAAAGTTAATTTGGGTCATTTTAGGAATTGGCCAAATTTTAAAAAAAAAAAACAAGACCAAAAAGATATTCTTTCTATTTTCATTTTCTTTGTTTTTTTCTTATCTTTTTCTTTGATTTTAAATTCTAATTAAATTAATTAAAATCTTAAATCAATTTATTTTTGTAGAAATAAAATTCTTTATCTATTTTTAATATTAAAATAACTAATTAATTTAAAACTAAAGAAAAATGTTAATTTTAAAGGCTAAAATCTAAATATGTAAAAATTACCATTTTTTGTGATTTTTTGCTTAATAAAATTAATTCCTACATGCAAATTAAACCTAAGATGGCATAACATTAAAACGTGACAATTTGTTTATGATTTTACTATGATTTTAAAATATTAAAAATGCATGAAATGTAACTAAATAAAGAAAAACTTCTAAAATCCCTTAAAAATTATTTTTGGTCTATATTTAGGAGTTATTTCTATGTGGGGCAAAAATTAGGTGCTCACACCTGTCTCTCTTTGCTCAGAAACATGAAGAGTTTTCGGACAAAGATAAAGTGAGCAACTACGAGCAATTTTTGCCCGTTTGAAACTCCATTTAGAAGCATTGTTAAAAAGTTTGACCGAACCTTGCTTTAGAGATTGCCTACATATCCTTGGCTATAAAGGAATCAGGTCGGTGTAGTTCTGGAAGTTTTGGTAGCTGGGACTACCGAGAAGCTGTGATTTCACTGTTGTTTCTGCTTGTTGAGCTCCTTATTATACCAAATGAAAGATGAAAAGCTAAACTAGCTAAGCCTATCAACTACGAGTTACAAGATTCCTATCTATAAACTTTCGAAAGCTTGATCTTGAGTCTTGGTTAGTTCTTCCTGCAGACTCTGATCTGAATCTTGATGCTCGTTAGCTGCAACCGCTGATTCATTCTTCTTCAGCTTTTCGGATCAAGGCGGGACATGCAAAGCTTGTGACTTCAATCATATATTGAGCAGTCCGCATCTTTTCTCCGCTTCTACACTTAGAGTTCACTTCTTTTCTTGTTTTTCTTTTCTTTTATTTGAATCATGACTTCTTTTGGGCGCCTCGAAACTTGTACCTCAAGGTAAAAACCTGCTCAGGCACCAAAACAAATAAACGAACGAAATTTTTTGCCCTAGTTTTCATTAGGAAAATTTCGTGAGTTATTGTAACAAAAATCTAAACTACTTCTTTATTGAAAGCAGCAAAATCAGGATTGTGTATCCTTGAGGAAAAGAGATTAGGGAGTGGAGACTTTATATCTAAAATGAAACCAAATGGGGATCGGAGGCCCTAAGTTCGAAAGATTGCCAGGTTATGCTGGAAAAATAATCGGGTTATGCCGGAAAGGTACTCGGGTTATGCTAGGGAAGGTCATCGGGTTATGCCGAAAAAGAAAAAGCATCCTCGGGTTATGCCAGAAAAGTCATCGGGTTATGCCAGAGAGATCCGCGGGTTATGCCGGGAAAGTCATCGGGTTATGCCGGAAAAGAAAAAGGTCATCGGGTTATGCCGGGGAGGTCCACGGGTTATGCCGGGAAAGGTCATCGGGTTATGCTAGAAAAGAAAAAGGTCATCAGGTTATACCGGGAAGGTCCCAAGTTATGCCGGGAAAGGTCATCGAGTTATGCCGGAAAAGAAAAAAGGTCCTCGAGTTATACTGGGGAGGCCCACGCGTTATGCCGGGGAAGTCATCGGGTTATGCCGGAAAAGAAAAAAGGTCCTCAGGTTATGCCGGGGAGGTCCATGGGTTATGGCGGGAAAGTCATCGGGTTATGGCGGAAAAAGAAAAAAGTCTTCGGGTTATGCTGGGGAGGTCCACGAGTTATGTCGGGAAAGTCATCGAGTTATGCCGGAAAAGAAAAAAAAAAGATCCCCGGGTTATGCCGGAAAAAGAAAAAGGTCCTCGAGTTATGCCGAGGAGGTCCACGGGTTATATCGGGAAAGTCATCGGGTTATGCCGGAAAAGAAAAAAGGTCCTCGGGTTATGTTGGGGAGTTCCACGGGTTATGCCGGAAAAAGCAAAAGGTCCTCGGGTTATGCCGGGAAGGTCCACGGGTTATACCGGGAAAGTCATCAGGTTATGCCGGTAAAGAAAAAGGTCATCGAGTTATGCCGGGGAAGTCTACGGGTTATGCCGGAAAAGAAAAAAAAGGTCCTCAAGTTATGCTAGGGAGGTCCACGGGTTATACCGAAAAAGTCGTCGGGTTATGCCGGAAAATAAAAAATCCTCGGGTTATGCCAGGGTCAACTAGGAAGTGGGACCCTATACTGGAAAAAGACTACCAGGTTATGCTGGCAGCGACTAGGAAATGAGACCCTATGTTGGAAAAGACGTAGCTAGAGACTAGAAAGCTTATGCTACCATGATTTTGAATTTTTCTTCTTATTATTTTCATTTTTTTTCTTTTCTCTTTTTTTTTTCATTTTAAGAGAATGAATAAAATGCAGGAAAGAATTTGGAGGAGACTTTCCTTTTGGATTGATTATTGCGGCAGAGCTGTTTCTAGCTCTTGCGCAGTTTCTTTTTGGTTGCACCTGCTTCTTGCAAGGTTGCTTTGGATTGCACATGTTTCCTGTTTTCAAACAAAGAATAATTGTTAATTTGAAACGGTGGTTGGTTTTGTGGCCTTGATTGTTTCAATCACTTGATCTCGGCCTAGCTTCTTTGATGAAGATCTTAACTACAACTGCATGTTCCCTGAGGAGCGATTTCATTTCAGGCCCTGGAGAACCTCTGGTTTTTCCAGACTTTGCCATGATTATTGCTCGGTGGAACTCAACCATATCGACTTTATTTTTCCTTCTTAGGCCTTTCCCTTTCGACTTTTTTTCTTTTTCCTTTTGTTTTTCTTTTTTTTTTTTTTTTTAACTTTGGAGTATTGGGGAACTTTTGGCTCCTCAGACTTTGTCGCAACGGCTAGTCGCATGGGACCTAACCTTTTCTAACTTTATTTCGCCTTTATAGGCCTTTCATTTCTGAATTCTTTCTTCCAATTTCAATTTCGGAGCATTTGGGTACCTTGGCTTTTAAATCTTTGCCGAGACGGTTAGCCATGTGGGACTCAACCTTTTCAACTTCATTTTCCTTTATAGCCACTTCAATTTGATTTTCTCCTTTCGAGAGTCTTGAATTCGAAGCATTGGCCGCCATGGCCAGTCGAGGTCGACTTGATGTCCCTGACAAGGCTGGGTGCCTTTTTTGCATATTAGCTTGTGTCAAACGAAAGCCCTGTAAATCAGTCTTACTATCATTTCTTTGTCTTAGTTTTGGAACAGAGTTAGACCGAAAGGGATTCAAAGAAAACAAACAATGGAATAGAGAATGAGTGTAAACAAAAAGTGTCCCTTTCGGGGAAAGGAAAGAAGGACTTATCTGGAACACATGCGGACTTCAATGAACATGACATGCCTTTTGGACTGGATGTCTGATCTGTATAAACCGTCCGACTCTCAGAAATTCATCACAACTTTGCCTTAAAACCGAAGAATCTTGCCAGGACTCTATTGATGCTGATGGTTGTGAGGATCCTCTTTTCGATCAGTGGAGCCTTTTGCGGGTTTTCACTGACTGACCTCTCTTATTTCTCTTCTCACCATCGCCTTATAGTGCTCTTTGCGAGTTTTCACTAATAAGACTCTCTCATTTTCCGTTTCTCTACTTACTGTCGCCTCACGGTGCCCGTGTGGGTTTTCACCAATAAGACTCTCTCATTTTATTTCTCTCATTTTGATTGCATCGAATCCAAGTAGCTGTATTCTCTGATCCTTGAACATTCTCACCGATTGATCAGAAGGACTTGAAAGGATTTGGGTAAATATGATTTGGATTGAATTACAATTTGGAACCATTCAGGCGGGATCATCGCCGAACCATTATAACATCTACCCTAGTTTCACTTTTGGGAGATTGGATTTTAATTTTGGTGTGACTGAATCCCAGAGAGAGACTGTCTACGTATCCTTTCGAAATCAAATCGAATGTAGTTCAAGAAACTTTATTTTTTTTTATTCTCTTTTGTCTTTCTGTTTTGTTTTCTCTTTCTCTTTCTTTTCCTTTCCTTTTTCCTTTCCCCTTTTTCATTTTTCATTTCATTTTCTTTTTTCCCTTTTCTTCCTTTTTGTATTTTCTTTTTCTTCTCTTTTCTTTTTTTTTCTTCATTTCATTTTTTCAATTTTTTATTATTATTTTTTCAATAACACTTTCAGGTTCCAAAGAGGGTAATCAAAGAAAAGTAACCGGCTCAAAGGGTTTACAAAGGGTTGATAATGTTTGGATAGTGAGAAAGAAAGCCTTATTCATCCCAATGGGAGAACATTAATTCTATATAGAGGATCCAACATAGTACCTTTTGACTGCATTTGCATTGACAGTTGTTTCAGGGACATTTCCTTCGATGTTTTCCAGGTACAACGCTCTCTTTTGGCAATACTCTTGTTGTAATTTATGGACCTTTCCAATCTGGAACCAATTTTATTTAGTTGTTCCAACTCTTTGTTTTATTTCCTTAAACTTATCTTCATTGCAATCTAATTCTTGATTCATTATTTCGAAGTCTGACAACATTTTAGGATCTGGACATGAAGTCCACAAGTATGTCATGTTATTGAAATCTGCATTTAACAGAGCTAAAAAAAGAATAAGAAAAATGACAAAATTAAGAAAAGAGGCATTCCTGGACAATGAAATATTAATTTCATTTGTTTTTTTTATTATTTTTGATTGATTTTTTGATTTTTTTTTTCAATTGTTGAAGATAGAATGGTTTACATCGGAAAGTAAGACAATAAAGTAAAACATCTAAATCACACCCTGAGAAAATTCGGACGCAGAAAGGATAGCAAGACTGGCTACCGAGACTCCCATCTGATGGGGAACTTCAGGCTTGGCGACTGTCTTTCACCTTTTCTTCTATTTCGGCAATGGCTGCAATAGCCTTTAGTGCCGGATCAAATTCTTCATCTTCACAAATCATTCCGACTATTGGCCCAGTGTTGTGAGCAGGCAACAAGTTGTTCATCACATCATGAGCTTCTTCATCCCAAAAAACGATTCTTTCAGCTTCAATCAAGTCTTCAACTGCCTTTTTAAGGGTCCAACAGTCCTCTGTATTGTATCTTACTGCTCCAGAGTGGTATTTACATCTAGCATCAGCTCGGTGTGAGGGGGACTCAGGGTTCGGCCAGTTTGGGGCCACTGGCTGCAATAGATCTAGCCTGATTAGCTTTTGGAACAAGCTTGAATACGATTCACCAATAGGGGTGAACTGATTCTTTCTGAAAGGCTCTCTTCGGCGAGGATTGTATTGGGGATAATTTGGTTGAGGATTATATGGAGCTTGGTAAGAGGTGGATCTCGGTTTTGTGTATAATGTTGTGGTCGCGTGTAAGGTTGCGCGTTCATCACCATATAAGGAGGCGATGCCATGGCATAAGCAGCATCTTGAAGGGGATAATAATGTTGAAGGACCTCAAGAAGCATATATGATTGGCTGAATGAACTGCGGGCCCCCTCGAGCTAGAAGCCATCATGGCTCCTTCTTTTCTCCCATTTCCATTTATCAAACCCTCTGAACCATTTTGAACATCTGGTGATGTGGCTTTAAAAGCGGCATGACTCAAGATCGACCCATTTTTAGCCCACTTTCTACCATCTCCCCAAGTTTGATAGCCTCGGCAAATAGCTTTCCCATAGCGGACATCATGTTCTGGAAGTAATCCGCCTCTTGGGCCTGTAGAAAAACCGTGACCATTTCAATTTTGTCCATTGGAGGCTTTACCCTGGCAGCTTGCTCACGCCATTTGACAGCATATTCGCGGAAGCTTTCCGTGATTTTCTTTTTCAAATTGGACAAAGAGTTTCTGTCGGGAGCGATGTCCACATTATACTGGAACTGGCGAACAAAATCTCATGCCATATCGTCCCACACGTGCCAATGGGTAATTTCTTGATCCATGTACCACTCAAAAGCGATTTCGGTGAGGCTTTCCCCAAAATAGGCCATTAGCAGCTCCCCTTTTCCACCACCACCCCTCAACGGGTCTCCGTGCCCATCGTACTTTTCAAATTTTGGCATCTTGAAGCCAGCTGGCAAGTGGACATGGGGAAACATACAGAGGTCAGAGTATGAAACACTCTTCTGGCCACTCAGACCTTGCATGTTTTTTAGGCTTTGTTCCAGGCTCTTCATCTTCCGAGCCATTTCCTCTTGCTCGGGACTTTTAACAACTTTTTCTTGCTCCACTGAGAAATCATATTGCGGAGGTTGAGTGAAAGAGTACGGGGTCACATATGCTATTTCTGATTGAAGTTGTGGACCATGAAAGGTGAACATTGGAGGCTCAACATACGACCATAGTAAAGTTGGTTGTGTTCTGGTGCAGACTGGTGCTACAGAGAATAATATTGGAGGTGCTCTAGAAACTGGCGCATGGGGGCGAACCACAGAAGGCATGCCAGGAACATTAGACGGCATTGAAGGGTGCCCGCATGGGATGAGCGGGTTGGGCACAGGGGTGTTGGTAACCTCACCTGACCTGGGGATCAACTCAGGGAACCCAGGGATTGCACTTGGCGGTTCCCTACCATTAGACAAGGCATCTCACATTTTTAATATGCGGAGACGCAACATCTTATTCTCTTCAGCAACTGCTAATTCTAGCTGCAGAATAGCCTATGTCGGGCTATCCTCAGGACCGATGATTGGTAGATTGCTTGCGGAGGCCATCTGTGCCTTTGAATCTTGTGAAGGAGGGGAGGCTAGACTACCAACAAAACCAACCACCAAAACCTGGCTAGTTTGTACACCCAACAACCTTATTAGTTTTTGAAATACTTAACATATAGGAAATCGCACGTTGGGATGCAATGCACCTTACAGTTAAACGCTTCTACCATGTATTTGAACGGTTGTATGTCTCATCCCGACTGTCACACCTCCTTTTTGCGCGCCCGGCCCCGAAGGGTAAAATGCGCGAGGGGAGTTTTTCCAATTTAAGTGACAATATTCGAAATGGGATTATTTATTTAATTCAGAGTCGCCACTTGGGAAAGGTTTGGCTTTTGGTGTCCCAAGTCACCGGTTTATCTTGAATCCCAAATCGAGGAAATTTTCGACTTTTCCAAATGAAGTCTGCGAACCAGAAATTCTAAGTAAGGAATTCTGTTGACCCGAGGGAAGGTGTTAGGCACCCTCGAATCCCGTGGTTCTAGCACGGTCGCTTAAATTGTTATAATGGCTAAATATCTGATTTAAATATATGTTGTGACTTATGTGCTTTTATTAAGTTTAAACCGCTTTTATTATTATCATTTATTTTTATGGAATTGCAACGTCGTGAAAATGCACCTCGAACCACGTCACAATCAATGCACCCGTAGTTGTTAACACATTTCGACTCCGTTGAGATTTGAATTTGGGTAACATAAATGCGCACCCGAATTTAAGAATGTAATTTAATTAAGTCGCGCCTAAAGAATCTAACGCGTTATTATCTTTGGGGAAGGCAGTGGAATTCACTAAACAATCCATCTCAAATTCTAAGTATTTATCATGATCAATTATTGAGGGCCCCGCAATTTGCATTTTTATTTGGCGAGGCTCGTCTCACTATTTTAGAAGGGTATCCTACAGTGACTACATTTCTACTACGTTTGTCTTTAAAAAAAAGAAAGATGATACCGAACTTACTTGTTTGAACAAATACAGAATGAATCTTTATTATGTTTGCCGAACCTAAATTTGTTTGATTACCTGATTGATTGTTTATGAGGTGAGAGTTACCTCATGCTTTGTCTTCATCGAGTGAATACGCTTATTAATTTGCTAAGTGAGATTGCAAGCAAACTAACAACATATACTGAGTTATATTTAACGACCTCCAAGTTTTATTTTGAACTCTAACCTATTTGAAATTGATAAACGAAATTGGCTGTTTATTAGGAAAATTACTACTAATTGAACTCAAAACGACTATTAGTTTTCCTCAACAGTCATCGCATTATTTCGAAACAAGGAATCTATACCGAGACCCGATATCGAACCTATATCGAAACAAATAATCTGACAGGAGAGCTGGCATTCATAGCCAGACTCTTAATGTGACTGCATGAGAGTTTGTTTGGGATACATTTATCCCAGACCTAGTACCACAGATTTGTAAATTCAGTGGTCTAGGCAAAATACATACCAGTGCTCGCCATGACTCTATGTTATACAGCCATAACTAAGTCAAACAGAATGTTATACTGAACTGAATGTATACTAAATCAAACATACTGTCTATGTCATGCTGTCATTACTATTGAACAATACTATCTAATAGTTCATCTCAAACAGAATGTATGTTAGTTTATACAGAATGTTTGCAGTTTGCAGTTAAACAAATACAGGCTAAACTATCATTCAACCTATTTTGAACACCAGTATTATAACATAAACAGATGTTCATTTCTTTATTTCTGCTTCAACTTCGAACTTTCAACAACACATGGTTTCAGGAGTTGTGTACCTGGAAATATTTGACAATTTGAAGAAGGGGGAAATCAGCAGAGTAACAATGGCAACAGGTGCAGCAGCAATAACAGCAGCAATCGAAACAACACAGCAGAACAGATTCTATTGCAAGAAGTAGAGCTATAGTTGAAGAGAAAGCAGCCAAATGAAGCAGCACACAGTGTGATGGAAACAAAACTCCAGACGATCTAATTCTGAGATATACCAAATGCAACAAACACTAACAATAATCTCGATTGAAACTCAGAAGAAGCAACACTGCCTAACACATTGACAACAGATGAACTTCAGACAAAACCAAGCCAAGTTTCTAATTTCCTAATCTGTTTTTATCTCTTTCTTGTTCTCTTTCTATTTCTGTATCCTCACAGTCTGTGTATCGCTCTATCTCTTTTTCTTCTATATCCTCCCCTAGTGTGTCCTCTATGTCTGTATGTATATATCTGTATGTCTCTATCAACTCTCTCTTTTTCTCTTCTCTCCTCGCAGTGTGATGTATTTCTTTCCTCTAAATCTTCAGGGTTCTCTAACCTCTAATCCTCCTCTTAACAATTCCCTCTGTCTCTACCTCCCTCCTTATCTCTCAATCCTCTTATGTCTGTCCCCCTTTTTATCAGATATCCTTCTCCCTTTATAAGCCTTAACACTACCCCTTTTAACAGCCTGTTTTAGAATATCATCACACCCCTCCCATGTGCCTTCCATTTTCAGTTCCACTTTAGCTAATTAAGTATTAAACCCCATCATTCCCTTGGCAGGCTTAACTTTTAAAAGGTTTAATACTTTTAAACTAAAGCAAGGTATGGGCAGTAGAATATATCTGACAGCATATGCTATCAAATCATTTTTAACTCAAAAACCCTTTTATGTAGGAAACAGGCTGTGCACAATGCACATGCTGTGCACAAGTGCACATGCCATCAACTCATATTTCAATTACAGATCAAGCCTTAGGTTTCTGAAATCATATTAACAACTATAAGTAACTGAACTTAGTTCTTAATTGATTCAGGCAAATGTTCAACAGAAGCAAATCGATTTATTTCGTTCAGGCAGTTGAAACTAATTGACGACCCATGTCGACTTGACTATATTAGCATTAACACATACAATCGTAGCCAAAAATCAGACATTTAATAGTATCGACCCATGATTTGAATTATACTGACTAAACAAAGTGGTACTCGAGGAAACCAATAAATCAGTTCAATTTTGAGAATCAGCTAATTGCACACCACTTACATACACATTATCAGGGCAAATAGAAAGACTCATTCAAACAAACAGAAGTTCAGGCAAAGTGGACGGGGCACAGTTGACAAAATTCAAAGACAGAAAATCAAAGCATGAACAGACTTTTACCACAATCAGATGGGCCAAAACAAATAAAGAAAAGAAAGAACTCACCTTAAACCTTGAAAAATCAAAACCTCAACTCGGACTCGGACAGACCTTTCTTAAGGCTGAACGGACTTTAATCGAAGTGTTTCTCAAATGAGAAACACTTTGATTAAAGTCCATTAGACCTTAACCTCTTCGGTTTGAACGGATATGGACCAGTGACGAAGAATCACCAAGTTCCAAAACTCAGATCTGGGATTCATGCTTCCCTGATCAGATTCGGACCAAACCAAGTATGGTTTGGTCACGAGGGGGTCTGGGGAGTGTCTGGTATGAATTTAGGGTTAAACCGTGTAGATCGAGTTTTGACTCGAATCTTCAAATGAAGATTCGAGAAGGTGGGAAGGGATTCGAACTACATGGTTGATAGATTTGGGTTCAGGATGGCAAAAGGGGTTCTAGGGTGTTAAAGGGAAGGTCACCGGCGTCCATGCCGCCGGGTTTCTGGTGAAGGGAGATGGGGGCGGCTCTAGGGTTTCGTGGGGGAAAGGATGAGGACGAAGGCTAGGGTATTGGATAGGGGGGGCAGGGTATGGTTGGGAACTTATATATTAGTGGGTGGGTTGATCTTAGCCGTTGGATGAGGCGAGATGGAAGGCTCAGATCTTTCTTTTGATGAGGAAACGACGTCGTTTCTCATTCAGAGTTTGGGGGTCGGTTTGGGTAAGACGGGTCGGGTTAGTTTATGGGTATGGGAATGTGATCTAGGCCGTTGATCAATCTGAGATCAACGGCCCAGATCGGGCTCAAACATTACGACGTCGTTTAGATGTCTTTGGTGTCAACTGGACAAGGGCCGGGCAAGCCTTGTTCTGGGCTGTTTGTTTGGGCCAATTTTAACAAAATTGGCCCAGCCCAAGTCCGAAACTCCTTTTTTTTTTTTTTAATTCCTTAAAATAATTTGCCAAATAATACCATGTAAACATTGGACAACAATTATCACACAATTAACATTTAATTATACTAAACACTTAATGACAAAATACAATGAAGGACGCACATATTTTATTTTTCTTTTAATAAACAGATTACGGTTCACACGACATATAGACATATATTTTTTATATTTTTTTTTGAATAAAACAACCATGGGCAAAATTACAAATAATTAACTAGCAAAAAATGCCACGTAAAAATCCAGCAAATGTACAGCAAGACCAATTGCTATTATTTTGTTTCTTTTGGAGTGATTGTCGCGTAAAACAAAAATCACGTGCTCACAGCTGCCCCTCTTTGTTCGGAAACACGAAGAGTTTTCGTGCAAATATAAAGTGAGCGTGTATGAGCGATTTTTGCCTATGGACTACTCCGTGTAAAGCATGTTTTTTTTAAAAAAAATCTGACCGAATCTTGCTTCGAAGATTTCCTACATATCCTGGGCTAAACAGGAATCAGGTCAATGTAGTTCGGGAAAATTTTGGCAGCTGGAACTACCATGGGATTGCAATGCTTGCTGTTACTGCTGTTGCTGTTTTCACTGCTGCGTCACTGACCGCCTTATTATAACCAATGGAAAATTGAGACTAAACTAAACACTTATATGCATGTCAACTGCTAGTTACAAGATTCCTATCTATGGTTCTTTTGCGACTTGATCTTGGGTCTTAGCTGATTCTGCTTGTAGACTCCGATCCGAATCTTGATGCTTGCGAGTTGCTACGACTTGCTTAATCTCTGGGATGCTGAGTGAGATGCGATTGGCAGGGTTCAAGACCTTAATCAAATGTTGGAGTCAATCTGCCTTCCATTTACTCTGATATCTCGGGACATCTTTTTTTTTCTTTTTCTTCTCTGATTCCGAGCTGGGACTCATCTCGTGGGTCATTTCGAATCGTGTGGCTCGAGGTTAGACCTGCGGGAGAAAACAAACGAACGAAATTTTTCTGCCCCAGTTTCACTAGGAAAATTTCGTTAATTATTCGCCAGGAAGTTCATAAAATTGATGAAGGGAAATAAAAATGCTTAGTTCAGGATTGGAGCCCTAATACCGACTAGCTGGGGAAAGGTTCAGTTTAGGGTTTAAAACCCTAATGCCGAACAAAGGAAGAATTCAGTTTAGGGTTTAAAACCATAATGCTGACTAAAAGGAAAATTCAGTTTAGGGTTTGAAACCCTAATGCTGATTGCATGGAAAAGCTCAGTTTAGGGTTAAGAACCCTAATGCTGGCTGAATGGAAAAAGGTTCAGTTTAGGGTTTAAAACCCAAATGCTGACTAAAAAGAAAATTCAGTTTAGGGTTTAAAACCCTAATGCTGACTGCATGGAAAAGAGTTCTCGGGTTATGCCGAAAAGATTCATCGAGTCATGCTGGGAGGATTTATCGGGTTATGCCGAGAAGATTTATCGGATTATGCCGAAAAGATTCATCGGGTTATGCCGAGGGGATTCGGGTTATGCCGAAAAGATTCGGGTTATGCCGAAAAGATTCGTCGGGTTATGCCGGGAAGATTCATCAGAATATGCCGAAAAGATTCATCGGGTTATGCCGAGGGGATTCATCGGGTTATGCCGGGGGGGATTCATCGGATCATGCCGGGGAGATTCATCGGGTTATGCCGAGAGATTTATCGGGTTATGCCGAAAGATTTATCGGGTTATGCCGAAAGATTCATCGGATTATGCCGAAAAGATTCATCGGGTTATGCCGAGGGGATTCGGGTTATGCCGAAAAGATTCGGGTTATGCCGAAAAGATTTGTCGGGTTATGCCGGGAAGATTCATCGGAATATGCCGAAAAGATTCATTGGGTTATGCCGAGGGGATTCATCGGGTTATGCCGGGGGGATTCATCGGATCATGCCGGGGAGATTCATTCGGTTATGCCGAGAGATTTATCGGGTTATGCCGAAAGATTTATCGGGTTATGCCGAAAGATTCATCGGGTTATGCCGGAAGGGATTCATCGGGTTATGCCGGGAGGATTCATCGGGTTATGCCGGGAGGATTCATCGGATCATGCCGGGAAGGTTTATCGGGTTATGCCGAAAAATTCATCGGGTTATGCCGAGAAGATTCATCGGGTTATGCCGGGAGGATTCATCGGGTTATGCCGGGAAGAGTCATCGGGTTATGCCGAGGGGATTCATCAGGTTATGCCGGGAGGATTCATCGGGTTATGCCGGAAGGATTCATCGGGTTATGCCGGGAGGATTCATCGGATTATGCCGAAGAGATTCATCGGATCACGCCGGGAAGGTTTATCGGGTTATGCCGAAAAATTCATCGGGTTATGCCGAAAAAGATTCATCGGGTTATGCCGGTAGGATTCATCGGATCATGCCGGGAGGATTCATCGGGTTATGCCGGGAGGATTCATCGGGTTATGCCGGGAAGATTCATCGGGTTATGCCGGGAAGATTCATCGGGTTATGCCGGGAGGATTCATCGGGTTATGCCGGGAGGATTCATCGGGTTATGCCGGGAAGATTCATCGGGTTATGCCGGGAAGGTTTATCGGGTTATGCCGGGAAGGTTTATCGGGTTATGCCAGGAAGGGGAAAGAGTCCTCGGATTATGCCATGGATTTGGGTAGGAAAAGTTCCTTGGGTTATGCCAGGGAGATCCGTGGTTTATACCGGGATAGCCGAGGAATGAGGTCCTACGCTACCATGATTTGTTTTTCATTTGGGATGTTCATTTTTATTTCTTGTCTTCTTTCTTTTCTTTAGTTCACCCCCTTATATTTATCAAAATGCACGAAAAATTTTGGGAAACTTACCTTTGGTCGTTTTCCCGCTGCAAGGCTGTTTCAACGCTTGCGTGTTCTATTTCTTTTAGGCTACACTTGCTTCTTGCATGGCTGCTTTGGGCCGCACCTGTCTCAATTTCCTAAACAAAGAAAAATTGTCAGTTTGAAGACGGCGGTTGGTCTGGGGACCTTGACTGTTCCAATTGCTTTGTTTTAGCCTAAATCTTGTTGAGAAACTCTGCCATTGGTTAGATTTACATGTGAAACCCTTTGGACTACTCAGACTTGCGTTTCCAGATTTTGTGATGATTTGCCTTATAAGGCTTTGGTTTTTCCGTCCCGTTCTGCTTGGGGATTTTTGGCGGGATTTTATCAGGGAAACTCTGTGGGGATTTGTACAAGAGAACCCCCGTGGGGATTTGAACTTCGTGAGGATTTTTTTTTTTTATAGCAAACTTGCTGGGGATGTGCTGGGGTGGACTTCTTTGGGGAATTGTACAAGGGGAGACTCCATGGGGGATTTGTAACAAGGGATACCCTGTGGGGATTTGTCGGTTTTGGGAGCAATCAACTACCATGACCAGTCGGGATGGGACTGACGCGCCACTGAGGTCGTACATTTTATTTGACTCTTGCCAAACAGAGCCCTGCAAAACCGGTCCTGCCACCTTTCTTTGCGATCATTACGGAATTAAGAGTTAGATCAAAAAGAACTCAAAGAAAGCTATGTAAAGGAGAACATATGAGTTTAAGAGAATCACCCCTTTCGGGGAGAAAAGAAGGACTTATCCGGAGTGTATGCCAGTTTCAAATTGACATGACATGCCTTTTGGACTGGATGCCCGACCTCCGAGAACTTGCATTTCCTCATGAATCAAAACCCGGGAACCTTGCCTGGACTTTCTGAGGTGGAATCATCTTTTTGGCCGACAACGCCCTTTGCGGGTTTTCGTTAGTCGACCTCTCTCATTTCTCTTCTTATTGTCGCCTGCTAGTACTCTTTGCGAGTTTTTACTAAACAAGCTCTCTCATTTTTTATTTCCCTTCTCGCGTCGCCTCACGGTGCCTAAAGGTTTTCACCGACAAGACTCTCTCATCTTTATTCTCCTCATTTTGTTGTATCAGCCCAAATAATTCCATCTTCCTATTTTGAGATGCTTTGCTGATTGATCAGAAGGACTTAAAAAAGGTTTGGGGTGAAAAGAATTTGGATTGAACTACAACTTTGGAACCTTTTGGGTGGGATTATTGCCGAATTATTATAACTTCTGTCCCAGTTTTACTTTCAGGGGAATTCCTGGATTTTTGTTGGTGTGACTGAACCCCAAGGAGAGGTTGCCTACGTATCCTTTCGGAATCAAGTCAAACGTAGTTCAGGCTGTTCTTTTGTTTTTTGGATTTTTTTTTATTTGCTTTTTGTATATTTTCTTATTTTTCCAATTCTTTCTTCTTCTTTTTTTTTCATTTTTCTTTTTCATTTCAATTCTTTTTTTTTTTTGTCAATAATATTTTCAGGTTCCAAAGAGGGTGATCAAAGAAGAGTAACCAGCTCAAATGGGTTTTGCAAAGGGTTGATAGTGTTTGGGTAGCAAGAATGAAAGCCTTCGTCATCTCAAACTGTGCAAAGATATCGCCAGAGTGATTTAGACATATCACTGCACCTGCTTTCCAAGCAAGGCTGACGTCGTTTCTTTCGACGTCGCCCAGATACAAATGCTCCATTTGGTAACGTTTTTCAATGACGTATGGACCATTCTTTCTGGGTACAATTGCTCGTGACAAACCGCAGTTATTAAGGTTATCATTCTGTACGGGTCTAAACCCATTTACTGCTCTCAAACTCTGCTTCAGTGACGGACATTTTCCAAACCATGAACCAATTTTCTTTAGTTGTTCCTACTTTTCAAATTCTTTATATCTCAAATTTTGACTCATTATTTGAAGTCTGATCGGAGTTCTCGTGATCCGGGCATGAAGTCCGCAAACATGTCATGTTATTTAAAGCTGCATTTATCAGAATTGAAGAGAACACAAAAGAAAACATAGAAGAAGAAAGTGAGTAATCAAGCATGATTTCATTTCTTGGCATTTTGGGGAAGATAAGGAAAAAGGTTGACATTCAGGAAATTAAAAACATGAAACTGAAGAAAAACATCTGAGTCACCCTCTGGGGTTACTCGTGATGCAGAGAAAGTGGCAAGACAGGTTCATTAGGACTTCCGTTTGATCAAGAATGGCGCAGCCTTCTAGTTTTGAAGTTTGGTGCTTGGTCCCATGTACGATACTTCAACAGTGCTAGTGCCCTCTCCTGGCTGGACCACGTGTATTTCGCATAGCTTTTCCCTTGTCGCCTCACATATTTCCTTGCTCTCGTCGAGCGGGGACACCTTATCATCTCCCTCTTTGTTGTATTTTGGTTCCTGTGGTATGCGTCCGACAAACACTTGCTCGTTCGGCCGAGGTTGTTTGATCGTCCCCCATACCATGGAGGCCTGCTTGAATACATCACTTATTCCTTTCATCTTGCTCCGGAGTTACCCTGGGTCCTTTTTCTGTATCAGCAATAGCAATTATGGCTTTAAGTGCTGGATCAACTTCCTCGTCTTCACAAATCATCCCAACTATCGGCCCGTCGTTGTGGGCGGGCAGCGGATTATTGGTCACATTTGGGATATCCTCGTCTCTCAACCAATCTTCCCTGGGTCTAATAGATTCTCTACAGTTTGTTCTAATGTCCAACAGTCGTTGGTGTCGTGCCCTTCTACCCCTGAATGGTATGCACATCTGACACCCCGCTGATATGATGGTGATCCCGGGTTCTGCCCGTTTGGTGGTATGGGCTGCAACAAATTCATTTGGACAGGCTTAGGGAATAGGGCGGAATAGGGTTCACCGATTGGTGTGTAGTTGGGTCTCCTGGGTGGTTCCCGAGGACGGAAATTATTCTGAGGAGGTCAAGGATTGTAGTGGTTTCGGTGAAGAGGCTGATTCCTAGGATGTGGGGCCTGCCCCCGATTGACTGGTTGTGACCGCTGGATATAAGGCTGGGTGCTCATGACCATGTAGGGCTGAGGAGCGTAGGTCGCATTTTGGTGGGGAAAATAATGTTGCGAGGTTCTTTCCGAAGAACAAAGCCCGGGATTATGATATTCTCCCGCCTCTGATACCGCCATGGATGTTTCCTCTTTTTTCTTCCCTCTTGACATTCCTCCAGACCCGCTTTGGACAGCTTGGGAAGTTGCCCTTATGGCTGCCTGACTCAAAATTCTTCCCGTTTTCAAACCGTTCTCCACCATTTCTCCAATCTTAATCGCTTCTGCGAAAGGCTTTCCCATGGCCGACATCATGTTTTGGAAATAGTCGGACTCTTGAGCCTGGAGAAAAGTAGTGACCATCTCTATCTCGTCCATGGAAGGTTTTACCCTTGACGCTTGCTCGCGCCATTTGATGGCGTATTCTCTGAAACTTTCCGAGGGTTTCTTTTTTAAGTTTGACAAAGAATTCCTGTCTGGTGCGATGTCAATATTATATTGAAACTGCCCTACGAAGTCTCTGGCAAGATCATCCCATATATGCCAGCGAGATATGTCCTGGTCCATATACCATTCCGAAGCGACTCCCACCAAACTTTCTCCAAAATATGCCATTAGCAGTTCTTCTTTTCCGCCGGCTCCCCGCAATTGATTGCAGTATTTTTTAAGATGTGCAATGGGGTCACCGTGCCCATCGTATTTCTCGAACTTTGGGGTCTTGAAACCCGCTGGCAGGTGCACGTGAGGGAACATGCATAGGTCGGCGTAAGAGACGCTCTTCTGTCCGCTCAACCCTTGCATATTTTTCAAACTTTGTTCAAGGCTTCTCATTCTCTTGGCAATCTCATTTTGTTCTGCAATTCTGGGATTCTGATCCTTCCCGGGTGCAATCTCGCACTGAGGCGGTAGAGGATTATTGCTGGTAGCGACCCTAGTTGGTTCCATTGGGAACGATGGCGCTTGGAAGGTAAAAGAGGATGAGTCAAAGCTTGGCTTGTACGTGGCAGGCTGTGCCGTAATCGGGCAAGGTGATGCAGTAAAGATGTTCATGCTTGCATCGGTGGCTGACATTCAGGGATGAGGTTCAGAAGGCGATCCAGCAGAGAAGGCTGAGGTGGCTGGGTACCCGAATGGGGTAGCAGGATATTTTATGGGGACATTAGAAGTCCCACTTGACCTAGAGAATAATTCAGGGAATCCGGGGACGACACTTGGCGGCTCTTTCCCATTATTCCAATCGTCCAGCATTTCCAACATGCGGAGCCGTAGGATTCTATTTTCCTCCGCAGTTGCGGATTCGGGTGTGAGGACGGCTGAGATCGAGCTCTCCTCAGAAACAGGGATTGTTTGCAATGGAATTTCTGAAGACATTTCCACACTTCCTTTTGACCTGGTGAAGTAAGTGTGAGTACTGCTTCTGGTCCTAACAACAGGTAGTTGAACACTTCCCCTTGACCTTGTGAAGTACGAGTGCGAGGCCAGACTTTCACCAAACTAACTGTCTTTTCAAAAACGCTGGAGTACTCAACGACAAACGCACGGTTAATTTGCAGCAAATAACAGATAGTCAATCTCACGTTGGGCATGATACACCTACACAGTCAAGTGGATTACTACATGTTTGCTACGAGAGCATGCGTTATTCCGGCATTTTTCCTCTTATTAGTTTTTCCCCTTCTTTTCCTTTTTTTTTGTTTTTCTTTTATTATTATTTTTTATTATTTTGCAGTAAAAGAAATGCGACCGGATCCGATGAGGATTGCCTATGTATCACGATGCCTACGTGAATCAGATCATTACGTAATTCGAAACTAACAAGTATAAAAATAAAGAAGCAAGTGCTCATTTAGCATAGGACTCAAAAGATTTGACTATTCTTTGTTTATTTACTTATTCAATTTTATTTTTATTTTTTTTAAAAAAAAACATTTTACAAAAGAGAGACTAAAAAGCAAAGAGTATTTTTTTTTGGGTTTTTATTGCTGATTTTTAATTCTTATTACATTATTTCACATGAAAGACTTCAGAAAGAAGGAGACTATTTTTATTTGTGTTTAAGAAAACTTCTATATTATTTTTTGTTTCTTTTTTTTTATATTTTCTAAGGAAAAATTTATAAAGAAAGAACTAAAGGGAAATATATTTTTTGGATTTTTGAAAATTGGGGCCGGAACCGATGAGGTTTGCCTACGTATCTCACATCCGGTGAGAATCAGACCCGCGTAGTTCGGTCAAATTAACCGAATTATTTTAGAACAAAATTCTTTCCTTTTCAACAAACAACTTTCCAAAAATAAAAGACTATTTTTCTATCTTTTTGTTTTTTCTTTTTCTTAGTAAAGCAAATTATTGAAGACAAAACATTTTCCCTTTTTATTATCGCAAAATTTCGGCAGAGTTTTGACAGTAATTGGGCATTGATATTTTTCAAAGTAGAAAATTAGTCCTATACACTGCTATTTTTTTTTTATTATTTTTTTTATATTTTTCAAATACTCCAAAGTCAGGCAGCATGCATGTCCGAGACAAATAAATGCGCGGAAACAAATAGGATGCAACAAGATGGTCTTTTCATTTCAGGTTGCTAGTCCTAGACGGACCCAACCCCTGTGTTGAGTCCCCTAAGTCAAATGCAACATGATGCAAATAAGCGTTCCTACTAGGGATCCGGCATGAAGTCAAGTTATTCTAGGTTCGTAACCTGGGTATTTGTTCTAGACTGTGTACCCGAGCGGACAACTCGAGTCGAGGAGGGGACTACGTACCAGGGACCCGCGAGATCGTCCGGCTTTGTAACTTGTCCGACCTCTTTCTTATTTCAGGTATTGACACTAATAGAATAGGGAGTCTTGACCAGCGAGCTTCTCCCCGGAGGTAAGAAGAGAAGGGTTTCGGCACAGTTTATATACAGTCCAGATAATATCAAAGCGGTAAAAGACAACATTTAGCACGTTATGCAAAAACATGTAATAGAGATCAGATAATAAAGCCAAATATAACAATTATTCTAAGCTCGAATTCTTGAACCCTGAACCAGTGGTTCTGGGTTACGTCCCTAGCGGAGTCGCCAGAGCTGTCACACCTCCTTTTTGCGCGCCCGGCCCCGAAGGGTAAAATGCGCGAGAGGAGTTTTTCCAATTTAAGTGACAATATTCGAAATGGGATTATTTATTTAATTCAGAGTCGCCACTTGGGAAAGGTTTTGCTTTTGGTGTCCCAAGTCACCGGTTTATCTTGAATCCCAAATCGAGGAAATTTTCGACTTTTCCAAATGAAGTCTGCGAACCAGAAATTCTAAGTAAGGAATTCTGTTGACCCGAGGGAAGGTGTTAGGCACCCTCGAATCCCGTGGTTCTAGCACGGTCGCTTAAATTGTTATAATTTACAGATCAATCCTAAACATGCTGTGCACAAGTGCACATGCCATCAACTCAGATTTCAATTACAGATCAAGCCTTAGGTTTCTGAAATCATATTAACAACTATAAGTAACTGAACTTAGTTCTTAATTGATTCAGGCAAATGTTCAACAGAAGCAAATCGATTTATTTCGTTCAGGCAGTTGAAACTAATTGACGACCCATGTCGACTTGACTATATTAGCATTAACACATATAATCGTAGCCAAAAATCAGACATTTAATAGTATCGACCCATGATTTGAATTATACTGACTAAACAAAGTGGTACTCGAGGAAACCAATAAATCAGTTCAATTTTGAGAATCAGCTAATTGCACACCACTTACATACACATTATCAGGGCAAATAGAAAGACTCATTCAAACAAACAGAAGTTCAGGCAAAGTGGACGGGGCACAGTTGACAAAATTCAAAGACAGAAAATCAAAGCATGAACAGACTTTTACCACAATCAGATGGGCCAAAACAAATAAAGAAAAGAAAGAACTCACCTTAAACCTTGAAAAATCAAAACCTCAACTCGGACTCGGATAGACCTTTCTTAAGGCTGAATGGACTTTAATCGAAGTGTTTCTCAAATGAGAAACACTTTGATTAAAGTCCATTAGACCTTAACCTCTTCGGTTTGAACGGATATGGACCAGTGACGAAGAATCACCAAGTTCCAAAACTCAGATCTGGGATTCATGCTTCCCTGATCAGATTCGGACCAAACCAAGTATGGTTTGGTCACGAGGGGGTCTGGGGAGTGTCTGGTATGAATTTAGGGTTAAACCGTGTAGATCGAGTTTTGACTCGAATCTTCAAATGAAGATTCGAGAAGGTGGGAAGGGATTCGAACTACATGGTTGATAGATTTGGGTTCAGGATGGCAAAGGGGGTTCTAGGGTGTTAAAGGGAAGGTCACCGGCGTCCATGCCGCCGGGTTTCTGGTGAAGGGAGATGGGGGCGGCTCTAGGGTTTCGTGGGGGAAAGGATGAGGACGAAGGCTAGGGTATTGGATAGGGGGGGCAGGGTATGGTTGGGAACTTATATATGAGATGGGTGGGGTTGATCTTAGCCGTTGGATGAGGCGAGATGGAAGGATCAGATCTTTCCTCTGATGAGGAAACAACGTCGTTTCTCATTCAGAGTTTGGGGGTTGGTTTGGGTAAGACGGGTCGGGTTAGTTTATGGGTATGGGAATGTGATCTAGGCCGTTGATCAATCTGAGATCAACGGCCCAGATCGACCTGTATTAATACGACGTCGTTTGGACTCTCTGGGCATTAGCTGGACTGGACCGGGCAGGCCTGGTTTGGGTTGAGTTTGTTTGGGCTTGTTTGTTTTAAAAACCGGACTGGCCCAAGTCCGAAACTCCTTTTTTTTTTTAATTCCTTAAAATAATTTGCCAAATAATACCATGTAAACATTGGACAACAATTATCACACAATTAACATTTAATTATACTAAACACTTAATGACAAAATACAATGAAGGACGCACATATTTTATTTTTATTTTAATAAACAGATTACGGTTCACACGACATATAGACATATATTTTTTATATTTTTTTTTTGAATAAAACAACCATGGGCAAAATCACAAATAATTAGCAAAAAAAATGCCACGTAAAAATCCAGCAAATGTACAGCAAGACCAATTGCTATTATTTTGTTTCTTTTGGAGTGATTGTCGCGTAAAACAAAAATCACGTGCTCACACCGACCTTAACTACCCTTTCAGTATGTACCTCTTTTCTTTTATTTCTGTCTCTCTTTAATTACTCTTGATTTTTTTTCATTTCATTTATGTCGCTCTTTTATTTTTTGTCACTCCCTTTTTCTCTTTTTTTTTTCACTTTTTATTTTATGTCACTCTCTTCTTCTTTTTTTCACTCTTTTTTTCTCAATTTTTTTTCAGTTTATTTTTCACTTAATTTATTTTATGGCTATGATCAAATCCAATGGGGATTGTCTACGTATCATGACGCCGCATGAATCAGATCTTGCATAGTTCGGGAAGATCGAGAATGAAGTAAATAAACTAACTTTTTTTTACTTTTTATAAAACTCAGACCATGAAATCTTTAAGACCAAAGAAAAATATTTTTTGATTTTTGATTTTTTTTATTTCTTTGGGAATTTTCGGAAAAAATGCTTTTAAAGAAGAAAGGAAATATTTTTTGATTTTTTTTTTTGAAAGAGAGACTTCTAAAAATTTATTTTCTTTTTATTTGAACTTTGGGAATTTCAAAAGTAAAAGGATTTTTTTTTAAATTTTCATTTATTTTCCCTTTTTCTAAACAAGGAAGGAAATATTTTTGGATTTTGGATGTTGTCTCTTAATTTTCGAAAGAGGGACTTTTAAGAAAGTACTTTGGATTTCTGATTTATTTTTATATTACAAAAGTATTTCTAAAGAAAAACGAAAATATTTTTTTGGACTTTAATTTTTTTTAATTTTATATGACATTTACGAAAGAAAGAGTTTTAAACAAGGAAAAGATTTATTACTTTTTAATTCTGTTTAATCTAATTGTTTTTTGAATTTTTTGGGAAAAATACTTCAAAATAAAGGAAACCCGTATTTTGATTTTTTATTGATTTTTCTTTTTATTTCCTTTTTTTTCTGTATGAAAGACTTTAGAAAGAAGGAAACTATTTTTGAGTTTAATTTTTTTTTTCTTTTGAATTTTCTGAAGAAATGCTTCTAAGGAAGGAATTAAATGATTTTTTTAAAAATTGGGGCCGGAACCGATGAGGTTTGCCTACGTATTTCACTTCCAGCGAGAATCAGACCCGCGTAGTTCGGTCAGTTTTGACGGAACAAAGGAAACATGACCTTGAAAATTTTGGCTCAATTTGAAATGACTTTTTTTTCTTTTCCTTTTTTTCTTCAGAATTTCGACAGAGTTTCAAAATTTTCTAAATATCTACCTCACTTTTCTTTTGATTTTCTTTCCCTATTCTAGAAACCGGTCAAGATGCAAGCCGAACCAAACAGATGCACATGTAGCACGTAAGATGCATCAGGATGATCTTTTTATTTTAGGTGCACCTGTCCTATACGGACCCAACCCATATGTTGAGTCCCTAAAGTCAAATGCACAAGATGCAAACAAGTATTCATACTAGGGATCCGGCATGAGGCCGAGTTATTCTATGTTTAAAACCTAGGTATATTGTTCTAGACTTGGTTTACCCGAGCGGACAACTCGAGCCGAGGGGGGGATACGTACCGGGAACCAAAAGGCCATCTGGCTTTGTAACTAGTTCGAACCTCTTTCTAATTTAAGGTATGACACTAACAGAAGAGTCACGCCAGCATGTACATCCTCGAAGATGAGAAGAGAAGGGTTTCATAACAGTTTATATATAGTTCAAATAATATAAAAGCGGTAAAAAGCGACATTTAGCACATTAGGCCCAAATAAGTAATAAAAATCAGATAATAAATAAAAGCTAATTATAACAGTTATTCTAAGCTCGAATTCTTGAACCCTGAGCCGAAGTTCTGGGTTTTGATCCCCAGCAGAGTCGCCAGAGCTGTCACACATCCTTTTTACCCCCCGAGGGGGTATACAAGGAGTTTTTCCAATTAAAGTGACATTAATCAATTAAAGTTCTGGGCCATGTTCACTGGAAAAATAATCTCACCTTTGGTGGTTTTGCTCGCCATATTGAAGCCATTAAGTACTCCGGTTGTGGGCACTATTTGAACCTGCAGGCCGAACTATTCTACGACCCTCGATCGAATAATATTGGCCGAGATACCTGGATCAATTAAAACACGTTTAACTTGAATTTTATTCATAAGGAGAGATATTACCAGTGCATCGTTATGAGGTTGTTCGATCCCTTCTGCATCCTGATTATTGAAAGATAAGGTCTCTTCCGGTAAGTAGTCCCGTGTTCGCTTTTCCCTTGTGATCATCACCTTAGTGCGTTTAAATACTGGTCCTTGGGGAATATCGACCCCTCCGACGATCATGTGAATCACATGTTGTGGCGCTTCCTACTCGTTCTGTCTGTTCGAATCCCTGTTTTTGAAGTGGTTATTGGCTAGATCACTTAAGAATTCCCAAAGGTGCCCCTCGTTGAACAATCGGGCTACTTCCTCCCTTAGCTGTCTGCAATCCACTCTTTTATGGCTATGGGTACCATGATACTTGCATATTTGGTTTGGATTTCTCTGGGACGGAGCGGTCTACAGAGGTCGAGGCCACCTGGTATATTTGATACGTCCAATGGCCGATACTATGGTGGAAGCATCTATGTTGAAGTTATATTCTGACAATCGAGGTGCTTCTTTGGACCCGACATCCCTATCGAAACCACTCTTTATCATGAGCCCTTGGGAGCTCGTTCCCCGATTATTCCTTCTATCATTCTGAACGGGGTTGCATCCAGTCCCATTATTTCTCCGATCTCTACCGTATGACTGATATCGGTCTATGTTCGACTGAAGTTCCTGGTCGACGTCCCTTTTAACTCTTTCCACGGGTCTGTTGTGATAAATCAAACTGATTGGAGCCCCTAGTTGATCATCCTCGATCCTGATCTTCGACTGATACTAATTATATACATCGGCCCAAGAAGTGACAGCTAGATATTCGATCAAATTCTGCTTCAATTGCTGCGGAGCTACGAAACTTCGAGTTTTGAGACCTTGAGTAAAAACTTGGACAGCCCAATCGTAGGTGACCGGTGGCAAATCCATTCGCTCCATTTGGAATCGAGATACGAATTCCTTGAGCATCTAGTTGTCTTTCTGTCTTACCTTGAAGAGGTCTGACTTTTTGGTAGCGACTTTAATGGCTCCAGCGTGTGCCTTTACAAAAGAATCTGCAAGCATAGTAAATAAATCAATAGAGTTAGGTGGTAAATTATGGTACCATATCATAGCACCCTTTGATAGAATCTCCCCGAATTTCTTCAGCAACACGGATTCAACATCATCATCTTCCAACTCATTTCCCTTGATGGCGCACGTATATGAGGTGACGTGTTCGTTTGGATCTGTCGTCACGTTATACTTCGAAATCTCGGGCATACGAAACTTCTTTAGGATTGGCTTCGGATCCGTACTCGGGGGAAAAGGTTTTTGGACAAACTTTTTGGAATCATGTCCTTTCAATACCGGTGGTGCCCCCGGGATTTGGTCGACCTTGGAATTATAAGTTTCCACCTTCTTATCATTTTCCTCGATCTTTTTTTCCCATGTCTCGATTCGCTTCGTCAGTTCCTCGAGAATTTTTATGATAGATGGATTAGTCTCCGATTCTCCTCCATTCGATCTCTTTGGCACCGATTCATTTTTATTAACAACTTCTTGTGATGACTCGAGATCGATCCTGCTTAGTGCACGATTCTGATTTTGGAGTTGTGCTATTGCAGCTTGTTGGCTTTGCAATATTTCAAATATCATTCGAAGGCTAATCCCGCCTTCTTCACTGCTCTATGCGTTCTGATCGGCTGTTCGAGCATCTATGCGGACGCTATTTTCAGGATCGGCTCCCAAATTCCCATTAATGACAATATGGGAGCTGACGTCAATTAGGTCCATGACCGGAGCTCCATCGGGGTTTACTGGAGGTACTCCGTTTCCTGGGGTGGTATGTTCTCGTTCTCGCCATGAAGACCACGACCATCGTCTGTGTTGTGGGTGCTACTTGGGAGTTTGACATGTTGATCCTGGAATCAAAGATACTTCAAAGAACAAGCGTAAAATAATGTGTGTTACGAAAATTGTACCAGGCAATCACTATTATCCCTAGACCCACGGTGGGCGCCAAACTGCTTACCCTTAAAATTGGATAACAATAAAACTTATAAGTAGTTATAAGGATATGTGATTTCACTTCTCACATACTGAAAAGTATGAGAAGTAATGCTAGAAATTAACAGTAAAATAAAGCAAACCAACGGGATGAACAACTGTGGTCCTCGAGCTAAATCGCCCTTGAACCAACTGAATATGCTATTGGAAAGTATGGACTGAACAGTAGAGCTTAACAGAGAAAAATGTAGTATATTGCTTGATTATGCGTGAATATATTATGATTGCAAAATGATTAGGATCCTCTTTATATAGTAGAGGAATCCTATTTATAGTATAATTCTAATTACATAAGGAAATCTCATGATTGGCTAAGTGTTCGGTCTTGACTTGATATGTGTCGAGATTTCCGCCACGATCCTTGCCTGATCACGGACATTTCGACTTTCTTTTATTCGACCTAGCAGGCTTCCTTCGATCTCGCTCGGTCTCTTTCTCGCTTCGGTCTCGATCACGCCTGATCTCGATCTTGATCGGCCATTGTTCCACGAGCTTACCAATCCAGCTCCATACCATGGTCCAATATAATCGAGGCCGAGCCTTAATCTATCACGCCAATTTTGGTTAGTCATACAAAATTAGGCAAGCTCGATTTTGACCGTATATTTTCTCTTTCATTAAATGAGTTTCCCCACAGTTATTTGCATTTGGTCCTCGGTATATTTTCTTAGTCTCTACTTTTATGATTTTATACATTAGTCAGTTTAGAAAGTTGCAACTTATAATAATTTTCTTGTAGTTTGAATACTCTAAATTTTAATTAAAAAGAAAAAATAATCAAATCAAAGCTAACTTCGAAATTTAATTGATAGACTCAATCCAACAAATAGGGAGAGAGACGAATATATGTTTCTAAGGAAATAAAAGTAATTCAGGATATAGCTAATTATCAAATAAATAATGACTCATAGGCTTCTCTCCCTACATTCAAGTTAACTAATCTTATTTAACTTGAATTAAAGAAACAAAAGCAAACAAAGAAATATGAGTGACGGAGGGAAAAATGGAGTTGGTGTAGTGTTTTCATGACCCTAGGGTCTATTAAAAATAATTTTTCTACCTCCACAAAATAAGAACAAGGTCCCATGTATATATTATTCTTTCTCAAACCTTACAGCGTGAGATAAGATTGTGTATTTTTGTGTTGTATCTTTATCTTTAATTAATTATTTGGGGGGCTGATGCCTTGATACTTTGGAGTATACTATATATATTAATATCCTTTGGCACATGTAAAGAGTGTCATAGATATATTTGTTAAGTGAATTAATTTCAAGTGGAGAAGAAAAAATTTCAGTTTCAACATGCCTCGTTAGTCGTTCCAGCGGCCTGTTTACACAGATAAAAATATCCATTTTTATTGGCGTCAATTGCCCGTTACTATGAGTTGCATATTATTGATCCATTTCTGCAAATTTTGAAGTTTCTTTTCAGGCAATTGGGTTTTTAAAGTAACTTAAGCTGATAATATATATATACTCTATATTATAAGGGTGAAGAATTTTAGATGAAGTTATTTTACTAGAAAATCCTTCGAAACTTGAATGACCAAATTACCCAAATAAAATTACTTCTCATTAAATAATTATTTGCCACTATCAATCATTACCAGACTATTCTAATATATGTCCTTAATGGGAAGAGCTTTCACCTGCTAATTAATTATTCTCGGCCTGTTTGATATGCCAATCGTATTGTTACTTTAAATACAATGTTTGTTTTGATTGTTACTTAAACTTTATTGTATCGTATCGTTAAATCTGTCGTTACGTAACGACGAAATGTGCCACTTTATGTAACGACCGATTTGGTGTGGTCGCATCGTTTCCTTGTGTTTTTCTCTCAATCTCACCCTTCATTATTATTAAATAATTTTATTTTATCATTTACCATACCTTTTTATATACCATCTCATAATTTTTCTTTATAATATTGCAAGTTTATTCATCATATTACTGGTGCATGATACCATGAAACGACAGCAAAATGACACAATCCATCCAAACATTGTATTCATCAAACGATACAGTATAATACAATACAATACGATACGATATATTATGAAACGATATGTAACAACCACCCAAACAAGCTGTTAATTATTCTCGGCCTCTTGATATGTCGATTTCGTTTCCACCAATATACTCATTAATTATTTCGCATAAACGCACAGAAAATTAAATTGGGAATTCTATTAAATGATAAATAATGATTGTGGTGAACTGTTAATTGAAAAAAATATTTTACCACAATCTAAGCCTTTTGACCTCCCAGCATTAACCAAATTAATAATTCTTCATTTCTCTCAAAATGTAAAGATTGTTTAGGAAGAGCAGGTTCATCTTCATGATAGAATAATGACCTTTATATTATCAATACCTTTTGTCATTAACTTTGAATAAATAAAAGGCACCGCAAATTCTTTGTGGCAGCTCACATCCAATGTAACTGTTCTAGAAGATGACAAGGACAGTCAACAGCTTGGTTCTTATTACAGACATGCGGTAAGATCATTGCATCTATTTTATTAATCTGATTGTTTTTGAATTTAGCACAGAAAGGAATTATCATTGTGTTTGACGCATATGCAAAATGTTTCTATACTCGACTTTAAATGTTGCTTTTGTTGTTATGAAGTTGACAAGACATCGCATCGCTCTGGAAAGATTTGGGCAAGTAACAGAAAAATAATTCTTAATTAGTATTTTTTGCGTAATGGTTACTCCGTTTATTTGGAAGTGAAATATTCTCTTGTTTTTCAGTTTTCTTGTTCTTGCATTTTCTTTGACAGATTTGAGGACATCTAGAAATCAAATCATATATTATGTTCCTTGTACTTGCAAAAAGATATGTAATCATCAAGTCTCTTCAACCTCTTTGCAATTTATTAATGAAGAAGTGCATCCCTAAAAAGCCACATTTTTCTTGATTCTTTACTGTACACTGCTTAATTCTTCTTTGGATTGTTTTCTTTCAATCTCATAGTCTGGCTATAAAACCAGAAGATTCCTAATTAATTTATGCATATGTTCGCAATACCTAGGGTAGAGAGACTGTTTTCAAATAGACTCCCGGCATCCTTCCCTCCAAAAACTTCCCACCTTGCTCTTGGGGAGACTCGAACTCACAACCTCTCGGTTGGAAGTGGGGGTTGCTTACCATCAGAGCAACCTCTCTTGTCTCTTTTAAACATGAGAATGGAAGATAATTCACATTTATTTTTTAGATTCGTGCTTTGCAATTATAATAAACACCGATCGCCTAGGATCACTATTTATTAGTTTGAGCTTACATATTTTCCTTTAAATTTTACATAACTCATTACATACCTATTTTAGTATTGTTTATACTATTTTAAAATATTTTTACTGATTAGCATGGATTCACGTGGAATGCACGTATCCAGAAACTAGTTAAATAAATATATATATTTATTCTGTCGTGCTTTATATATAATCAGCCTCAACTAATTCGAAATTAGAATAGCATTAAAATACTAATGTTACATGCAAAATGTTGAATAATTAAAATATCCTTAAAATATTGATTGATAGAATTCTTTTTATATTTAAGTTATACATAGGATACCCTACAAAGTTGATCCTACTTAGATTAGAAAAGCCATAATTTCCTCTTTCTTTCCTTATTTACGTAAGATGCCTAGCATATAATGAAATTGCATACATGGAGCTTTAACCTTTTTCTTGTATTTTGTGATTTGTCTTATTTTCTTGTATGATTTTGTTGTGATTGGACAAAAAATGAGCCATTGTGTGCTGAATTGGGAAGGAAAAAACCTAAATAAAAAGCTTAAATATTTGACTAAACCAACCATAATTAAATTATTCATCTACAAAGCCTAAAAGCTTACATTTAACCAATTATTTAGAATTCAAAGGTCCTTACATGCAGTAAAATTTTATTATACATGTAATTGATGGAGTTTTATACCTTTAAAAAATGAAATTACCCCCTCGAATAACTAATAGATGAGTTTTTCATGTGCAAGAGGCTTACTATTTGTATAAGTCTTTTCGCGTTTTATAATAAAAACAACTAAAGAGACATACTCTTATCTTTATAAGTCTTTCTAAAACCGGCCGTATTCGGTCAAAAACAAAGATGGAATAGATACAAGCACGACGAACTATACCAAGTAAGGGAGCAAGCATATACTTTCTGACATCATTATGATGAATGAAGCAAATTGAAATTTATGCAGCTAGATTTCTATTGCTTTAATTTATATGTCATAGTTCAACAAAATATGTTTCGAATATTAATGCGGTTAAAAATATTACTCCATCCGTTTCAATTTATGTGAATCTATTTGACTGGGCACGGAGTTTAAGAAAAGAGAGAAGACTTTTGAACTTGTGGTGTAAAATGAAGTACATATATTTTGTGTGGCTATAAATTATTGCATAAAGGTAAATTGTTTACAAATAGGGAAAGATGTCATTCTTTTTGGCACGGACTAAAAAGGAAATAGGTTCACATAAATTGAAGCGGAGGGAGTACTATTTATTACACAAAGTTTTCACTAAATGACAATAATTATACAGACGACATGGCAACGCACGTCTAAAGAGACTAGTATTATTATAAAAGCATGAACACAATATCAAGTGACCAAAATAGCCTTAAAAGTAAATTATACACAGGATAAAATAGTCATTTAATTATTTTTCTAATACTTAGGGCTTTAAAATCAATTAAATCTTTTTTTATTTGACTACGCATGAAACTATAATTTAGCATTTTGATATCAATAATGAAAAGATACAAGTAGAGTTGTATAACGACCCGACCAATCATTTTAAGAATTTGCATTTCGCTCGATAGTTTGGGGGAACAAGTAGCTCTCTATGATGTATTAGGACTTGTGTGAAAAATTTGAGTTCATTCTGAGTTGATTTGATATGTTTCGGCGCGAGTTTTTGGAAGTCGAAAGTTTGAAAGTTCATTAAGTTTGATTTGAGGTGAGTTTCGTCGTTTCGATGTTGTTATGCATGATTTAAGGCCTCGAGTAGGTCCGTGTTTTGTTATGAGGCTTGTTGGTATGTTCGTACGGAGTCTCGAGGGGCTCGGGTAAGTTTTGGATAGGTTTGGGCTGTGTTACGCTCATTTTTCTTACGTTTCGACGTCGTTTCTTCAAGCATAAATGGTACCACATTACACAAATAAGCTCCGATTTCTGTTTTGATTGAAGAAGCCTAGGAACTATAGATGTGGCTCCTTCTCCGCAGAAGCGGCTCCAAGATCGTAGAAACAGCCCCAGCCTACCAAGCCCAATTCCTTAGGTGCGAGCCCCCTCTTGCAGAAGCAAGACCGCAGAAGCGGTCCCCTAACCGCAGGTACGGAAATCGCTGAAGGCAGTGCAATCATTTAATACGGGAAAGTGTCATTTTTGACACATTTCCACCATTGTTTGGGCGATTTGAGAGCTTTCTAAGAGAGATATTCCACCTAGTATCTTGAGGTAAGTTCATCCTACTTATTTCTAGTTTACTTGAACCTAGGATAGATTAACACACAAAGATTAAGGAAAAATCATGGGATTAGAGCAAAACCTAGGGTTTTGATAAAAGTTAGATTTAACCATAAAATTTGTTATGGAATGAAGTAGAAATCATATATTATTGATCCTTAGGTTATAAAGAAGAACTTTCTTCAAAAAATTACAGAATTCGGGCGCGTGGGCCCGGGGTAAGATTTTAGGAAACTTGTGTTTTGGGTTGGGAAATCACTTTAATGGTTAGAATGCGATCTTGTGCGCTTGTATTAACTAGTTTCTACCTCATTGAATTAGTTTTGGATCGCTTGGCTCCAAATTGAGGGGTTGAGCACGTTCTTGGTATTGGAAGTACGCTTTGGAGCGATGTAAGTCTCCTTTCTAACCTTGTAAGAAGGAATTGTCTCCATAGGTGAAATAATTGAATAATTTTCCACTAAATATGGGGGCTACGTATGCACTAGGTGACGAGAGTTCGTACGTAGCTACTATTATGTTAATTGTCCAAGTAGTTTAGGACCCGTAGCATGCCATATTTGTGAATGTTTATATCCTTTCATGCTAATGAGATCACTTAGGATATGCTAGAGAATTGGAAATGAACATATGTGAACGTATGCACTTGCTTGAACACTTGTATGAATTATTTGAATATAAATGTGCCTTTATGCACCTTCTTGATGATAATTGATATTTGTGGATTAGGCTGATCGCCTCGGTAGAAATAGATGCATCTATAGTTTGCGCCATTCGACCCTCTGATAGTGCACAATTTCTTTTCTGTTGGACCGGGCCGTACGACCTCGGCATAATGTGCGCATGATATCTATATGAAATTTTATTTATGACTTACTTTGTTAAATGCTCTGAAATGTAAATGGCTAACTGTGATATTATCTAGGACATGACTTATCCCTTCTTGCTACAAATTATTATTTAATTGTGACATCCATGCTTAGCATAACACTTTCTTATATTATTTGACCCTAGTAAGTATAAGTCGACCTCTCGTTTCTACTTCTTTGAGATTAGACAGAATACTTACTGGGTACATATTTTTATGTACTCATACTATGCTTCTGTACTTAATTATACAGGATCTGAGGCAGGTACATCTGGCTACCAATCTGGTGCACGTTCTTGATCGTAGTCCGAGACTTCCACGGTGAGCTGCTCCCTTCCTATGCCGTTCAGTAGCATGATAGAGTCTCTCTGCATTTTTGGCTGTCTATTCTATTTCAGACAGTAGGATAGATTTATTCTTTTGTATATTTTACTAGATGCCCCCATACTTATGACACCAGGTCTTGCCACACCTATTGGTAAACTATTCTTTTGGGGTTGTATAATTATTTTTGTACGTTACTAATTATCACTTGTTGTAAATTCAAATTAAGAAATTGTTGCAACTGTTTTAGTAAATTAAACCTAGAACTTATTACTATTTCCTCGTTGTCTTTCCTGACAATGGTGTTGGGCACCATCACGACCTATAATGAAATTGGGCCGTGACAACTGTCGCTCCCCCTTTTTTTCCTTCGCGGAATCAGGTTCATGACATTTGGTTAGGACAACTCTTTCCTTTTGTAAAGGGGGTTGCATTTTGGAGAGTCGCCATCTAACGATTTTAAGGTACGTTAGGCTACCTATGGGGTTCATTCATAACTACGTTTGGTAACCAGAGACAAGGCAAGGGCTTGAAATTATCCTAAGAGAAAGGTGTTAGGCACCCCTCAAGATCCACTAGTGTGGTTCCCGGCCAAATAATTTTTGTGAATTGTACAATTAGCAAATAAACAAGTATGACTCAAATAGTAGGGGATTTAAGTTTAAATACACAAGTGTTTGGAAAACAACTAGTGAAAAAAGTGAGATTTTGAAAAGAGTTACAATCTAAGCATGCTTATGAATGTAAAGGGGGATGTCCTAGGTTTGTTTGTAATATGGATCACATCAATGCAATACCCAGCATGACACTTCTCAAAGAGGGGCTACACGTGGTATTAAAGTACCGGTCATCATATCCATATCTACCCTTTCCCGCCCCGTGAAGGCAATTAAAGCGAGGGTTGGTCTCGACCCCTATTGCATGTTGTTACCCGTCCCTTCCTATCAGTCCTGGAGGAATTTAGGACTCCTATCCTAAAAAGGGGAAGGTTTTAGGTGGACCCTCAGGTTTAAAGGCAAAATACTAGGCGTCACATAAGAACACATAAGACTGCATTTAGGAGGAAAACACAGAAACAGATAGATGGCTAAAATACACATCCACAAGTAATGCACATAGACAACATGACTCATACACAATTAAGGTCTGAATTCAGATCTTAAGCATGATATCTAAGTGACAATAGCAGAACCAGATCTATTATATGACTTAGAAAAGAAGTCCGAATCAGCCTTGCCTACTGATTTTAATCTTGTTAATCATTAAGAAGTACACACAAAGAGCAGTTTCCAGTTTTATAAGAGATTGGATACCTTCAGATTGCCTAAGCATTTACCAGAACTATTAGAAGTTCAAAAGTCGTTTTTGCCTAAGAGCATGCTGTTCTAGGTGTTATAAAATGTAGGGATTGTTACTAATTTATTTTAAACAAGATAATCAAATGTGAAGCCGTTTTTACCTATTTTATAATCAGCAGTTTACACTAAGTGTGACTGCAGGTACGAATGGGATCCTAAAACATGGTATCTAAGATACATGTATAAAGCTCATGATGGTTTATATGCAGAATTCCTAAAGCAGGGTTTCTAAATTCACGACAGGATTGCAGAATTTTCCTAAAGCAGGATTTTTAAATGCAGAAAAAGGTTACGACATTATAGAGCATGCTGTCAAGTATGCAAGTGTAGAAATCTTTGTTTTAATGACCCTTTATCCTAAAGCAGGATTTCTGAGTGATAAGAATGTCAAAAAATGAGATGCTGAAACAGTAAACATGAAACCTAAGAGCATGGTTTCTACTGCACATACAGGAAATATAGACCTAAAGCATGACTTCTACCCCTTTTGATATCTATAACATGCATAGCTACCCCCACTACACTATCCAAACCCCAATGTTTGTTTACAAACTATTACAGACCATGTGAATGAATTACATGAGAAAAGTAAAAATTATACTATAGAGAGTTTGAAACAGGCCCAGACTTTTCAACACCTGATTTGGACTTCCTCCCCGAGTTATGTAATAAACCACCTTAGGTTCCAAGATGGTTCCATAGTCTTTCTCACATTTGGGTGTGTTAGAGTTCCCTAAGGACCTCAAGGGATCCCGGACAGTGCTCACACCCAGATTTCATAGCCAAGACAGAGTAAGTGCAGTGTGGAAAAGGCCAGCTTTTATGTGTCCAAGTTTAGAAGGAGCTCAAGGGTCCCAAGGCAAGGCTCACACAAAAGGGGCAAAACCTAGTGGTCTAAGAGTATATGTGGGAGTGCTGGTCATGGTTTGAAAAAAAAGGGCTGAATTGGAAAACAGTTTTGAAATAGCATGTTTGAAATAAATTTGCAAAAACAACATAACAGTTTTGAAAAGGAGAAGGGAATAGAACCAATAATAACCTGGAACAAGCCAGCACACACAGAACAAACTTAAAGTGTAGTATCATTTCAACATTCACAAGCAGGGAAGTAAGGGGTTGGGGACATAGAGGGCCCAAATCAGAAACACATAAACATGGATGAGAAGAGAAGTATATAGATCAGCAAGCACAAAGAATAAGTAGCAACTGATTGGCCTACCAACTACTACTTCAAAGAGTTAACAAGGGAATCATGCTTGAAATTAGAATAGTAATAAGAGATAGGGACAGGGTATGGAAGTAGTCATGCAGGGGTCTATTATACATAATTAGTCATGACTTAGTGTTAATCAAGTACATTAGGAGACATAGTAGTTGAGGGACATAAACAGGAACTCAAGTAGACATGCTGATTACATTTGAACAAGAGAGGACAAAACTTAAGCATGCTGAATAAAGCAGTAAACAAGAAGGGCAATTAAACAACATGAACCATTAAGTTAGTGCAGAAAAAGATAGGGATTGACAAACAATGGAGCACATAGAGTTGAGTTTCAGAATTGAACTATGAACATACCAGTTAAGGAAGCAAAGTGCAGAAAAAGTAAAGCAAGTAGAGTTCCACAGTCTAGCCTTGGCTTCCAGCCGACTAGAAACAAGCAGTAGCATAAGTAGTAGAGAAAGGAGGGAGAGTTTGAGTGTGTGTGTGTATTTTGAACTGTGTTCATGTGTTAAGACTGTAAAAGAAAGTCATTTATATAGTAGTTTGAAAACTAGTTAAAATAAGGCAAGAATCAATTCTTCAGTAATTATAGAACTCAGCATAGAAAATTGGTTCGAATCTCCCTTTGATTAAGGGAGTCAGTGTGAATGGTAAAGGGCAGGTGACAAATAAGGAAAGAAATCCTACACGGCTGGAGTATAACAAATAAGGAAAGATTTTAAAAATAGTACCAGTATAGAACAGGTAATTAAGGCTAGGTTCAGAAAGTTTTCAAACTAAGAAGACAATCAGTAGTAATGCAGACAAGACAAGGAGAATTAATTAAGGTAAGCAACTAATCAAATTAAGGGGAAAGGTAGGGGTCGAGATTCAGTAGCATAGAGTAGGACCAAATTCATGAAGTCCTGATTAAGGACACAAGTTAGTAGAAAAAATAAGTATCATAGCAAAATAGGGTAAGGAAATCAGTCAGCCTAACAAACGGGGCAAAGCTTTTAGGATTTTTGAAAGAAAATTTCCAATCACTATCGATTAAGGAAACTAGACTTGATCAAAGGGAGTCATGACTCTATACTTTCATCTATAAATAGAGGAGGTCCACAGATGTAGCAAGAAAAACATATTTGAAGCATAGTCACAGAAAGAAGCAAAAGATGAACAAACAAAGTGAGCATAGTCATACAAAAGCGACATAAGTAGGCTATGGATTCAGGAAAACATATTCGAAGCAGAGTAATCACAGGACTCACGTAAGCAGGCTAACACACAAACACGAAGTAAATAAAGCATGCTAACACTCAGAGAAGCAAAGTAAGAAAAATAATAAAAACAAAGTAAGGAAAATCTTTAAAAAGGGGGGCTTTTAATAGAGCCAAGTTAAAAGTAGTAAGAGCACAAAATCGGTCAAAACAAACAAGGGAAAGGGTTTAATCATAACGAAATTAGTTAGAACATGCGTAAATGAACTCCGAGAAACCCTAGTTTTAGAAAAGAATGACTAAAATCGAAATAGTTAGTTAAAACATGAGATTTTTAAAGGAAAATGCTTAATAGTACTGGAATCATCTCAAATCTATAAAGATCTGAGAAGAATCAAGCAGTAGCAAACTAGGGTTTCGGAAGTTAGTAAAGATGAGGAAAAATCGGTTAAAAACTCATGGATATACCTAGATCTAAGACAGATCTAAAGGAAGGTGAAAAATCTCAAAAGTTAGGCTTTCAGAGAACCCAGAGAAGATGAGAAAACCTTAGAACATTACCGGTTTTAGCCGGAAAAGTCATGGATCTTACTCGAACAACCATGGATAGCCGAAAAATGGCATGAAAGACCATGGATAGGCTCTCGGAGAGTTTTGAACAAGATCTGGTCTAGATCTCTTCGAGATCCTTCCATGAAATCACAAAAACGAGCAACCAGGAGACGTAGGAGACAAGTATACTTCTCAAACAACTATGGGAATCCGTGGATCGAGTGAGGATCGAAGTGATTAAGGCTGGTTTTAGGTGGTGGCGGCTAGGGTTAGGTTTAGGTCTCAGAGAGAATTGGAGAGGAAAGGGGTTTCATGGTGGCTGTTTGGTGAAAATGAGAGGGTTTGGGGGGTCATTTGGGATTAATTATGGAAGGGAATAATGGGGACCGTTGATCTAGGAGATCAATGATCGAGATTAAATGGGTAGGTGGGTTCCAGGTTTGGTTTGGGTTTGGGCTTGGGTCCGATGGGTTTTTTAACTGGGTTGGGGGTCCGTTGGATTTAAGCTAGATTTGAAAGCCAATTTAGCCAAAATTTCAATAGCCTATTTTTTCTATTTAATTTATAAAAAATAGTAGATAATTTCTAAAAAATAATTTATAATGCTAAAATAATTTATAATACATAATTAGCAATTTAAAAATACAAGATCCAATTTTATGCATATAAAACATAATTAAATCTTAAAAGGGCTAATATTGCAATTATGTGCAATTTTGCTTTAAAAATACTAAATATAATTATAAAATATAAAAATTACCTTAGCCATATTTTGGCATAAATATATAAATCCCATAGATGAATTATCAAAAATAATAAATTTGAAAATAATTATTGGGAATTTTATGGATAAAAAGGGAGAAAATAAATCAATTTAAAACCTTAAAATTATGGAAAAAATAATAAAAACCTTGGACATACTTATATATGCATATATATGCTATTTTGAAGGTATTTTGCGTATTGAAAATATATAGGGAAAAATTGGGTATCAACAGCTGCCTCTCTTTACTCGGGAGGGATGAAAGAGTTGTCGGGTAAAGATATAATGACCAATTTTGACCGAGCGAAACGGTTTGAAGAGGTTTAGGCCGCACCCTGGCTTCTGAGTTGCCTACATATCCCTGATTTTATAGGAATCAGGCCGTATGTAGTTCTGGATCCACCGACGGAGTATACCGATGAAGCGATTTCAAGAACGGATGTAGCATCTGGGGCTGGGTGAGTGGACGGTTTACGGGAATGGTTAGGTTTGATATGACTGAGGGAACTGGAGCGGGATCGCTCCTGCTGGGGTAGCCGTTGCTTGCCGTCTTATCTGTAAATAGAAGCAATACAAGCGTATACTGTGCATAAATTTAAACATGATGCAAATTCCCATTGGACCTTGAGTGTTGTATTCGGACGATGAGGATGACGTCCTTAGATCATGATGTCCTAGGCCATGGGTTTTTTTATGCAGGATTCGCATGCCATGAAATGATGTTCTCGGTCTATGAGGATGGTGCCTCCGAACCATGATGCCTTTGAATAATGATATGCAAAAGATTGAAAAAGATCCTTAGGCCATGACATAGTGTTCTCGGGCTATGAAGATGGTGCCTCCGAACGATGATTCCTTTGGATGAGTTGGCAATATTTCAACCCATGAAGGATGCAGTAGTATGATGCGGACAAGACAGAGCTTAGTCTTGCGAATTGAAAGGCAGAGCTTAGCCCGTAAGAGAAGTGAGATAAATAGTGTTTGGGACAACGCTTAGTTTTGAAGAAAATTGGAGGCAAAGCTTAGCCTCGGAAGGCAGAATGATAGCCTTATGCAAATATGCGAATGCAGATGGAGGTAGAGCTTAACCTTGGAAGGCAGAATGGTAGCCTTATGCAATGTAGATGCAAATGGAGATAGCGTTTAGTCTCGAAAGGCAGAATGGTAGCCTTATGAAAGTTGGAAGGCAGAATAGTAGCCTTATGCAATGCTGATGCAGATGTAGACTGTGTTTAGTCTCGGAAGGCAGAATGGTAGCCTTATGCAGATTGGAAGGCAGAATAGTAGCCTTATTCAATGTAGATGCGGATTGAGGTAGAGCCTAACCTTGAAAGGCAGAATGGTAGCCTTGTGAGCACGTGATTTTTGCCTCATACGAATTACTCCAAAAGAATCCCCAAAATTAGGTCTTTTCTTTAATTATGTGTTATTTTTCAGGAATTATTGTGTGATTTCCCTGATTGTTTGCATATATTTGTGTGCATGTTTAATTTTATTAATACATTGAAAATACAAAAATATAGCATTTGCATTTAAGATTTGATTTTTTATATTTTTGAATTAATTAATAATTAGGTGTTTCACAAAATGAAAATTCAAAAAAAATAATAACATGTTTGGTAATTATAGTCAAATTGTTGTGATTTGGCATTTTATTATTTGTAATAATTATTAGTTGGAGTAAATTAATATTTTAAGTTAATTCGGATTTTATGACTTAATTAGGATTTTAGTTTTAATTGTTGAAAAGGAAAGGAAAAGAAAATTGAAAAGGAAAAGAGAATAAGAAGAGGAAATCTGGTTGGGCCAATTTGGCCAAGCCCAAGACCAAAACCCAGTTCTTACCCAAGAAAATCAGCCCAATACCTGCTCCAATCCAGTCCGTCTCCAGGTATACCCAAACGACGTCGTATCTGGCCAATAGACCTAAGCCATTGATTTGTTTTGATCGAACGGTCCAGATCACCCCTCCCATAACCCGTTTTTGACCCATTCCCTGTACCCGGTCTAACCCGATCCCCTCGCAAAACCAGACGATGTCGTTTCTCATTAGTGAAGTGATCAAGGCCGTTGATCGTGAATGATCTAACGACCAAGATCAAATCCCCACCCCACTATATATTCCTAAAACCATACCCCGCCCCCTAAGCCATACCCCCCTCGCCTTCGTCTCTAACCTAAAGACAGGCCCCAACACCCGCCGCCTTCAACCACCGCCCTGCGCCCACCGAAAATCGCCTCACGGCGGTTCCGGTGGTCCAAACAGCCCCAAAATTACACCATAGCCTCCCCACGACGTCCTCTTTCCAAATCCCATATCAGCTTTTCTCGAATCAGTACCCAACGTTTCGAATCTTAGATCGAAGAATCGAACCAAACCCTAATCCGTCCAATGACCACCAAAATTACACCACAGCTTCCCCTTGACCTCCCCAACCTAACCCCTCTAACCATCACCCTCGAATCATGGCCGACTGCTTTGAATCTCAGATCGAAGGCATGACCTCAAACCTCAAACCTACCCAATCAGTCCCAAGGTTACACCACTGAACCACCTAGCTACCACCGTCCCAAATCCCACCCAGGTTCTGTCCAAATCTTGTTAGAGCCTTTTGAATTTCAGATCGAAGGCAAACCCTAGAGGAACCAACTTCAGACTGTGTACGAAGTTAAAGGTTTGAGGTCTTAACCGACTTTAGTCGAGTGTTCTCAGTCGAGAACACTCGATTAAGGTCCGTTTTGGCTTCAACATTTCAAGACGAAGTGTCAATGAGAACGAAGTTCATTTGGTTTCTGATTTGGAGGTATTTCTCCTCTTTTCCTTTTTCCTTTTTGATTGTTATTTGTGTTTGCCTAATTAGGTTTCAGTGCTATGATTGTAAATTACTTCTTCCCCCCTCTTTCGGACCTTTTTCCGATCCAAATTTTCATCACTATAGTAATTGGATTTGGTTGAAATCGCTCGCCCTGTCTGTTTGTTTTCCCTTTGGATTAGTTTCTTCTTTACATTGTTGAGTATCTCGGTTTAGGCAAGTTCAGTGAGTGATTGTATAAAACTGTGATCGTTTGATATTACTGTTGGTTCAAATTGTCTTATTATGTTATGTTTGATTCTTTCCTCTCCGTTGCCAATCAATTGGTTGCATATGAATTTGTGATATTACAATATTTCATTAATTTTTGTCTAGGTTTGGTTTAGAATTGTGAATGCAGTCAGTTATTCCCATATATATGTGCATCTTAGCAATTTAATATCAGTTTGCTATTTGATCTAATCTGTGTAGTTTGAGTTGCTATTTGATTTTGAGTAAGGGAATTAGTTATATCTGATGAGGTACAAGGGATTGGACTAGGACAGTAACTCACAGTAGTTTCAGGGGTAATTTGGGAATTGAAAACTTAAAGAAATGGGTAAGTTGAATGTTCTGTTAGTAAAGCACTAAATTAACATTAAACTAATGCATTTGTTTAGTGTTAATGGGGAACAAAACATAATGGTATGGAAGGCTTAAAATGGATTGATTAAAATATGTTGCCCATACCTGCTTGAACTTTAAATAAAGAAAAGGGTTAATGGGGAGCAAAACAGACTCTAGTGGAGAGCTAAAGGTATCATGGGCAGAATCAATTTCTTAATTCTGCCTAGTGTTCTTACAGGCTGGCAGGGTCAGTGTTTGGATATAAGAGGGAGGGACTTAGGACATTGAAAGGGTCTTGATTTTTCTTTTGTGGAGAGACCTAAGAGCTTAGGAGATTGAAAGCTGAACATTCTAACAACTCTAAGGAGTAACACTGTTCCATTGAGTGATTGGTGATTTCTAAAATTTCCTTAAGGCTGAAACAATTTCTGGTTAGCTGATAGTTGAAATAAGTTGAAGTCAAGCCAGGTTAAGGTCTTTTGCTCATGTGTTTGGATTGAAACTATTTTTTGGGCTGGTATTTCACTTTTCTGGGTTGGAAACTGATTGAAAACTATTGCTGACCATATTCTTGCTACTGTTCTGCTGCTGTCTCCTCATCCTCTGTGTTGTTCTCGAATTCCAGGTACATATCTTTGACTCTAGGCATGTAAAGGTGGTGGACGTGATCTTGAAAAGAGGGCCTCCCTTCTTATTAGCTGTTTCTTTCTTCATTATCCTTATTCCACCTGATTTGTAGGTCTAATTTTCCTATTATAACATGTTTAAAACAAGGCCATGCTGTGAACTTTGAGGCTTGCCTTGAAAATTTGTAATTGGACCTTTGTTTGGTATTTGCTGATTCTGTTTCGTCTTTCTGTACTCATTTACTAAAAAACAAGTTTGCGTGGTTGAGAATCTGAGTGTGATCTTGAAGTCCAAGTAATTTATATGTTGATTTTTCGGGGTTTTGATGGCATTGACGAGAGTTTTATCGAAGCTCAGGTTTTTCTTAAGCAGTAGTTAGTATAAAACGTATGTGAGGAAAAAGAAAAATGGTTGAGATTTTTTTTAAAGAGCCTGAAGTGATTTACTTTGATTGGCATATGAGCATGTTTTTTTATAGTTAAAACAGGTATCCGAATTTCAGAATGCTCAGATAGTTTATTTAGGGTTCAATTGGTAGAAAAATGCAGAAGTATCATGTTAGTTCAATGGCATGTTTCATTAGTTGTGATTGAAATTTACATTTTTGAATGAGCTTGTACCAACGATTGGGTTCTGAAATCTAGGCTTAAAATGGGCCAAGCAAAGGAATATCCTTCCTCGAATCCATGGTACGTTCTGAGTCCAGAATGGGGCGCATCTTGGACCCCGGAATAAAAGGCTTCAGGAAAATGGAGGTTGATGACCCAAAACATGTTCTTCTTTCCTAAATAATCAGCCTTGTTTCTCTTTAGAACATTTCCCTATTAATTAGTTTGGGTGCCATATAAAAATGGAATTCAGTCCTTTTAATGTTCAAGTAATTAGAACCCTTCAATTATCTGAGGGATGACGTATTAAGCAAAATACAGTCATGGCATTAAAAATTTAATTTAAGCTCCCTTTTAAAATTAGAAACGAGGTGCACCGTGCCGGATAATAATCTCAAATTACATGGTCCTCGCTTTAGTTAATCTTATTTACCCTAGAACTTGAAGAGCGTCGTCTAGTAAATTTCTTGGCCCTCACAAAGTTAACAACGCGTAGTTGATTTTAGGCGCGTTATTTAATAATCTACTTTCCTAAACTCGGGTGCACATTTATGTGACCCAAATCCAAATCTCAATGTTAGATAAAATGTGTTATGGGCTACGGGTGAATTTATGTGACGTGACCCGAAACATATTTTAAATAGCGTTGCAAGCTTTCTTAAAAAATAATTAAATAAAAGCGGTCAAAAGTTTAAAATTGCACATAGGTTCAAAAATGCTTTAAAGTCAGATAATAGGCCAAATTATAATAGTTGAGTGACCGTTCTAGAACCACGGAACTCGGGAATGCCTAACACCTTCTCCCGGGTTAACAGAATTCCTTACCCGGATTTCTGGTTCGCGGACTATAATACAGAGTCATTTCTTTTCCTCGATTTGGGATTCAACCGGTGACTTGGGACACCATAAATCTCCCAAGTGGCGACTCTGAATTAAATAAACAAATCTTGTTTCGATTGTCCTTTAAATGGAAAAACTCCTTTACGCCCTTACTGGTGTAGGTAAAAAGGAGGTGTGACAGCTCTGGCGACTCTGCTGGGGAACCAACCCAAAATCTCTGGTTCAGGGTTCAAGAATTCGAGCTTAGATAAATTGTTATATTTGGTTTTATGTGATTTTTTTACATGTTTGGGCCTAATGTGCTAAATGATGCTTTTACCGCTTTGATATTATCTGAACTGTATATAAACCGTGCCGAAACCCTTCTCTTCTCACCTCCGGGGATGTGCTTACTGGTTGAGACTTCCTATTCTGTTAGTGTCATACCCTGAAATAAGAAAGAGGCAGGACAAGTTACAAAGCCGGACGATCTCGCGGGTCCCCGGTACGTTGCCCCCTCCTCGACTCGAGTTGTCTGCTCGGGTACACAGTCTATAACAAATACCTAGGCTTTGAACCTAGAATAACGTGACTTCATGCTGGATCCCTAGTAGGAACGATTATTTGCATCATGTTGCATTTGACTTAGGGGACTCAACACAGGGGTTGGGTCCGTCTAGGACTAGCAACCTGAAATGAAAAGACTATCCTAATGCATCTTATTTGTTTTCCGCGCATTTATTTGTTTCGGGCCTGCGTGCTGACCGATTTCTGAATATCAGGAAAATTGGAAAAAAGAGAGAAATAACAGTATAGAGAGTTGACTGCCTAGTTTTAGAAAAGCAACGCCCGAACGCTATCGAAACTCTGCCGAAATTTTAAGAAAGAAGAAATAAATATTTTTATAGTTTGTTTCACTCAAAAAAGCAAAAAAAAAAAAAGAAGAAAAGGAAAAAGGGTCTTGTTTTCAAAAATAGTTTACTTTCCCTAAATACGCCGATTTGATTCTCACAGGGTGCGGGATACGTAGGCAACCCTCATCGGGTCCAACCTCCCTTTTACAAAAATGTCAAAATTTTTGTCATAAATAAGTCGGGTGACGCCATTCTTGCTTAAAATAAGCCAAATGTCCCCAAAAGGGCACCGGAAGGCTATTTTCACAAGAACAGCCACCCTGAGTCATTTTTAAATGGTTTGCGGGCACAGCCTTAAAATCTTCCTCCCGGAAGCGCTGAAAGACTGTGTTTTCAACTGGGTCTTTTATTTCAATTTGAAAAAAAGAAGAAAAGAGTCAATAATAAATCGAGTAATGCCGTTTTTGGCAAAAATAGCCGAATGTTACCGAAAGGGACGCCGGAAGGCTGACTTTGCATAAACGGCCACTTTTAGTCATTTTTGGATTTTTGACCGGCTGACTCACCCAGCCTTAAAATCTTCGTTCCCGAAGTGCTGAAAAGTCGTGTTCAGAACCGGATCTTCCTTTTAATCTGTGAAAAATTAAAAATAGTCAATTTGTTGAGTCAAATGAATTTTATTTCTTAATCACCTTAATAAATGTGCAGGATGAGCACGATGCAAAATGAACCTTTTTCAATAATGACTAAAATCCCTTTCGAGTTGCGGATATGGTGGGATGATTTAGGTGGTAAGGGGCAAGATGAGGTCAAGAAATATCTAAAAGGTCTTACGGGTTTATTGGAAATCCAGCCTCGGGGGGGATATCATAAGAGCTTTGGTCACCTGCTGGGACCCGGCACACAATGTCTTCCACTTCCCCGATTTTGAACTCACCCCGACTTTGGAGGAAATAGCCAGGTACATCGGAAATGCTGAAGTTCCGATAAGGCAAAAATACCTGGTTGCTCCAAGAGCTGTCACCGCGCATCGGTTTTTAGATTCATTAAAGATACCCAGGACGGTCCATAACCCAGATTTGGCCGCGGGTTTTTGTAATCCCCGCTTCATATACGACAGATACAGTCATGTCGGAGGATTCAACAATCCAGGTAATAAGTTATGCAGCAAAAGTAACCGTCAGAAATGGGATGAGCATAGACGAGTGGCTTTTATGATAACCTTTTTGGGCCTTTTGTTGTTTCCAAGGAAAGACGGAAACATTGATTTGAAAATAGCCGGGGTCGTCAATACCTTGCTCACTCAAGATGAAAGCACTCTTGCACCTATGATAGTATCTGATATCTTCCGAGCTCTCACAGCCTGCAAAGCCAGAGGGAACTTTTTCGAGGGGTGTAACTTGTTACTACAAATATGGATGACTGAGCATCTCTGCCACCGTTCCCAGCTCTTGAGTTATGGTGCCTGGAAGAAAACTTGCATAGAAGAATTCCACACAAGAATCAAGGGGGTCAGTCTACCCGAGGGAGTTACGGCGTGGACATCATTCTTTCGGACCCTCACCGTCAGCCAAATACAATGGACGTTGGGATGGTTGCCCGTTGATGAGGTCATATATATGCCGGCAGCTAGGACCCACTTTCTATTGATGGGGCTCAAGAGCATTCAGCCCTACGCGCCATGTCGGGTTTTGAGTCAACTCGGGAGATGCCAAATAGTGCCACAGGAGGAAAATCTTAGTGCTCAAGTAATTGAGATTAGCCCTGACGGACAGTTTCCTGAAGCAAGAGTCCGTCAGATCTGGAGTGAATGCCAATATTTAAAAGCAGATACTTGTGTGCAGGATCAGGCCAAAGGCGAAGTGGCGCCAGGATACCTTGCTTAGTACAAGAGAGAACTTGAGCACAAAAGGTCGGCTAAAAGACCCCATCTCCAGGAGTTCGTCAAGGCGTCGCAAGAATAATGGGATTGGTTGGCTAAAGAACACGAGTACATGGTGACAATAGGCAAGTTGGAGAAGCAAGTTATGGATTTGAAATTTGAGAAAGATTTGCATATCGCTGCAGATGAGGGAGAAAGGAGAAAACTAGCTCAGGAAAACAAGGTCCTCAAAACTCAAATCCAGGAAATGAAAATAGCTGCCAGAAACTAGGAGAGAAGCCGGGCTAAGAAAAGGCTCATAAACGGTCTAAAGAAGAAAGTCCTCGAGTATCAAGAAGACCTGGAAAAATCTAAAGCTAGTCTAGCGAGAATCCAGGTGAAATGGATAAAAAAGACAGAAGAGCAAGTACGGTTCATGCAATAAATGAAGAGGGACTACGAAGAGCGGATCTTCAAACAAGCTCGAGATGCCAGAACAGATAGGAAGCGCTACTATGATCTGATGGCCCAAATGAAGAAATAGATGAATGAGTTTTAGGATCAACTCTTTTACAATGCTCAAGTGCTGGGGACGCGGAATCAACAAATAGAGCGATTGCTTATGGAAAGGGACAAAATCAAGGGAATAATCGACGATATCGGGCACTACATCACCATAAAGAGCCTAGCTTGTGAGGATATGTCCCGTTCCACCTTCTTTGCTTCAATAATGATTTATGTCCACCAGATCATGGAAGATTTGAAAGATCTGCAAAGGGGCCTTGCACCAAAGCCCGCGGCGAGGCCGAATGACGCCCCGAGGGCGCCAAAATTCAAAACTTTGAGACATTCATAGTTTGAGTATGTATTTTCCTTGTCTTCAGAGTCTACTGTCCGTTGGAGTTTGTATTTCCCTTTTTTGCATAAAGTCTGTAGTCTGTATCAAGTCTATCAGTTTCCTTTCAAAAAATGTTTTGCCTTGTAAAAGAACGTTTGCTAATGAAGATGGAAAAATTCAAAAATGGTGTATTTATTTTTCGCACTTGTGGACAGAACCACGTACGGTCTGATTCATGCGAGGACATGATACGTAGGAAATCTCTATAGGATTCGACCACCACTAAAAAAAAGAGGGGAAAATGAAAAATAAATAAAGAAGGACAGAATAAAGGAAGCTTAAAAGAAGGGGCACAACTATGAGAGGCCGGAATGACGCACGCAACCGAAGCAAATGCATGATAGAAAATGGTTAATTGCCTAGGTGCATTGCATCCCAACGTGTAATTGCATATGTGTTAAACTCTAAAACTAACAAAGTTGTTGTTGTCCAGAGAATTCAAGCAGTTAGTTTATTTAGAGGATACTGGTACATTATCATTACCAAACCAGATCGAAGGGACCAATACCAGAAATCATGTCTATCCTAGATGTCGACACTAGTGTTGAGGTAGAGGAGTTGGACGTCTATAAAATGAAAGAGGAGATGCTCAAGCTTAAGCAACAGATGGCCGAAATGTACTAGGCTTGGTCCAAAGGGCAATCACCGCCAACTTACCCTGCTAACTCGGCTTTTACCCCACCATTAGCTCAGTCTCAGGATCATCCCGCCACCGATCCAGGTTTTCCCATTTATCAACACTACCATGGCACTACTTCTCATATGCCACAAGCTCCACCACCAAAATCAATTCCATACCCTCCTCTGCCAGTCACCCCTGTCTTTATGGCATCTCCACCAGCTACACTCCATAAATCCCCGAGTATACATGTGTTCCAAGCGCAGGACAACCAACATTATCCCCCGGAGCTTACCTTCAAAGCGCCTGAAGCCTATCCACATGATCCACATTCTGACCTACCAGGGAAAGCAGAAAAACCGGCCAGAAATCCGGAACAGGAAGAGATGTTTAGAAAAATGAAAAGCATAGAACAATCCTTTAGGGATATGAGAAGGTTAGGAGGTCAGGTGAGTGTAGCTTACAAAGACCTATGTTTGTTCCCAGATGTACAACTACCGGTAGGGTTCAAAATGCCCAAATTCGACTTGTACAACGGACACGGTGATCCGGTGGCTCATCTGAGAGGTTTTTGTAGCAAGATGAGGGGAGCAGGCGGAAGAGATGAATTACTGATGGTGTATTTCAGTCAAAGTTTAAGTGGATCGGCGTTAGAATGGTACACCAGACAAGATCATAGCAGGTGGTACACATGGGACGATTTGGCCCAAGCATTCGCTTGTCACTTTCAATATAATCTTGAGATCATTCCGGACCGACTGTCCCTGACCAAACTGGAAAAGAAGCACAGTGAAAGCTCTAGATAATATGGTTTCCGGTGGAGGGAGCAAGAAGCAAGGGTAGATCCCCCAATGAAAGAGAGCGAGATGGTTGATTACTTTCTGCAGGCTTTGGAGCCGACCTACTTCGGTCATCTAGTGTCCGCAATTGGCAAATCTTTTAATGAGGTTGTAAAAATGGGAGGCATGGTAGCGGAGGGGCTTAAGTCCAACAAAATCATGAGTTATTCAGCGATCAAGGCAACCACCCAGTCCATTCAAAGCGACACTGGGGGTGTACTTGGGAAGAAGAAGAAAGAAGATGTCATGACTGTTGAGTCCGGAGCCTGGTTCGGATCTAGAGGCCCGTCACCCTACTATAGCCAATCACGACCCTACCACCAAAATTACCCCCACACTTCATATAGCCCTCCACAGCACTACTACCCACCGCCAGATCCCCATGTTTTTGTCCATCATACACAAGCCTATACCCAAACCCCGGCACACGCACAATGGCATACACCGGCTCCACAAAGTACATACCCAGCTCCATAAAACAGATATCCACCCCCAAGGGCCTACAGAAATCCCCCCGAGACAGGTTTCCGACCAAACCCAGCCCTCAAGAATGAGAGGTCACAGAAGCAAAAGACTTTCACTCCACTGGGGGAATCATATACCAGTCTTTTCCACAGATTGAGGCAGTTGGGCATGTTGAATCCAATTGAGCCTAAAATTCCAAATCCCCCCTAGAAATCTTGACCATTTGGTGAGTTGTGAGTACTGTTCAGGGGCCCCAGGGCATGATACATAGAGAAGTGTTGGAAACTAAAAATAGTTGTGCAAGAGCTTATAGATACTCATCGGATCGAGGTTCAAGCCCCAGAAGCACCAAATATTAATCAGAATCCACTGCCAGCTCACCATGAGACACATATGATTGAGTTGATACACAAAGAGGGGAGCCCAGGAAGCCCTCACAGACGGTAATGATGATCCGTTACAGCGAAACCCGCTCGAAGGAAAAAGTAATCAGTGGGAACTCAGTGGTCCAGTTGAGAGGGGTAGATGATAAGCCAGCTGTGGTAGCCGAGAGAGGGTTGTCGAGCCTTGTTGCAGTGAAACCTGAGAAAGTTAAAGTGGTAGTGCTAGGGGTTGCAAGTAAACCTATTGTGGTCGTGAAGGGTGCTCGCACATAGCCTGTTATTATAAAACCGGTAACTCAACTTCCAGTGATCAACAACAAGGCTGTTCCTTGGAATTATGAACGGGTGACGGTGATTTACAAAGGGAAAGAAGTCAAAGGAGAAGTGTGTGAAGCCCAAGGTCTAACTCGTTCGGGAAGGTGTTTTGCTCCCGCAGAGTTAAGAAGAGCCAATCCAGTAGCGACAAAGAATCCAGTTACCGAGGAAGAGGCGGAAGAATTTTTAAAGAAAATGAAGGCGCAAGATTACTCCATTATGGAGCAGTTGAGGAAGACCCGACACAGATCTCATTGTTATCCTTGTTGATCCATTCAGATGAGCACCGCCAGGTATTGATGAAAATTCTGAACGAAGCCCATGTTCCGGATAAGATCTCTGTAAACCATCTGGAGAAAATAGCAAACAAGATTTTCGAGGTCAACAGGGTCACTTTTTCAGACGATGAGTTGCCCGTGGAGGGTACAGAACATAATAGAGCCATCTATTTGACCGTGAAGTGTGAAGACTCGGTAGTCACTCGAGTACTGATTGATAATGGGTCTAGTGCCAATATTTGTCCTTTGACCATGTTGAACAAACTGAAGGTCGATGATGACAGAATTCACAAGAACAACATCTATGTTCGAGGGTTTGATGGAGGTGGTACAGACACAGTGGGTGACATCGTACTTGAATTAACAATTGGTACGGTCGAGTTCACCATGGAGTTTCAAGTGTTGGACGTGGAAGTGTCATATAATCTTCTGTTGGGGCGACCCTGGATCTACGCCGCCAAAGCAGTGCCTTCTACATTACATCAGATGGTCAAATTCGAGTGGGATAGGCAAGAGATCGTAGTACATGGGGAAGACAATGCAAGCGCCGTAAGTGATGTCATCGTACCCTTCATAGAGGTTGACGATGACAAGGGGCCCTAGGTTTACCAGGTCTTCGATACGGTTTCAGTGGACAAACTTCCCGAGGGCGAAAGCATCCCACTTCCCAAAATAGCAGCTGCAACTGTCATGGTAGCCTCGGAGATGTTGAAAAACGGGTTTGTGCCAGGCAAAGGTTTAGGGGCTGATCTTCAGGGTATTGTTCAACCGATTTCTTTGCCCATAAATCTGGATACCTTTGGGCTGGGGTTCAAGCCTACAGTGGCGGATGTGAGACGGGCCCGCAAGTTGAAGAAAAGAGTCGGGGTCCTTCCCAAGCCAATCCCGCACCTGTCCAGATCTTTTGTCAGGCCGAGCATCAAAAAGCAATTGCTGTCCAAGGTTACAGGGCCATTGATTGGTGCAGATGGAGACTTAAATGAAGGCTTTGAAAGATTATTTACCGAAATCAACATGGTAGAAGTTGGGGAGGGATCTAGCAAGGTGGATGTGCAGTTTGTGGGGCCAAAGGCAAAAATTAACAATTGGATGGCTACTCCTTTTCCCATTCGGAGGGAGTCTTGGTAGTTGGTTCTAATTTTCCTTCCTGTTTTCTGGATTATTCCAGGGTTGTAGTCCAGATTTCTTTTATTTTGTTGTGTTCATCAAAGTGTGAAACCTTGTTATCCCGTAATTCAATAAAATAAAAAGTTTCTTCTTTATTCCTTATTTTATTTTAATTTTGTTTTCTTCTTTTCTTTTTCTGTACAGTTCTCTTTATACTGGTCTTAACGACATGGCGTGTAGAAGGAATCCTCAGCCCAGTCTTAACAATCAATCTGATTTCAAAATGATAGTTCAAGAAGTAGATTGTGATTACGAATCAGAATATGATGATAAGGATGAAGCCCTTGAAGAAATTAGTAAGGAGTTAATTCACTTCGAAGAAAAAACCAAACCCAATTTGAATGACACAGAAGCCGTCAATTTAGGGAACACAGATAACGTCCGAGAGACTAAAATAAGTGTCCACCTCGAGCCAAAAATCCAGGAGGAGTTAATCAAAGCGTTCATTGAGTACAAATATGTTTTTGCGTGGTCATATGACAACATGCCAGGTTTAAGCACTGATTTAGTGGTCAACAAATTGCCCACTGATCCAGCGTTCCCACCCGTTAAGCAAAAGTTGAGGATATTCAAAACTGATATGAGTGTGAAGATTAAAGAAGAAGTTACCAAGCAGTTGGATGCAAAGGTTATTCGGGTCACTCGATATCCTGTCTGGTTGGCTAATGTCGTGCCTGTATCGAAGTTGGACGGCAAGATCAGAGTATGCATCGATTACCGCAATCTCAACAAAGCAAGTCCGAAGGATAACTTCCCACTACCCAATATCCACATTTTGATCGATAATTGTGCCAAACGTGAGATCGGATCTTTTGTGGATTGCTATACCGGGTATCATCAGATTCTAATGGATGAAGAAGATGCAGAAAAGACGACATTCATCACACCCTGGGGAACTTATTGCTATCGGGTAATGCCATTTGGTTTGAAGAATGCTGGGGCAACTTATATTAGGGCGATGACTACTGCATTTCATGATATGATACACAAGGAGATTGAGGTATACGTAGATGATATGATCATAAAATCAAAGCATCAGGCCGACCATGTTGAGGATTTGAGGAAATTCTTCTAGAGGCTTCGCAGGTACAACCTCAAGCTTAACCCCGCCAAGTGTGCATTTGGTGTTCCATCCGGAAAGCTGTTAGGATTCATAGTCAGTCGGCGAGGCATCAAGACCCATCAAAGATCAAAGCCATACAAGATTTGCCCCCTCCGAGGAACAAGACTGAAGTGATGAGTCTGTTAGGAAGGCTGAACTACATCAGCAGATTTATTGCTCAGCTTACGACAACTTGTGAGCCTATTTTCAAGTTGTTGAGGAAAGACGCTGCTATCAAGTGGACTGATGAGTGTCAAGAAGCGTTTCATAAGATAAAAGGTTACTTGACAAACCCACCTGTGCTGGTCCCGCCAGAGCCAGGGAGACCTTTGATTCTTTACTTGACAGTCTTGGAAAATTCATTTGGTTGCGTACTGGGGCAGCATGACGTCTCCAGCAGGAAAGAACAAGCCATCTATTATCTTAGCAAAAAGTTCACAGCTTATGAGGTTAAGTACACTCACCTGGAAAGGACATGTTGCTCCCTAACTTGGGTGGCACAGAAATTGAAACATTATTTGTTATCCTACACTACTTACCTCATTTCACGTTTGGATCCATTGAAGTATATCTTTCAAAAGCCTATGCCGACAAGAAGACTTGCAAAATGGCAGATTTTGCTCACAGAGTTTGACATAATCTACGTGACTCGGTCTGCGATGAAAGCCCAAACATTGGCAGATCATTTGGCCGAGAACCCGGTCGATGAGGAGTATGAGCCACTAAGGACTTATTTTCCTGATGAAGAGGTGATGCATATTGATGAACTAGAACAGACCGAAAAACCAAGCTGGAAACTTTTCTTTGATGGGGCTGCTAACATGAAAGGAGTCGGAATAGGAGCTGTGCTTATTTCTAAAACAGGGCATCACTATCCTGTTATGGCTCAGCTTCATTTTTATTGTACCAACAATATGGCTGAGTACGAAGCATGCATTTTGGGTTTAAGGTTAGCTGCGAACATGGATGTCCAGGAAGTCTTGGGAGACTCGGACCTTCTGGTACATCAAATTCAAGGAGAATGGGAAACCCGAGATCTGAAGCTCATACCATACCGACAATGCTTACATGATCTTTGCCAACGGTTTAGATCAGTGGAGTTCAGGCATATTCCAAGGGTCCATAATGAGGTCGCCGATGCTTTGGCTACCCTAGCATCAATGCTACACCATCCGGACAAAGCTTATGTCGATCCTTTGCATATTCAAGTCCGAGATCAGCATGCTTATTGTAACATGATTGAAGAAGAACTGGATGGCAAACCATGGTTCCACAATATCAAGGAATACATCAGAATGGGGATATACCCAGTGCAAGCCACAGGAGATCAAGTGGAGGAGTTCTGTATAAAAGAACACCAGACCTGGGATTGTTAAGATGCATAGATGCTAGACAGGCTATGGCTGTCATGTCCGAAGTACACTCGGGAGTCTGTGGACCACATATGAGCGGATATGTGCGGGCAAAGAAAATTCTACGAGCAGGTTATTATTGGCTCACCATGGAGCGAGATTGTATTAGTTTTGTGCGCAAATGTCATCAGTGCTAGATACACGGAGATTTGATTCATTCTCCACCATCGGAATTGCACACAATGTTGGCACCATGGCCCTTCGTCGCTTGGGGCATGGATATCATTGGACCAATTGAGCCAGCAACATCCAACGGGCATAGGTTCATTCTGGTAGCCATTGATTATTTCACCAAATGGGTTGAGGCCAAAACTTTCAAGTTTGTGACCAAGAAAGCAGTGGTCGATTTTGTTCACTCAAATATTATTTGTCGATTTGGAATCCCAAAGGTGATCCTCACGGATAATGGAGCTAATCTTAACAGCAATTTGATGAAAGAGGTATGTCAACAGTTTAAGATTACACACCGCAATTCCACCCCATATCGTCCCAAGGCGAATGGAGCAGTTGAGGCAGCCAACAAAAACATAAAGAAGATACTTCGAAAAATGGTAGAAGGTTCGAGGCAATGGCATGAAAAATTACCATTTGCATTGTTGGGTTATCGCACCACTGTCCGTACTTCAGTAGGTGCAACTCCTTATTTGTTGGTATACGGAACTGAAGCCGTAATACCTGCGGAAGTTGAAATCCCGTCCCTTTGGATTGTCGCTGAAGCTGAGATTGATGATGATGAGTGGATCAAAACTCGTCTGGAGCAGTTGAACTTGATTGATGAAAAAAGATTGACAGCTGTGTGTCATGGCCAGTTATATCAAAAGAGAATGGCAAGAGCATACAACAAAAAGGTGCATCCCCGGAAGTTTGAAGTGGGCCAGCAAGTGCTGAAACGCATCCTTCCACATCAGGCTGTGGCAAAAGGCAAGTTCGCCCCGAATTGGCAAGGGCCATTCATTGTAACCAGAGTGTTGTCCAATGGTGCTTTATGTTTAAAAGATATCGAAGGAAAATGCATCGACATGACTATCAATTCTGACGCAGTTAAGAGATATTATGTATGATTTCTTTTAATTGTAATTGTTGTTTGTTTGCATTTGGCATGATATCGTAGAATGAAATGACGGAGGCAATTTTTTCTTCCATCCAAACACTTCAACCTTTGCTTTCCCATTTGAGCCTTATTTATTCTTTCATACCCCTCTTTTGGAATCAGTAATGAAAATGAAAAAAGGGAGAGAAGAAAAATAATGATAATAAAGACAAAAGAAAAGTCACAAGAAAAACAAAGGAATTGAGAACTACGTTTGACCTGATTCCTCAAAAAGGATACGTAGGCGCCTCACGGCTCGGTCATGGTGTAATAAGAATCAAAAATCCCCAAGCAAGAAAAACTGGGGTAGAAGTTGTGTTTATAATTTTGGGGAAAGAAAGTTGATTCCAAGAGTTGTAATGTTTTACCCATCAAAATTATTTTAAATTTTTCTTTAGCCATACACCAGAAACCCATATTGATGTTCAAAAATACCTCCCGATCCGTATCCAAGAAGTGCCAAGTCGGGCAAATGGAAGTCTGGAGTAACACTCTGGTCCCCAGTAGAAAAGAAATGAAATGAGAGAATCCCTAGAAGAAAAGAAATGAAATGAGAGAATATTATCAGTAACACCCCAATCCCCAGCTGAAAAGAAATAAAATGCGAGAGTCTTATTGGTGAAAACCTTCACAGGCGCCATAAGGCGACGGAAATTGAGAGAAAAATAATGAGAGAGTCTTATTGGTGGAAACCTTCACAGACACCATAAGGCGACGGAAGTTGAGAGAAATAAAGTGAGAGAGTCTTATTGGTGAAAACCTTTACAGACACCGTAAGGCGGCGAGATTTGAGAGAAACGAGAGAGTCTTATTAGTGAAAACCCCTCGAAGGGCACGATAAGGCGACAAGGAATTGAAAGTGGGCAAACGAGGTAAGGTTTACAGAAATGATCCATCGAGGCATCAAGCAGAACAAAAATGTTGATTCGGCAAAAGAGTTGGGTGGCGGGACCTTTTGCAATGCAAAGTAAGGTCATCAGAAATATTTAGTGGTATAATAGACTGGGTTGATTGAGCCGAAATGCACGACATGATCATTGAGATCGGTTATACCATTCAGATAAGTCCTTTTCCTTTTTCTCTTCAAATAATTCTTTAGGAAAATTTATCTTTTGAAGTCATCATCTTTCATTTCTTTTGGTTAAAGATTTTTTTTATAGTAGTTTGTCTTTAAGAAGGATTTTCAAAGCCAACTACCAGTCGCCATCATGGGGCAAGGTGAATGGGGATAAGACAAGCCGAAGATAATGTGACGGGACAAGAAAGACGTCATTATAAGACCAAATGATGGATTGCTCTAAGATGTCGTGGAAAGTATGGAGTAAAAGTGGAAAACAACGGTTGAGAAGTGGGTGAATACCGAAGCATCAAGAAGGTCGAAAGTTATCAGCCAAGTTTCAAGACGGTCGAACAACGCAGAGCATGGAAAAGAAAAAAGGGAAAACCATCCCCAGCAGGAACGTCCCCCATGTTTTAAACTAACAAATTTTCTTTGATTTGAAGCAGGGACAGGAAATGTTATTGATGACGGAAAGACCATGCCACAAGAAAGATTGTCAAACTGGGGCAGAAAATTTTCTTTAATTTTGAAAATTTTCTGGAAGTCTAACACAAGTTTGGTGAAAAGCGGTATCCCCAGCAATTTTCGGGAGAAGACAAAACAAGTTTTAAAGAAAGCAATTTCGGGAGGAAGATAACACAAATCTTAAGAGAAGTAGTTCCAGAGGAAGGAAACACCAGCATTAAGGGAAGTAGTCTTTGAAGGAGGAAAATAACATATTTTTGAAATACCGGCGTTATCCCCAGTAGTTCTCAGAGGAATGAAACACCAGTTTTGAGGGAAGCAGTTCTGAAAGAAGATAATTCAAGTTAGAAGGAAAATGGTTCAAGAAGCAAGAAGTAGTTGGAGTCAGGAGCCCACCTGGAGAATGGAGGTATTATATTTTAAGAAGTAGTTGAAGTCAGGATCCCGCCTGGAGAATGGAGGTATTATATTTTAAGAAGTAGTTGAAGTCAGGAGCCCGCCTGGAGAATAGGGGAATAACATATTTTTGAATGAAACACCGGTATTATCCCCAATAGTCTCAGAGGAATGAAACACCAGTTTTGAGGGAAGCAGTTCTAAAAGAAGATAATTCAAGTTAGAAGGAAAATGGTTCAAGAGGCAGGGAGGAACAACGACGATAAAATGCATTTTTAAGTTGTAGTTGAAGTCAGAAGCCCGCTTGGAGAATGGAGGCGTTATATCTTTAAGTTGTAGTTGGAGTCAGGAGCCCGCCTGGAGAATGGAGGTATTATATTTTAAAAAGTAGTTGAAGTCAGGAGCCCGCTTGGAGAATGGATGCATTATATCTTTAAGTTGTAGTTGGAGTCAGGAGCCCGCCTGTAGAATGGAGGTGTTATATTTTAAAAAAGTAGTTGAAGTCAGGAGCCCGCCTGGAGAATAGAAGTGTTATATTTGTAAGAAGTTGTTGAAGTCAGAAGCCCGCCTGGAGAATGGAGGTTGTTATATTTTAAGTTATAGTCGAAGTCAGGAGCCAACCTGGAGAATGGAGGTATTATCTTTTTGAGTCGTAGTAGAAGTCAGGAGCCCGCCCGGAGGGCAGAGGGTTACAACAAAAATCCCCAGCATAAACTCAAGTGCAGAAGTCAAAAGAGAGGCAACAATGGTCAAAGAAAGATAATTCGCATGTCGAAGGAGAAACAATTCAAATTTCACAAGAAAGAAAGAAACATCAGAGGAAACACAAGCCAACAAGAAAGCAAGGTAACAAGAGCAAGTCCGAAGATCTAGATAAGATTTTGTAACTCCTAGTTTAGTCTAGCTTCTTGTTTTCTTTTAGCATGGTGTAACAAAGAGGTCAGTAAGCAGATAGCAGCAGCACCAATAGCAGTGACAACAAAACCACAGCTTCATGGTAGTCCTAGCTACCGAAACTTCTCGAACTACATTGACCTGATTCCCTTTTAGCCAGGGATATGTAGGAAACCTTCGAAGCAGAGGCTCGGTCAAATCTTTCAAAAATGTTTCACACAGAGTAGCCGAACGGGCAAATATTGCTCGTATCCGCTCACTTTATCTTTGCACGAAAACTCTTCGTGTTTCCGGACAAAGAGGGGCAGCTGTGAGCACGTGATTTTTGCCTCATACGAATTACTCCAAAAGAATCCCCAAAATTAGGTCTTTTCTTTAATATGTGTTATTTTTCAGGAATTATTGTGTGATTTCCCTAATTGTTTGCATATTTAATTTTATTAATACATTGAAAATACAAAAATATAGCATTTGCATTTAAGATTTGATTTTTTATATTTTTGAATTAATTAATAATTAGGTGTTTCACAAAATGAAAATTCAAAAAAAATAATAACATGTTTGGTAATTTTAGTCAAATTGTTGTGATTTGGCATTTTATTATTTGTAATAATTATTAGTTGGATTAAATTAATATTTTTAAGTTAATTCGGGTTTTATGATTTAATTAGGATTTTAGTTTTAATTGTTGAAAAGGAAAGGAAAAGAAAATTGAAAAGGAAAAGAGAATAAGAAGAGGAAATCTGGTTGGGCCAATTTGGCCAAGCCCAAGACCAAAACCCAATTCTTACCCAAGAAAATCAGCCCAATACCCGCTCCAATCCAGTCCGTCTCCAGGTATACCCAAACGATGTTGTATCTGGCCAATAGACCTAAGCCATTGATTTTTTTTGATCGAACGGTCCAGATCACCCCTCCCATAACCCGTTTTTGACCCATTCCCTGTACTCGGTCTAACCCGATCCCCTTGCAAAACCAGACGATGTCGTTTCTCATTAGTGAAGAGATCAAGGCCGTTGATCGTGAATGATCCAACGGCCAAGATCAAATCCCCACCCCACTATATATTCCTAAAACCATACCCCGCCCCCTAAGCCATACCCCCCTTCGCCTTCGTCTCTAACCTAGAGACAGGCCCCAATACCCACCTCCTTCAACCACCGCCCTCCGCCCACCGGAAATCGCCTCACGGCGCTTCTGGTGGTCCAAACAGCCCCAAAATTACACCATAGCCTCCCCACGATGTCCTCTTTCCAAATCCTATATCAGCTTTCCTCGAATCAATACCCAACGTTTTGAATCATAGATCGAAGAATCGAACCAAACCCTAATCCGTCCAATGACCACCAAAATTACACCACAGCTTCCCCTCGACCTCTCCAACCTAACCCCTCTAACCATCACCCTCGAATCATGGCCGACTGCTTCGAATCTCAGATCGAAGGAACAACCTCAAACCTCAAACCTACCCAATCAATCCCAAGGTTACACCACTGAACCACCTAGCTACCACCGTCCCAAATCCCACACAGGTTCTGTCCAAATCTTGTTAGAGCCTTTCGAATTTCAGATCGAAGGCAAAACCCTAGAGGAACCAACTTCAGACTGTGTACGAAGTTAAAGGTTTGAGGTCTTAACCAACTTTAGTCGAGTGTTCTCAGTCGAGAACACTCGATTAAGGTCCGTTTTGGCTTCAACATTTCAAGACAAAGTGTCAATGAGAACGTAGTTCATTTGGTTTCTGATTTGGAGGTATTTCTCCTCTTTTCCTTTTTCCTTTTTGATTGTTATTTGTGTTTGCCTAATTAGGTTTCAGTGCTGTGATTGTCAATTACTTCTTCCCCTTCTTTCAGACCTTTTTCCGGTCCAAAGTTTCATCACTGTATTAATTGGATTTGGTTGAAATCGCTCGAACCCCTGTCTGTTTGTTTTTCCTCTGGATTAGTTTCTTCTTTACATTGTTAAGTATCTCGGTTTAGGCAAGTTCAGTGAGTGATTGTATAAAACTATGATCGTTTGATATTACTGTTGGTTCAAATTGTCTTATTATGTTATGTTTGATTCTTTCCTCTCCGTTGCCAATCAGTTGGTTGCATATGAATTTGTGATATTACAATATTTCATTCATTTTTGTCTAGGTTTGGTTTAGAATTGTGAATGCAGTCAGTTATTCCCATATACATATGCATCTTAGCAATTTAATATCAGTTTGCTATTTGATCTAATCTGTGTAGTTTGTGTTGCTGTTTGATTTTGAGTAAGGGAATTGGTTATAGCTGATGAGGTACAAGGGATTGGACTAGGACAGTAAATCACTGTAGTTTCAAGGGTAATTTGGGAATTGAAAACTTAAAGTAAATGGGTAAGTTGAATGTTCTGTCAGTAAAGCACTTAATTAATATTGAACTAATGCATTTGTTTAGTGTTAATGAGGAACAAAACATAATGGTATGGAAGGCTTAAAAGAGATTGATTAAAATATGTTGCCCATACCTGCTTGAACTTTAAATAAAGAAAAGGGTTAATGGGGAGCAAAACAGACTCTAGTGGAGTGCTAAAGGTATCATGGGCATAATTAGTTTCTTAATTCTGCCTAGTGTTCTTACAAGCTGGCAGGGTCAGTGTTTGGGTATAAGAGGGGGGATTCTTTTGGAGTCTGGTCTTGATTTTTCTTTTGGGGAGAGACCTAAGAGCTTAGGAGATTGAAAGGAGAACATTCTAAGAACTCTAAGGAGTAACACTGTTCCATTGAGTGATTGGTGATTTCTAAAATTTCCTTAAGGCTGAAACAATTTCTGGTTAGCTGATAGTTGAAATAAGTTGAAGTCAAGCCAGGTTAAGGTCTTTTGCTCATGTGTTTGGATTGAAACTGTTTTCTGGGCTGGTATTTCACTTTTCTGGGTTGGAAACTGATTGAAAACTGTTGCTGACCACTATTCTTGCTACTATTCTGCTGCTGTCTCCTCATCCTCTGTGTTGTTCTTGAATTCCAAGTACATATCTTTGACTCTAGGCATGTAAAGGTGGTGGACGTGATCTTGAAAAGAGGGCCTCCCTTCTTATTAGCTGTTTCTTTCTTCATTTTCCTTATTCCACCTGATTTGTAACTCTAATCTTCCTATTATAACATGTTTAAAACAAGGCCATGCTGTGAACTTTGAGGCTTGCCTTGAAAATTTGTAATTGGACCTTTGTTTGGTATTTGCTGATTTTGTTTCGTCTTTCTGTACTCATTTACTAAAGAACAAGTCTGCGTGGTTGAGAATCTGAGTGTGATCTTGAAGTCCAAGTACTTTATATGTTGATTTTTCGGGGTTCTGATAGCATTGAGGAGAGTTTTATCGAAGCTCAGGTTTTTTAAGTAGTAGTTAGTATAAAACGCATGTGAGGAAAAAGAAAAATGGTTGAGATTTTTTTTAAAGAGCCTGCAGTGATTTACTTTGATTGGCATATGAGCATGTTTTTTTTAGTTAAAACTGGTATCCGAATTTCAGAATGCTCAGATAGTTTATTTATTATTCAATTGGTAGAAAAATGCAGAAGTATCATGTTAGTTCAATGGCATGTTTCATTAGTTGTGATTGAAATTTGCATTTATGAATGAGCTTGTACCAACGATTGGGTTCTGAAATTGGGGCTTAAAATGGGCCCAACAAAGGAATATCCTTCCTCGAATCTATGGTACGTTCTGAGTCCAGAATGGGCGCATCTTGGACCCCGGAATAAAAGGCTTCAGGAAAATGGGGGTTGATGACCCAAAACATGTTCTTCTTTCCTAAATAATCAGCCTTGTTTCTCTTTAGAACATTTCCCTATTAATAAGTTTGGGTGCCATATACAAATGGAATTCAGTCCTTTTAATGTTCAAGTAATTAGAACCCTTCAATTATTTGAGGGATGCCGTAATAAGCAAAATACAGTCATGGCCTTAAAAATTTAGTTTAAGCTCCCTTTTAAAATTAGAAACGAGGTGCACCGTGTCGGATAATAATCTCAAATTACATGGTCCTCGCTTTAGTTAATCTTATTTACCCTAGAACTTGAAGAGCGTCGTCTGGTAAATTTCTTGGCCCTCGCAAAGTTAACAACGCGTAGTTGGTTTTAGGCGCGTTATTTAATAATCTACTTTCCTAAACTCGGGTGCACATTTATGTGACCCAAATTCAAATTTCAATGTTAGATAAAATGTGTTATGGGCTACGGGTGCATTTATGTGACGTGACCCGAAACATATTTTAAATAGCGTTGCAAGCTTTCTTAAAAAATAATTAAATAAAAGCGGTCAAAAGTTTAAAATTGCACATAGGTTCAAAAATGCTTTAAAGTTAGATAATAGGCCAAATTATAACAGTTGAGCGACCGTGCTAGAACCACGGAACTCGGGAATGCCTAACACCTTCTCCCGAGTTAACAGAATTCCTTACCCGGATTTCTGGTTCGCGGACTATAATATAGAGTCATTTATTTTCCTCGATTCGGGATTCAACCGGTGACTTGGGACACCATAAATCTCCCAAGTGGCGACTCTGAATTAAATAAACAAATCCTGTTTCGATTGTCCTTTAAATGGAAAAACTCCTTTACGCCCTTACTGGTGTAGGTAAAAAGGAGGTGTGACAAGCCTTATGCAAAATTTGGAAGGCAGAATAGTAGCCCTATTCAATGCAGATGCAGATGGAGACAGTGTTTAGTCTTGGAAGGTAGAATGGTAGCCTTATGCAGATTAGAAGGCAGAATTGTAGCCTTATGCAATGCAGATGCAAATGGAGACATCGTTTAGTCTCGGAAGGCAGAATGGTAGCCTTATGCAAGAATGCAGATGCAGATAGAGGTAGACCTTAACCTCTGAAGGCAGAATGATAGCCTTATGCAAGAAATAAGATAACAACTGATAGTAGAGTTTTTTTAGCTGATAGCAGATTGTGGCGTTATGATTACTGGGAGCATTGTGACATACGGGACATCACTGGTGTCTACTGATAGCAAATGTTGGTAACTGCAACGGTTCTAAGAATCGTATTTTGGATAATGTTTGTCCTGTGGGCGTACAATATGTCTAATTCTGGTGCCTGCATCCAAAGAAAAATCGTGAGTTTTGTAAGGGGGAAGGTTCGGTCGTATTCCCGCTGGCTTTTGCTTGACTTGTTCGACTTTGATCTGGTGATAATGTCTGTATTATTGGGGTAGCGTTGCTAAACAAAGCAGTTTCAATAATAAACATGCATGATTTTGTAAAAGTATAACATAAATGTATAGTTAAAAATAGATTTTAGATGAACCGACGACTGTGATGTGGTTCGAGACATTGCAACCTCTCTTGCTACGGAATTTTGAGGGTCCTCCTCAAAATTCTGCCCCGGTTTGATTGGTTGACGCTTCTGACTGTTGCTCTTGCGGCGATTGGCTGAAATTACTTCGGAATTTTGAGGGTCCTCCTCAAAATTTTGCCCCAGTTTCCAATTGCGGGGGAAATAAATTTTTTATTGAATTGTGACCGAACCCATAGGGCTTCCTATATATCCCCTCTTAAACGGGAATCAGGTCAGACGTAGTTCAATTTACATCATATAAGGAAAGCATAAAGATTACACATAGTAACGCTTGACTACATCTGAATTGATCGACTTTGGCCAGACTTCTCCGTCCATTACAGACCATGTGAATAGTAAAAATTATACTATAGAGAGTCCGAAACAGGCCCAGACTTTTCAATACCTGATTTAGACTTCCTCCCTGAGTTATGTAATAAACCACCTCAGGTGCCAAGATTGTTCCATAGTCTTTCTCACATCTGGGTGTGTCAGAGTTACCTAAGGACCTCAAGGGATCCCGGGCAATGCTCACACCCAGATTTCATTAGCCAAGACAGAGTAAGTGCAGTGTGGAAAAGGCTAGCTTTTATGTGTCCAAGTTTAGAGGGAGCTCAAGGGTCCCAAGACAATGCTCACACAAAAGGGGCAGAACCTAGTGGTCTAAGAGTATATGTGGGAGTTCTTGTCATGGTTTGAAAAAAAAGGGTTGAATTGGAAAACAGTTTTGAAACAACATTTTTGAAATAAGTTTGCAAAAACAACAGATTTGTTTTGAAAAGGAGAAGGGAATAGAAGCAATAATAACTTGGAACAAGCCAACACACACAGAACAAACTCAAAGTGTAGTATCATTTCAACATTCACAAGCAAGGAAGTAAGGGGTTGAGGACATAGAGGGCCCAAATCAGAAACACATAAACATGGATGAGAAGAGAAGTATATAGAGCAGCAAGCACAAAGAATAAGTAGTAACTGATTGGCCTACCAACTACTGCTTGTAAGAGTTAACAATGGAATCATACTTGAAATTAGAATAGCAATAGGACATACAGACAGGGTATGTGAATAGTCATGCAGGGGTCTATTACACATAATTAGTCATGACGTAGTGTTAACCAAGTACATTAGGAGACATACTAGTTGAGGGACATAAATAGGAACTCAAGTAGACATGCTGATTACATTTAAACAAGATAGGTCAGAACTTAAGCATGCTGAATAAAGCAGTAAACACGAAGGGCAATTAAACAACATGAGCCATTAAGTTAGTGCAGAAAGAGACAGGGATTGACAAACAATGGAGCACATAGAGTTGAGTTTCAGAATTGAACTAGGAATATACCAGTTAAGGAAGCAAAGTGTAGAAAAAGTAAAGCAAGTAAAGTTCCACAGTCTAGCTTTGGCTTCAGCCGGCTAGACAAGCCGTAGCACAAGTAGTAGGGAAAGGAGGGGGAGTTTGAGTGTGTGTGTGTGTATTCTGAACTGTGTTCGTGTGTTAAGACTGTAGAAGAGTGTAATTTATATAGTAGTTTGAAAATTGGTTAAAATAAGGCAAGAATCAATTCTTCAGTAATTATAGAACTCAGCATAGAAAATTGGTTCGAATCTCCCTTTGATTAAGGGAGTCAGTGTGAATGGTAAAGGGCAGGTGACAAATAAGGAAAGAAATCATACACGGCTGGAGTATAACAAATAAGGAAAAATTTCAAAAATAGTACCAGTATAGAATATGTGATAAGGCTAGGTTCTGAAAGTTTTCAAACTAAGGAGGCAATCAGTAGTAATGCAGACAAGGCAAAGAGAATTAATTAAGGTAAGCTACTAATTTAATTAAGGGGAAAGATAGGGGTCGAGATTCAGCAGCATAGAGTAGGACCAAATTCATGAAGCCCTGATTAAGGACACAACTTAGTAGAAAAAATAAGTATCATAGCAAAATAGGGTAAGGAAATCAGTCAGCCTAACAGACGGGGCAAAGCTTTTTGGGTTTTTGAAAGAAAATTTTCAATCACCATCGATTAAGAAAACAAGACTTGATCAAAGGGAGTCATGACTCTATACTTTCATCATATAAATAGAGGAGGTCCACGGATGTAGCAAGAAAAACATATTTGAAGCATATTCACAAAAAAAGTAAAAGATGAACAAACAAAGTGAGAATAGTCATACAAAAGCGACATAAGTAGGTTAGAGGTTCAGGAAAACATATTCGAAGTAGAGTAGTCACAGGACTCACGTAAGCAGGCTAACACACAAACACAAAGTAAAGAAAGCATACTAACACTCAGAGAAGCAAAGTAAGGAAAATTATAGAAACAAAGTACGAAAAATCTTAAAAAAGGGGGCTTTTAACAGTGCCAAGTTAAAAGCAGTAAGAGCACAAAATCGGTCAAAACAAACAAGGGAAAGTGTTTAATCATAACGAAATCAGGTAGAACATGCGTAAAAGAACTCCGAGAAGCCCTAGTTTTATAAAAGAATGATTAAAATCGAAATAGTTAGTTAAAACAGGAGATTTTTTAGAGAAAAATGCTTAATAATACTTGAAACATCTCAGATCTATAAAGATCTGAGAATAATCAAGCAGTAGCAAACTAGGGTTTTGGAAGATAGTAAAGTTGAGGAAAAATCGGTTAAAAACTCATGGATATACCTAGATCTAAGACAGATCTAAAGGATAGTGAAAAATCTCAAGAGTTAAGGATTCAGAGAACTCGGTTTTAGCCGAAAAAGTCATGGATCTTACTCGAACAGCCATTGATGGCCGGAAAATGGCATGAAAGACCATGGATAGGTTCTCGGAGAGTTTTGAACAAGATCCGGTCTAGATCTCTTCAAGATCCATCCATGAAATCACAAAAACGAGCAACTAGGAGACGTAGGAGACAAGTATATGTCTCAAACAGCTATGAGAATCCATGGATTGAGTGAGGATCGAAGTGATTAGGGCTGGTTTTAGGTGGTGGCGGCTAGGGTTAGGTTTAGGTCTCAGAGGGAATTGGAGAGAAAATGGGTTTCAGGGCGGCTGTTTGGTGAAAATGAGAGGGTTTGGGGGTGGGGTCGTTTGGGATTAATTATGGAAGGGAATAATGGGGACCGTTGATCAGGGAGATCAACGATCGAGATTAAATGGATAGGTGGGTTCCGGATTTGGTTTGGGTTTGGGCTTGGGTCCGGTGGATTTTTTAATTAGGTTGGGGTCCATTGGATTTAGGCTAGATTTGAAAGCCAATTTGGCCAAAATTTAAATAGCCCATTTTTCTTATTTAATTTATAATAAATAGTAGATAATTTCTAAAAAATAATTTAAAATGCTAAAATGATTTATAATACATAATTAGCAATTTAAAATTACAGGATTCAATTTTATGTATATAAAATATAATTAAATCTTAAAATGGCTAATATTGCAATTATGTGCAATTTAGCTTTAAAAATATTAAATGTAATTATAAAATATAAAAATTACCTTAGCCATATTTTGGCATAAATATAGATTTCCAATAGATGAATTATCAAAAATAATAATTTTGAAAATACTTATTGGGGATTTTATGGATAAAAAGGGAGAAAATAAATCAATTTAAAACCTTAAAATTATGAAAAAATAATAAAACCTTGGATATGCTTATATATGCTATTTTGAAGGTATTTTTCATATTGAAAATATATAGGAAAAAATTGGGTATCAACAACAACATGATATAAGAGCACTAGGTTCACGTAGGTATCACAAGTCATGAGCAAACCTAATAGAGTCTTGTGAATCGGTACAGAGACGTCTGTATTTATCTTTGAGAGGCTATAGGGTGTTAGGAAACTACTCTTTATTCACTTCCTATCATGCAGTGGTTGGTGTACTAAATTACCCACTTCTATTCTCTCACAGATGGTAAGGACACTCACGGCGGATGTTCTAGACCCTGGAGGAGCTGCTCCCCCTGTTGCTAAAGGCCGAGGCAGAGGCTAGGGAAGGGCGACGGCCTGAGGTAGGGGAAGAGGGCATCCCAGAGCTATTTTAGTAACACCACCAGAAGATCCTATGGGAGACCCTATCATTGAGGAGCAGAGCGAGGTGCCCGCAGCTGAGCCTACCTCGGTGGACTTTAGGACAGCACCAGGTTTCCAGGAGGTCATGGGTCGTATGTTGCGGTTCATGGACACCATGACTCAGGCTGGTTTATTTCTAGCGGATCTAGCTACATTACAAGCAGGAGGGGAGCACAGACCTCTCTTGCTCAGGCTCCTAGTCATGCAGCTGTAGTGTATCAGACTCCGGCTGCCCTACCCGTAGATGAGGCTCAACCAGTTACTGCAGTGGTGCCCAAGCCCAAACCAGCTGCGGATGGTGACCCACAAAAGTTGTTGGATAGATGGACTAGACTTTACCCTCATGTCTTCGGGGTTGAGTGTCATGAGGATGCCAAGGATTTCATTGATAGGTGCAGGGACAGACTGCACAGCATGAGGATTTTGGAGTCGTATGGGCTAAATTCACTACTTTCCAACTAGAGGGCAAGGCCCGTAGATGGTGGCAATCTTATGTTCTTGGAAGGCTAGAAGGTTCTCCTCCCATCACTTGGGGCTAGTTCACACAGTTATTCTTGGACAGGTATATTCCACCCTTTGAGAGGGAAGAGCTGCGGTATCAGTTTGAGCAGCTTGAGCAGGTCAGATGTTCGTGACCGACTATGAGGCGAGGTTTTTTGAGTTATCCCACCATGCATTGATGATACTTCCTACTAACGCAGAGAGGGTGCGGAGATTCATTGCAGGGTTGCATTCTGGCATTAGGGCCAACATGTCCCGAGAGGTGGAGATGGGGACTTCTTATCAGCTAGTGGTGGAGATTGCTCGGAGGATCGAGGGCTACCGTCTGAGAGGTAGGGAGCACATGCAGGAAGACAAGAGGGATAGATTCTCCGGAAAGTTCAGAGGTACCACGGCTAGGGGTAGAGGTCAGTTTTGGAAGGGTCAGCCCAGCAAGCCCCCATATTCAGCACCACCACCTACTCGGGGTGCTCCAACGCACCCCTATTTCAGCGCCATACCAGAGCGTTCTTATCGCCCGCCAGCTATTCAGGGTTTCTCCAGTGGGTATTCAGGTCCCCATAGTTCTTTAGGTTCATATTTTAGTGCTATGCTAGAGTGTTCATACCGTCCACTGGCAATCCAGGCTTCTTCTAGTGGGTCTACCGGCCATTAGGGTCAGCCATCAAGGCAGCAGGTCGCCACACCGCGGGGTTGTTTTGAGTGCGGAGACCTTGGTCATATGAGGAGATACTACCCCAAGCTTCGGGGCAAGGCAGTACATCAAGGTAAGCAACCTATGATTTCAGCACCGGTTGCCCAGCCGTCTAGAGGCGGGGGATAGACTGGTAGAGGCCGTCCTAGAGGTAGAGGCCAAACAAGGAGAGGTCAACCAGCTACTGCTCAGTCAGGTGGAGGCCAGCCAACCGACGCTCTTGCTAGATTCTATGCCCTTCCGGCCAGGCTAGATGTATTGGCCTCAAATGCTGTTATCACAGGTATTATTTCCATCTGCAGTAAAGATTCTTCGGTATTATTTGATCCAGGGTCTACCTATTTATATGTATCATCTCTGTTTGCTCGTTTCCTAATTATTCCTCCTGAACCTTTGGGCACTCCTGTTCATGTGTCCACTCCTGTGGGCGATTCTGTGGTTGTGGATCAGATCTACTGGTCCTGTATGGTCACATTCTGTGGTTTTAAGACTAGAGCAGATCTCCTATTACTTGATATGATCGACTTTGAGGTCATCCTGAGCATGGATTGATTTTCCCCGTACCATACCGTCTTTGATTGCCATGCCAAGACTGTTACACTAGCAATGCCAGGGTTGCCAGGGTTGGGTTCCATAGTTGATATATCTAGTCGAGTTATCTCTTTCCTGAAGGCTCGTCATATGGTTGAGAAGGGGTGTTTGGCTTATCTGGATTATGTTCGGGACTCCACCGCATAGTCTCTGACAATTGATTCAGTTCCAGTAGTTCGGGAGTTTGCCGATGTGTTCCGTTCTAATCTTCTTGGCATGCCATCGAATCACGATATTGATTTCTATATTGATTTGGTTCCAGGTACCCATCCTATATCCATTCCACCATACCATATGGCTCCGAAAGAGTTGAAAGTGTTGAAGGAGCAACTTGAGGAGTTTTTAGCAAAGGTGTTTGTTAGACCAAGTGTGTCACCTTGGGGTGCACCAGTGTTGTTTGTAAAGAAGAAGGATGGGACCATGCGGATGTGCATTGATTACCGCCAGTTAAACAAGGCTACCATCAAGAACAAGTACCCGCTGCCGCGCATTAAAGATTTGTTCGACCAGTTGCAGGGTGCTAGGGTGTTCTCTAAGATCAACTTGAGATCAGGGTACCGCCAGTTGAGGATTCGGGACTCAGATGTTCCGAACACTGCTTTCCGTACTAGATATGGTCATTATGAGTTTCTGGTGATGTCCTTTGGCTTGACTAATGCCCCAGCAGCATTTATAGACCTGATGAATAGGGTGTTCAGACCTTATATTGATTCCTTTGTCATCATCTTCATTGACGACATCTTGATATACTCATGTAGACTGGGGGAGCACGAGCAACATTTGAGAGTAGTGCTTCAGACTTAGCGAGAGTAGAAGTTGTATGCTAAGTTCTACAAGTGTGAGTTTTGGCTAGAGTCAGTGGCATTCTTGGGGCATATTATGTCAGGAGAGGGTATTAAGGTGGATCCCAAGAAGATAGAGGCAGTTCAGAGTTTGCCACGTCCTACTTCATTGACTGAGATCAGGAGTTTCCTAAGGTTAGCAGGTTATTACAAACGATTTGTGTAGGGCTTTTCATCGATTGACCTAGAAGGATGCTCCTTTTTGTTGGTCCGATGATTGTGAGGCAAGCTTTCAGAAGCTCAAGATAGCTTTGACTACAACACCAGTTCTTGTGTTGCCTTCTGGTTCAGGGATGTACATGGTATATTGTGACGCTTCACGCGTTGGCTTGGGTTTTGTATTGATGTAGGAGGGGCGAGTTATTGCATATGCTTCACGCCAGCTAAAGATTCATGAGAAGAATTATCTTGTGCACGATCTAGAGTTGGCGATGATTGTTCATGCTCTTAAGATATGGAGGCATTATCTGTATGGGGTGTCATGTGAGGTTTACACTGATCATCGTAGCTTACAGCATTTGTTCAAGTAGAGGGATTTCAATTTGAGGCAGCGTAGATGGCTTGAGTTACTGAAGGATTATGACATCACCATTCTTTATCATCCGAGCAAGGCAAATATGGTCGCGGATGCCTCAAGCAGGAAAGCAGAGAGTATGGGTAGCTTGACATTCATTTCAGTAGAGGAGAGGCCACTAGCCTTGGACATTCAGTCCTTGGCTAATAGACTTGTGAGGTTAGATATTTCAGAGCCCAGCCGAGTCCTTGCGTGTGTTGTTGCTTAGTCTTTATTATTGGGGCAGATCAAGGCCCGACAGTTCGATGATCCACATTTGGCAGTTCTCAGAGAGACAGTGCTACAGGGTAGTGTCAAGGAGGTTTCTATTGGCGAGGATGGTGTTCTGCGACTCCAGGGTCACCTATGTGTCTCTAATATTGATGGTTTGAGGGAGAAGATTCTAGAGGAGGCACACAGTTTGTGGTATTCCATTCATCCGGGTACTACGAAGATGTATTGTGACTTGAGGCAGCATTATTGGTGGTGGAGGATGAAGAAAGACATAGTGGAGTATGTGGCTAGGTGTTTCAACTGCCAACAGGTTAAGTATGAACACTAGAGGCTAGGTGGCTTACTTCAGCAGATGCCTATACCAGAGTGGAAGTGGGAGCGCATTACTATAGACTTCGTAGTTGGGTTGCCCCGGACCTTGCGGAAGTTTGATGCAATGTGGGTCATCATGGATAGGTTTACCAAGTCGACACACTTTATTCCGATTGTGACTACTTACACTTCAGAGATATTGGGTCAGATTTACATTTGGGAGATAGTCCGGTTGCATGGTGTGCCTATTTCCATCATATCAGATAGAGGCCCTCAGTTCACTTTCGATTTATGAAGAGCCGTTTAGAGTGAGTTGGGGACCCGTGTGGAGCTTAGCACATCATTCCATCCTCAAACCGACGGACATTCAAAGTGGATAGTTCAGATTTTAGTGGACATGGTCAGAGCATGTGTGATTGACTTTGGAGGACAGTGGGATCAGTTCTTTCCCTTGGCAGAGTTTGCTTACAACAACAGCTATTAGTCCAACATAGAGATGGCTCCATTTGAGGCTTTATACGGTCAACGATGTCGTTCTCCTATCGGGTGGTTTGATCCTGGTAAGGCTAAGTTGTACGGTACAGACTTGGTAAAAGATGCCTTGGAAAAGGTATAGTTGATTCAGGAGGGGCTTCGCGTAGCTCAGTCCAGACAGAAGAGTTATGCAGATCAGAAGGCGCGTGATGTATCATTCATGGTTGGCGAGAAGGTCCTCTTGAAAGTCTCGCCAATGAAGGGTGTTATGAGATTCGGGAAGAGGGCAAGTTGAGCCCAAGGTTTATTGGTCCATTTGAGGTGTTGAGGCGAGTTGGGGAGGTTTCCTACGAGCTTGCTTTACCCTCCAACTTATCAGGAGTTCATCCAGTTTTTCATGTATCGATGATGCGGAAGTATCACACCAACTTGTCCCATGTGTTAGACTTCAGTACTATTTAGCTGGATGAGAGTCTGGGTTATAAGGAGGATCCAGATATCGCTGAAGGCAGTGCCTTCATTTAATAAGGGAATGTGTCATTTTTGACACATTTCCACCATTGTTTGGACGATTTGGGAGCTTTATAAGAGAAAGATTCCACATAGCATCTTGAGGTAAGTTCATCCTACTTATTTCTAGTTTAATACTTGATCCTTAGATATATTAACACACAAAGATTAAGGAAAAATCATGGGATTAGAGCAAAACCTAGGGTTTTGATAAAAGTTAGATTTAACCATGAAATTTGTTATGGAATGAAATAGAAATCATATATTATTAATCCTTAGGTTATAAAGAACAACTTTCTTCGAAAAATTTCGAAATCCGGGCACGTGGGCTTGGGGTCAGATTTTAGGAAACTTGTGTTTTGGTTTGGAAATCACTTTAATGGTTATAATTTGATCTTGTGAGCTTGTATTAACTAGTTCCTATCTCGTTGAATTAGTTTTGGATCGTTCCGTTTGAAATTGAGGGTTTAAGCACGTTTTTGGTATTGGAAGTACTCTTTGGAGCAAGGTAAGTCTCCTTTCTAACCTTGTAAGATGGAATTGTCCCCATAGGTGAAATAATGGAATAATTTGCCACTAAATGCGGGGGCTACGTACGCACTAGGTGACGAGAGTCCATACATAGCTACTATTATGTAAATTGTCCGGATAGTTTAGGACCCGTAGCATGCCATATTTGTGAATGTTTATATCCTTTCATGCTAATGAGATCACTTAGGATATGCTAGAGAATTGGAAATGAACATATGTGAAAGTATGCACTTGCTTGAACACTTGTATGAATTATTTGAATATAAATGCGCCTTTATGAACATTCTTGATGATAATTGATATTTGTGAATCGGGCCGATCGCCTCGATAGAAATAGATGCATCTATGGTTCGTGCCATTCGACACTCTGGCAGTGCATAATTTCTTTTCTGTTGGACCGGTCCGTACGACCTCAACATAATGTGCACATGATATCTATGTGAAATCTTATTCATGACTTACTTTGTTAAATGCTCTGAAATGTAAATGGCTAACTGTGATATTATCTAGGACATGACTTATCACTTCTTGCTATAAATTGTTATTTATTTGTGACATCCATGCTTATCATAACACTTTCTTATATTATTTGACCCTAGTAAGTATCAAGCCGACTTCTCATCTCAACTTTTTTGAGATTAGATGGGATACTTACTGGATACATATTGTTTATGTACTCATACTACGCTTCTGTACTTAATTGTACAGGATCTGAGGCAGGTACATTTGGCTACCAGTCTGGTGCACGTTCTTGATCGTAGCTCGAGACTTCCACGGTGAGCTGGTCCCTTCCTATGTCGTTCAACAGCATGATGGAGTCTCTCTGCACTTTTGGCTATCTATTCTATTTCAGACAGCAGAATATATTTATTCTTTTGTATATTCTACTAGATGCCCACATACTTGTGACACCAGTTCTTGCCACACATATTGGTAGACTATTCTTTTTGGGTTGTATAATTATTTTTGTATGTTACTAATTATCACCTGTTTTAAATTCAATTTAAGAAATTGCTGCAACTGTTTTAGTAAAGTAAACCTAGAACTTATTACTATTTCCGCGTTGGCTTGCCTGACAATGGTGTTGGGCGCCATCACGACCTATAATGAAATTGGGTCGTGATAATATTCATGTTGTGATATTGTTATTGTATGGTGGGATCGGGTTGCATGCCGCAACAAGTGAAATAAGGGTGGATTGATATGGTGAAATAAAGGTGAATTATGATATTGATATTATATGGTGGGATCAGGTTGCGCACCACAACATATTATATTTATTGTTATGATATTGATATTGTACGGTGGGATTAGATTGCACACCGCAACAGGTAAAATAAGGGTGAATTGATATGGTGGAATAAGGGTAACTTATAATATTGATATTATATGGTGGGATCGGGTTGCACGCCGCAACATATCTTGTATTTTTGTATCCCCTGTTTTACTGTATTAGCTTCAGTTCCTTCATACGAGACTCTGATAATCTGTATTTCTGGTTTTTACTGTGTTATGAGGATCGAGTTATTGTCATTGACTTATTGCTTTGCCATAATTTCCTGAGCTCTTTTCCTAATACTATTATTCTGGTAAATTGATTTCCAAAGTGAATTTACTATGTTGAGTCATTACCTCTTTCCCTTCTTAGTTGTTCATAATATAGTGATTTAAAATAAAAGAATTAATATCATGCTACCTTGTGTGACTTCTAGGTTAAGACTCGCTGTATATTTTGGTATTTACTATATCTAATAGTTGCTACATTTTACTTCAATTAATTTCTCAACTTAATATCCTTAACATGATTGAGGTTTTTATTTCACTTGAAAAAGATTCTTTATTATGTCTTAATTTAATAAACCCTATGTTAAATTCAATAGCTTATTCGATGTTGTATTTTATTTGGAAATGTTATTCTTCTTCACTCAAATGATTTTTAAAATAAACCCATCTTTCTCACTGATTTCGTACTTGGTCTATAAACTGTAATATTACTTTATTATATATAAGTAAAAATCTCTTGGACACCTTAATTAGCATGCGACACAGATATTATATATTGAGTAGCATGTGGATTTTTCCGTGCAAAGTGATATGGAAATATGTGGGCATACGGTGCCATGTGTGTTAAAGGTTTGGATGTTGTAATTATGATATGAGATTACGAGGATTGGGATTGTTGGAATTGTATATTAGAAACAATTCAATTGGTTGAGTTAACATCGTTTTCCCTACTTGAACTCATTTATGCTTCATCCAGACCCCAACTATGTTGTTGTTTTGTTACTTGGTTAATTCTCATTGTCATTCGTGTTTTCCTCTTATCGTTACTACTGTTTGCAATTTGATATCCTTCTGCTATTGGTATTACTCTGATAGTCTTCTCTTATTAGATTTAAGTCATATCCTGCAGGTTATATATTTTGTAGTGTCTTTACCTAGCCTCGTCACTACTCTACTGAGGTTAGGCTTGATACTTACTGGGTACCACCGTGGTGTAGTCATACTAAACTTCTGCACATCTTTTTGTGCAGAACCAGGTACTTTGGATTGGGTTGGTTTTGAAACTTATGCTTGGTGTGGCTGCAGACTTCAAGGTACACTTGCTCGGCGTTCGCAGGCACCGAAGTCACCTTCTATTGTACTGATTTCCATTGTTTCCTTTTGTTCCCGAACAGTGATGTATTCATTATGTATACCTACTCCTAGAAAGGTGTATACAGTAAAATCGGAGGGTCCAATTTTCCATTGTTACGACGCCTCGTAGGCATGTCTCGAAGGCTCAAAACCACGGTCGAGTTTCGTCCCTTAAGGGCCATCGACGCTTGACCTCAGAGCAGTACGGACCAACAATTACGGGGAGAAAGTGGGGAGTTCCCAAGGCATGTAGCTAGAGCCGACAAAGTCTGTCAGGCTAGTCTGAGCCCACATCATGACATTAACTAGTTGTCCCATCTCCATATCTTTGTAACAAATGCACTTGTACTATGCTAGGATTCCCCCTCTTATATAAAGGGGATCCTTGTCATTATGTAAACATCTATTGCTCCATACTAAATATACTTGAACATTCTCTCTGCTCTCTAACATATTCTCTTGATCTCATTACTTTATTTATAGCTCATATTTATTGTGTTCTACTTTATGTTCATCGATGCTTATTATTAGCCATAAAGAGTCGTCATTGATTTATTTATAACTGTTAGTATCCATCGACCACCTCAATAGCTCCCAACCGAGCTTCAGACTCGACCCCGAGGCCCTTGAGTAGGCAAGCTCGAGGCCCCGATTGACAGCGATTCGGTTTGGTTAACATTCTCATTTTTAAGCTTTTATCTCGTTTCTAAGTCTTTCATATAGCATCAACTTCTTAACAACTAGCTTAAAAATAAATCACGTATTTTAAGAACCACTAAATCAAATTTAATTGTTATTACCATTTTCATGGTAAATAGTTTGGCGCCCACCGTGGGGCTAAAAATAATAATGATTATTTTCTTGCTGGTTTTACTACGTAACGCAAGTTATCTTTCGCACTTTTTCTTGCCCAAGATCTTTGATTTCAGGTCAAAATGTCTGATTCGCTGAACAAAAATCTTGAGAACCATGGAGAAAATGGTATGGATGTTCCAGGTGTTGGTGTGCCACCACAAAACCCTAAGAACTCACCAGAACCAATTCCCGTGGACGCGGTCTCACGTGATGCCCAACACGTAGATATAAGCTCCCACACTGACAGGAGCGTGCTCCAAGAAGACCAACAAGAATCTTAGAAAACCCCGGCTAGGGAAGAACGAGTGGTTAGCTTTAACGTTATTTTTGAAATATTGCAGGCACAACAGCTAGCGATTTCTCAGCTATAGAGTCACAAGAAAACTCCCAGCACGGTAGCGCTGGGGACGGCTCCCCCAGCCGAGAAGGTACCGGAGAGATCAAGCAACAATGGGTCAGTAGCCGACCCCACCATCATAAAGATGCTCGAGGACCTCACAAAGAGGATCGAATAGGGAGAGAAGATGATAGAAGCCAACGACAAAAAGGTCGAGACCTACAACTCCAGGGTTGACCAAATTCCGAGCGCACCCCCGATCATGAAAGGTGTGGATTAAAAGAAGTTCATACAAAGGCCATTCCCAGAGAAAGCGGCTCCAAAACCCATTCCAAAGAAGTTCAGAATGCCAGACCTTCCGAAATACAATGGAACCTCACACCCCAATGAACACATTACTGCTTACACTTGTGCAGTGAAGGGTAGTGGCCTAAAGGACGACGAGATCGAGTCCGTCTTACTAAATAAGTTCGGGGAAACACTCTCGAAAGGGGCCATGATGGGGTACCATAACCAAACTCCTAACTCTATAGACTCATTTGCCATGCTGGCAGATTCTTTCATAAAGGCACATGCCGGTGCCATCAAAGTAGCAATAAGGAAATCCGACATCTTTAAGATCAAGCAGAGAGAGAATAAGATGCTGCGAGAGTTCGTATCTCGCTTTCAGATGGAACGAATGGCAGTACCACTAGTCTCTGATGACTGGGTAGTACATGCCTTCACTCAAGGTCTAAATGAACGAAGCTCGGTGGCTTTGAAGTAGCTGAAACAGAATCTAGTTGAATATCTCAGTGTGACCTGGTCGGACGTTCACAACTGATATCAATCGAAAATCAAAGTCGAGGACGACCAACTAGGGGCCCCCTCGGGCTCGGTATACCCAAGAAGGCTTCTGGCGAAGGAGCAAACCGAACAAAGAAAGGTACTAGCCATATACCGAAAATAGGAGAAACGCCCCGAGGCGCAACATACCCCGTAATGATCAAAGGATGGACCGAGGCCAGAACCCTCAGGGACTTGTCAATAGAACCGCATTCGATAGGAACACGGGGCCAATAGAGGCACCTCGCTTATCGGAGTACAACTTCAATGTAGACGTATCAAACATCGTGTTCGCCATCAGTAAAATCAGAGACGCCAGGTGGCCTAGGCCTGTGCAATCAGATCCTTTGCAAAGAAATCATAACTTAGTGTGTGAGTTTCACAACACGCATGTCCATAGGACTGAGGATTGCCACCAGCTTCGAGAGGAAGTAGCCAGACTACTCAGTAAGGGTCACCTCTAAGAGTTCCTCAGCGACCAGGCCAAAAATCAGTTCCGAGAGAGAGAGGCGGCCAAGAAGAACGAAACGTATGAGCCACAACATGTCATCCACATGATCTTGGGAGGCATTGATGCCCCACAGGAGCCCATGATGAAGAACAAAAATATCCATCACCAGAGAAAAGCGAACTCGGGATTACATACCCAAGGATTCCCTCACATTCAACGACGAGGACATAGAGACCTTGTTTCAGCCTCACAACGACGCACTGGTAATCTCTTTTCTTGTAAATACATTTCAAATTAATCGTGTACTTGTAGATCCAGGTAGCTCGACCAACATTATCAGGTCGAGGGTGGTAGAGCATCTCGGACTGCTTGACCAAATCATACCCACCTCTCAAGTCCTCAACGAATTCAACATGGCAAGCGAAACAACAAAAGGGGAAATCACCCTCTCAGTCAACATGGCCAACACAACCTAAAATGCCAAATTCCATGTTATCGAGGGAGAAATGAGGTACAACGCCTTGCTCGAAAGGCCATGGATACACTGCATGAGAGCAGTACCATCTACCCTCCATCAAATGATGAAATTCCCCACAAAGGATGGGATTAAGATCATCTACGAGGAACAGCATGCGTCGAGAGAAATGTTTGCGGTGCACGATATGGCCCCGACACCGGTACCTCAACCTTCGAAAGATCCAAAGGATAAGCAAATAGTAAAATAGAGATAACAAGCTACACTTTCTGCTATCCCCGACTAAACAAAGTAGGGGACCGTACCGCATCCTCATCACAAGCGACTGAAACATATCAGGGCTCGAAACATCACCGACACATTCTACACTAAGGTATGACCATCTCCTTTCTCTTTCAATTACATTCTACACTGATCTGAGTGCATGTATTCGATCAAAATGGCCAAAACACTCTCCAACTTGAAGGCCTTAGGTTTTAAAAAGCATGCATTGCACTCTTTTCCTTCGACCGGGTTTTTATCCCAAAAAGGGTTTTACAGACAAGGTTTTTAACGAGGAAACATCCATATGCTACCTAAGGAAAACTCAATAAGTATTCAAGGCTTTTTTTTGCAATCAACCTTGAACACTGGGGGGCATCCCCCCAGAAGGTCACCTACTCGGAGAAGACAAGATGTGCTAATTGGGCTCTCGGTAGGAAAATAATATACTAGGCCAGATGGTCAAACGAACCATGTACTCATAGAACAACCGAGCCCCCAACAACAAAAACATGTATGCATGCACCAAGTAATCAAAGGAAATAAGTATTTTTGCAAAAATGACTCCTCTTTAAAAAAAACATCTCGAACACTCGGGGACTAACATCAACAACTCACAACAATGCGACCCCCGGGTTGGAGCATCGAACTCGTAAGATCTCAATGAAACAACAATAAGATCACAAAACAGCTCCAGAGCCAAAACAATGCCCCGAAAACACTCAGGGACTAGCGTCAAAAAGTCAGGACCACATGACCTCCGGGTCGGAAACTCCGAAATCGTAAGCCCTCAAAGAGGCAATACCAAGTTCGCAAGTAATGGCTCCCGAGTTGAGAAATCCTCGACCACTTGGGGACTACCGTCAATCACCATCTCCATCGACTTATCAAAACTTGAGGCCATAAGACCACATGCGGGCAGCCTCGGTCTCGTAAGACCTATATAAGGCAACAACAATATTTGTAGGACCTCAAGCAAGGCATGAACCATACTTGTACCAAGTATCCAAAACTGTAAGACCTCAAAGGCATAGAAAACTTGTAAGACCTTATTAAAGGCATAAACCTGATCTCAAAGTTTAGGCTATATATCGAACTTGTAAGTCCCCTAAAAAGGCATACCCTCGATATAGATGCCGAAACTACTTCACTCGGGACTTAAAGGCTCTAGCCGAACACAAATGACTCCGATCACAAAGTTGTACTAGCCAAACTAATGCGACTAGGGGACGCCCGACCATCGCTATAAAATCACAAGCCTTAAATTACTTCGAATATACTTCGAAAAGAACCAGTTAAACAGGCTACCCTCGATAAAGGCAAAAGAGCTTCGACCATGTCAGCTCCTAAACACTGGCTTCGAGATACTCAGCCTCCAAGCCAAACCTCTCGAGGTTCTCGATCATCGCCATATAACGACTCACAATCGAGGTTTTTATTAAACTGTCGAAGAGCCAGGCAAACATTATTTCAAAAAATCCTTGTCGAGGGAAAAATAAAGCCTACATAAAACGTCACATCGACCCAAGGCATAAGAGCCACTGTCGCCGGCCCACATAAAAGCCTAAGAGACAACTCTAAATTCAAAAATTTGAGGGTAGAATGAGCTCGAGTCAAAACTCGATTCTGAGGCTGAACCCAAAATAGTTAACTAAATATGCCTAAGAGCAAAAGCGTAAGAGCCATTGTCACCAGCTTATACTTAAAGGTTGCATTGACCAAGCGAGTAAGAGCCTACGAGCCAGCCTAGTGAGCCACAGGACCAGACCACGTATCTAAGGATTCCTCTCAACTCAAAGACCAGTTCATCTGGCTAAAATCAAGGCAAAAAGAAATGCAAGAGAAACAAAACCATGAGGTTTCCTCTTTATACATACATACGGAAAAATACAAGCTCCATTTACAACATACTTCGAAAGTACTATGTACATAATTAGAAAAAAAAATCTATGCCCCACTTGGGGACTATGGCTCGTCGGCCTCATCCTCACTATCCCCGGCATCAGACATGAGTGACTTAGCGCCATGTTCGTCTGCCCTCGCCCGCTTTACCTCTTCCGAGAGGTCAAATCCCCTAGCATGGATCACCTCGAAGGTTTCCCTTCGAGACTTACACTGAGCATACTCCCTGCTCCTACCCTCGCGGTCAAGAGTCCTTCTCAGCTCAGCTTGAGTATTGGTAGTGTCCTTCAAATAAACCACCACTTTCTGGTCAGCCTTAGTTTGGCTCATTAAAGCTTCATCCCGGGCATCAACAACCTCGTCCTTTATCTTCAAAATCTCATACTCGAGCTTCATAATCATATCTTTTCGAACCAAGCTATTATCACGAGCTACGCAAAGTTGAACCTCAAGGGCGAAAGCTTTAGCCAGAGCACCTTTCTCCACCGAAGCCTGAGCATCCACTTGAGCCTTTAACTCATCATACTCGCGCTTGGCTCGCCCAACTTTGTTCCGAAGGTGCTCCAGGTCCTCCGTCCTTTTCTACAACTGAATTCAACAAAACATGAGCCTCAAGAACTAGAAGAAGGAACACACACTCCCTTGGAACAAAAATTACCTTCCCTTTCAAGTAGCTCTCATAATTCAAGCTCCGACTCGCCTCATGTGGTAAGCGTGCCAACTCGACTTCCCTTTCATCACAAAGGAGCCTGAGGGATTTCTCCCCATCCAACGCCTTCCGCAACATGGCCTCATGGTGAAGCATCTATGACTTAAGCTTGTCAAAGGCCTGCCAAAAAAAGCTCAATAAGAAAGGGAAGATGCGAAACTCAAAGGGCTCATTCCAAAATTCACCACAGAGTGAAGCCGCTAGGCTTCCTCGAAGGTCGAGCGCACATCTGCTAGTACGACTCCCTTAGTCCCAGAAGAACCGACCCTAGTTGGAATACAGCCTCTCAGTGTATATGATCCCGGATTTTGAGTATCCCTCGAAGTACCTTCGATGAAAAAAGAAGGCGGAAGTGGAGGAGAAACCGCCTTTACAAAACTAGAAATTGCGAGTGAAGCAGGCTCAGTCAATACATCCTCTCCGATCCCCGACCTAGGTTAGTCTTGCTTTGAGCACCATCACCCTGCAAAGGCATTTCTTGCTTGTTGTTATCATTCTTTAGCCCGGGAGCTGGCAATCTTTCTCCCTCTCCTAAAGGGCACGACCTTGCTTTGAGGGACTCCCCAATGCCTATAATGACAAAGTTAGTATGAAGAAAGAAAAGGCACCCTTCCAAGAGAAAACAGGGGGGAGCAAATCGCATAGTGCGTACCGTGGTATTTTGCATCCAACTTATCCTTAGATAATGCTCGCCACTTACGCTCATTGTAAGTTGAGTTGGTTGCCAACTTCCGAACCTAATTGGACAGATTGGGAACCTCGCCCGACATCCACAAAATTGCTGCAGAAAAAGAAAAGAAGGCGTATTTGCGAAGCCAACCCTCACCATAAACAAAACTAAGAAGGCACGAGTGTGCCACTTACGTGTAAAATTCCATTCCTGAAGGAATGGGAGAAACTCCACTGGAATAACATCAACAGTCCGTATCCACACAAATCGGCTCATCCACCCCCGATCTCTATCTTCTTCATCGTCAACAACGAAAGGCGTAGTGGATCGGCATCGTAGGGTCAGTAGGCCTCGATGATGAAAGGGCAGATATAGCCTGATGAGGTGATTAAGAGTGAATTCAAGACCTGCGTCTTCTGCAAAGAACCTCATCATCAATACTGTCCCCCAAAATGATGGGTGAATCTGTGCCAAGGTAACCTGGTACATTCGACAGAAGTCAAGCACAACCCCATCAACGGTGCCCAGCGTAAAGGGGTATGTGTATACATTCAAAAATCCCTCGGCATGGTCCATGATGCTCTCGTCTGGGGAAGGTGCCAGCAATGCTACCCTTTCTCCCCATCCACAATCCTTCCTCACCAACTCGAGGTGCGCTCCTCTCCTATTAAAGAAATAAACTTCGAGGTTAACACCCTACAACCTCGAGTGTTGGGAGTCTTTTCTGACGCGAGGTTCCCTCTTGAAGCAAAGCGCCTAGAGGCAGAGCTCCCTTCTTCTTATCGAGCGGACCTTGACGTAGCAGCCATGGCTATAATAAAATGAAGAAAGGAGAACTCTATAAAAGAGGATAACTACTTAGAATAGTGAAATCTCCAAAAGGGAGAAGACAACCCTATATATGGAAAAAGCGGTGACCACCCGCCTGCCTTAAAGGCCGATCAAAAATAATGGCTAAAAATTTTGTTGCTTCGGAAAGATATGCCGGCGGAACCACCTCGGTCATTTTGTAATCGTGTCGTACATCCGACGCTGCCATACGATGTTTCGGGGTTGGAGATCCCGCATCACTGCAAGTCCCGAGACGGTACCCGATCTCGAGGGCCTCCATCAAAAAGAAGTTAGGCTCCAGGAAGCCATTTGTATCACTGCAAGTCCCGAGATGGTACCCGATCTTGAGGGCTTCCATCAAAAAAGAAGTTAGGCTCCTGGAAGCCATTGGCATCATTGCAAGTCCTGAGATGTTACCCGATCTCGAGGACCTCCATCGAAAAGAAAACCGCCTCCTGGAGACCAATGCCCTCACTATACGTCCCGAGACGGTACCGGATCTCAAGGATCTCAATCGAAAAGAAAACAGGCTCCAGGAGACCAATGCCCTCACAATACGTCCCGAGACAGTACCTGATCTCAAGGACCTCCACCAAGAAGAAGACATGCTCCAAGGGGCCATTGATATCATTACAAGACTCGAGATGGTATCCGATCTTGAGGGCTTCTCTCAAGAAGAAAATAAGCGCTTAAACTCTACTCATATGAGCTTGTCCTTGGGGTACCATCTAACCCGGGTAAACCCTCATCCAGGATCTATCCACAATGCCTTAAGGCTTTCTACACTAAGTTCAAAACAATTTTCTAGGTGGCCCGAGTATGAGTAAACCCCCACTTGGGTACTGTTCCTGAAATCCTAAAGGCAGTCTCTATTTTCGGGCTTCCGAGCAAATTCCCTCTTGAAGATTATCGCAAGGTCTAAATGTTAAGTCTTGGCCTGAGGGTTCGAAGCCTACTCTCATTCAACTCGAAGTCAGGGTCCCGACGACCCGCGTCTATCAGTCCAATTCGGACTGGGTCCAAGGAGTGGCAAAGGGTTCTGCAGGGAGCCGTGTTAATCAATCAAAGGTCAGAAAAAATACTTACACCTAGGCTCGATATTTGCACCAATCGGTGAAGTCGTGTACTCAGATTCTTAGGGAAATATAACATACATCAGAGACCAATTGAAGAAACGTCTTTATATTCATAAACACTTGATTACAAAAGCCCGTGAAGGGTCCTTACACAGAAACAAAGAAGAAAAAGTATACATATAGTAAAAGCCAAGAGCCTAATCTATTCTCGGGGGTACATCCTCGGTTGTAGTATCTTCGAGCACCTTCTCCTTAGAGGTCTCATCTCGGTCCTCCAGAATGATATCCCCCAGGGCAAAGATGAAGAAGAGGAAAGTGACACAGAAGAAGTGTAAAGGGATGAAGAAGTGGCTGGGTAAAAAATCTGGCTAGTATGGATTTCACCAGAATTACTACTGTAAAGCCACTTCTTGAGACGTCACAGTGTGGGATGCAATAGTTAGTAGATAGTACCACCTCACTCCACGAAAAGCAAAAGGAGTGAGGTGCCGTACCGTGTAGTCGGGGGAGGTGAGCAGCGGTATATAGTCCGAACTCCCTCGTGAGTAGCGGCGTAGAGTCCAAATATTTTCCTAAGTCGGAAGAAATCAGCCTCCCTATCTCCTCGTCTCGATCCAATGACGACAGCAATAACAACAACAACAACAACAACAAGAAGTTGGTGTAATCTCGCTCGGTAAGGAAGAGTCCCGGGAAAATGCCATGGTATAACTGATGAGAATGCCATCAGACAACTTTGAGGCGACGAGCCTCAGACATGGGAAATGACAGCGGATGAGGATGGAGAGAAGAAATGGGAGAAAGACTGATTGAAGAACATTGGAATGAAGAATTGATTAAGGGAAACTCCCATTTATAGAGAGGGTGGAAGCGTAACCGACGACGCCATCAATGCCTTTGAAAGACGTACCAATAGACACAATCAATGAATTTTCAGGAGCTGAACCGGCAGCGATATTATCGCTTTGAAGAATAAGAATCGGCAGTGCATTGAATGATTCTGGAAAGATGAAATGACGGGACGTCTCGGTTATCATGGAGGCTTGCGTCATCAGTATGACATCATCGTGGGAAATTCTGAAAGATGGTTATCAAGGTCGTTTCTTATCGTTCTACTCTAAGAAATGCGGGGACTATCTGTATACAGTAAAATCGGAGGGTCCAATTTTCCATTGTTATGATGCTTCGTAGGCACGTCTTGAAGGCTAAAAACCACGGTCAAGTTTCGTCCCTCGAGAGCCATCGACACTCGACCTCGAAGCAGTACGGACCGACGGTTACGTGGAGAAAGTGGGGAGTTCCCAAGGCATGTGGTTAGAGCCGACAAAGTCTGTCAGTCTAATCTGAGCCCGCATCATGGTATTAACTAGCTGTCTCATCTCCGTATCTCTGTAATAAATGTACTTGTACTATGTTAGGATTCCCCCTCTTATATAAAGGGGATCCTTGTCATCATTTAAACATATGTTGCTCCATACTAAATATACTTGAACATTATCTATGCTCTCTAACATATTCTCTTGATCTCATTACTTCATTTATAGCTTATATTTATTGTGTTCTACTTTAAGTACATCGTTTATTGCTTATTATTGGCCATAAAGAGCCGTCGCTGATTTATTTATAACTGTTAGTCTCCATCGACCACCCTCTCAAAGTCTCCCAGCCGAGCTTCTGACTCGACCCCGAGGCCCTCGAGTAGGTAAGCTCGAGGCCCCAATTGACAGTGATTCAGTTTGGTTAACATTCTCATTTTTAAGCTCTTATCTCGTTTCTAAGTCTTTCACATAGCATCAACTGCCTAACAACTAGCATAAAAATAGATCACGTATTTTTAGAACCACTAAATCAAATTTAATTGTTATTACTATTTTCACGGTAAACAAAAGGCTTATGACTTGTACTTCCAGTTTTGGGATTGTAAATTGTACAGAGATTTCTATTTCGAAATTGTTTGATGTTAGCAAAGATTGTCATTATTCCTGTTAATGTTAAGTTTACCTAGTTTTAGAGACTAGGTGCCATCACGATTCCTTCGGAGGAATTTTGGGTCGTGACAAGTTGTGTTAGAGCTATAATTTATTTCTTCATGAATTTAAAATCGAAGGGGTCTATCTACAAAAAAACTACTGAAGCTTGGGATGCCTCTCAGCCTTGGCAGAAACTAGCTCCTCAATTTATTACATACGTGATTTTTTTATTACATTCGTGATTGTATGAATCTATATGATGTTCAAATAGGAGCTTATGGTGTTGGAAAGGGTCAAATACATGATCTGTTGGGCAGATCGAACTTACTAGCAGCCCCCTTTAGCGGTGAGAGTCGATAAATCGAATAAGTTATGATGGCAAGTAACTTCCGGGTTAATGTTATTTATATTTGTTATATATGATTCATCTTGCAAGACATACTTTTTCTGTTTATTGAAATTAACAATTTTCAATAGATAGTGTCCTTTACAGGAAAAAAGTATATCGATACTTTTAAAAGAGATTTATAATTTCAGTTTAGAAATAGCCATCTGCTTAGTTTATTTAAAGTTAAGTTTGGCAATAGTTGTTGCTGCAGGAACTGATGGAAGATTTGGAGAAAAAAATGAAGAAATTACATTACACATGGGAGCAATTACAATAGTATTTTTAGCTTTGAGTAACTAATACATGCTCCTAATTAAAGTGCTCATAGAGCCAAATTTTATATGGTATTTTTCTTTTCATTATAATGGTTATAGTGGAAGAAATATGCATCAATATTTATCTTGGATTCTTTGCATGATGCTCTTTCTTGAGTACTATAGACATGAAGATAAATGACTTAGATATTTTTGAGACTTAACTGCAAGTGTACTGAGCTCTAATTTGGCTTAAGATGATTTCGTTTTGGAGATGATATAGGTATTTATAATACCTCTAGGAGTCTGTTAGAATAAACAGAATCATCTCTTTATAACAGGCACCTTTTAAAACCAATAGTCACCTTCTTTTGAATTTAAAAGAAAGTTGTTAAAAAACGTTTTCTGAAATTAAAAAGGCAAAAATATTTTTAATTAATTAAATAATGGGTTACTAAACTATTAATTCCGGGCTACTTAATTGGCCCAAAGCTCAAGTGCCCAATCTTGACTAATAATACTATAATCAAATTTTAATTTTCCTCCTAAATACCCTAAAAAATATTCAAACTATATAAGACAAAGAAGTGCTTTTAAACACCTCTTTATTTCTTTCTTTTTTCAATGAGATATAAAGCAACCTCTTCTCAAATACTCCCATCAAACACTAACTAATCTAACAATTCCCCATTTAGTTAGTGATTGATGTTGTTTATGAGATTCATGCATATAGTAGGTATCTTTCGATTTAAACCTACTACTTGTTTAAACTATTCAAGACCTTATCGAAATTGATGGTTAGATTATGTTCTATTAAACCACAATTTCTATATGACAACACGAAAAAGCTTTATACACATAAATCGTATCAACTCGACAACTTGTTTACCGTGAGTTTTAGCACCCAATTATGGACTTGTGCTACTTCCTGAATTCATAAATACTTATCAAGTTTTGTATTTCAAACTTTGATTGAAGCGGCACCACTTCTTGTGTTTACATAGGTGAAGATTTAACCAAATCCTTAACACGGACTTCTTTAGTTCCTAAACCGAAATCTGCTTCTTCATTAAGAGTATTTTATACTCATCCTCCTTTTCTAGGTACTAATTTTGAGTACATGCTATCTGTCACAACTATAACTTGTTATTACCTTTTAAACCTTTAATTTTGTTAAACAATAAGAAAGGTGAGGTTCCCTTTACTAGTGACAAATTTAAATTACCTTACAAGTTAAACAATAACTTGTTGTGCTTATTATCATATCCCTCGCGAGTCCTTTAGTGAATACGTCAACAATGTTGTCTTTAGACTTGATATACACAACAGTAATAATTACATCCGAAATTAATTGTCTTATGTACTCATGTCTTAAAGCAATATGTCTAGATTTTCCATTGTATATTTTACTAAATGCCTTAGACATAGTTGCTTCACTATCACAGTGCAAGAGAACAGTTGCCATTGGTTGTGGCCACAACTCTATATCTAACAATAGATTTCTCAGCCATTCTGCCTCTCTTCCTGTAGCTGCTAAAGCAATAAACTCAGATTCCATTGTGGAATGAGTAATACACGTCTGTTTCTTAGAAGCCCATGAAATTGCTCCTCCACTTAAAGTGAACATCCACCCAGACGTTGACTTGTTATCATCAACACTAGTTATCCAACTAGCATCACAATATCCTTCTAACACTGATGGAAATATGTTATAATACAAGGCAAATTTTTTTGTCCTTTTCAGATAACCAAGTACCCTTACTATATCTTTCCAGTGATCACCATTTGGATTGTGAGTATATCTTGACAATTTACAAACCGCAAAAGCAATATCTGGCCTAGTACAGTGCATAGCATACATTAAACTACCAATTGCACTAGCATAGTCTAATTGACTAACAGATCTTCCGGGGTTCTCAACCATCTTGCTAGAAGCATCAAATGGAGTATTAAATTCTTTAATACCCAAATGATTAAATTTGGAAAGAACCTTTTCAATATAGTGAGACTGACATAAGGCAAAACCCCCACTATGTCTTTTAACTTTAACACCTAAGATAGTATCAACTTCTCCCAGATCTTTCATCTTAAATTGAGAAGTTAAATACTTCTTAGTTTCATTTATGCCTTGCATGTTAGTTTCTATGATTAGCATGTCATCAACATAAATACATACTATCACCATATAATTCTTTGTAAATTTGGAATAAATGCATTTATCTGTTCCATTATATTTAAAACCATTTGATAATATAACACTATCAAATTTTTCATGTCATTGTTGGAGCTTGTTTTAATCCATAAAATGACTTAACTAATTTACAAAATTTCTTCTCATTTCCAGGAAGCACAAACCCTTCGGGTTGCTCCATATAAACTTCTTCATCAAGATCACCATTTAAGAATGCTGTCTTATGTCACGACCCGAATTTTCCACCGTCGGGACCGTGATGATGCCTAACATTGAACCAGCTAGGCAAGCCAACGTTTTAGGATATTCTACCTTTTTCTTTTATCTTTCAAATGTTTATTACTTAACAATATAAAAACAACGGATATAATTGCGGAAGAAAGAAGTTTAAAGGTTTAACTTTATAAAATAACGAAAACCAAAGTAACATCCACCTAGAAATGGTGTCACAACTCACGAACTGTCTAAGATTACTACAAATAAAGGTTTGAACGAAAAGTTTACATCTGTCTGAGGTAGATAGAACAGAAAATAAAATAAGATAGAAGGGGAAGCCAGGGCCTACAGACGCCTGCAGTACTACCTTGGGTCTTCGATGCGCAGTGATAGCAACCAACCTCACGATCAGCCACTAGCTCCAAAATCTACACAGAAAGTGAAGAGTGCATTATCAGTAAAATCGACCCCATGTACTGGTAAGTACCGAGCCTATCCTCGACGAAGTAGTGACGAGGCTATGGCAAGGCGTACAACATATACAACCTACAACAATTTATACTAAACAAAAGGAAATACGAAGTGTATTAAAGGAGTAACTAGCATTAAGTAAATCCGAAACCCAACTGTTCCACTAAATTTCAGCTATAACCAATCCTTAAGGGTGTTCCAAAATCACAATAACAGACCTCAACACATAACAACAACTGTTGTAGCGCGCATCCCGATCCCATCATATATACAACAACATGATCAATATTCACTTTTATTCCTTCTTGTTGCAACGTGCAACCCAATCCCACCTATCCACCCTTATTACTCCTCAACACATATCACCCTTATTCCTCCTGTTGTGGCGTGCAACCCAATCCCACATGTCCATCCTTATTACTCCTTTTTGCGGCGTACAACCCGATCCCATCACGTAATACTATTGCGGCATGCAACCTGAACCCAACATACAAATCAACACTAATCACAAAAATAAAGACAAGTGTTTCACAGGTTAAGCCAAATTCTCCAATGTACTTATACCTCAATTCACGCAATAGAATATCACTATAGTTAAACAACTTCACCAGTATAAACTAATCAGCGAGAGAAACCAAGGTGTACCACAATGCACCCATAAACCAATAAAGACCAACAAAGTAATAAAATGAAACCAGGAAACAATTGAATACTTCAATAAGGAGAGCAACGGTTAATATGAAGCAATAGACATAGAAGCATTTATGAGCAAGTAGCAATTAAGGCATGGAAGCATTTATGAGCAAGTAGCAATTAAGGCATGAGAGCATTTATGATCAAGTAGTAATTAAGGCATGGAAGCATTTATGAGCAAGCAACAATTTAAGCATGGAAACAACCATAAGCATGTAGCAATTAAGACAAATGATGTTCTAATAGGAAACGGGGAAGGGAAACAGTTAAACATGGCAATTTTGGTGGCGCATAAGTACTAGTCACCACACCAATACGCCACACACATGGGATTTCACATAGCAAATAAGTCGAGGATTCCTATTCCCTCAAGTTAAGGTTAGACCAAACACTTACCTCAAGCCAACGGGTAATTCAACACACAATCACCACTTTACCTCTTGATTCCACTGCCAATTCACTCATCTAGCCATAATTAGTTTAATAACATCAATAAATGCTAAATAATTGAGCTCCAATGCATGAATATAGATTTTCCAATATTTTCTCCAAAAAGTCAAAAATCGACCTCGGGCCTGCTTGGTCCAAACCCGAAATTCTGACCAAAATCTGATTACCCATTCACCCCCGAGCCCGGATATACAATTGGTTTTGGAATTCGACCTCAACTTGAGGTCTAAATCCCCAAATTTGAATATTCCTAAGTTCTATCCAAAATTTCCAATTCTACCATGTAAACCCTAGATTTTAGGATGAAATCTTGTAAAAAGAAGTTAATGAGTGAAAGAAATGTGTTTAAAATCACTTACATATGATTTAGGGAAGAAGAGTATTTAAAAAATTTCCTCTTATGCTTTAGGTTTTGAAAAAAGGAAAATGGATAAAAAGTCCCGCTTATATAGCCCTCACAGATCCTCAAAACGTTGACCGCGGAAAAAGGGCTGCGGCTTCGAAGTACACCACTGTCAGCGAAATAACGGGCGCGACCGCGGAAGCTCTGGCCTTTCCCACTGCTGACCGCAAAATCCCATCGAAACAGCGAAATCCCCAGCGCAACAGCGAAACTTAATTGCGGACCGCGAGACCCCGGTTCAGAGACCTGCAATTTTCTAGAATTATGCAGCACAGGTTTTTTCCTAAGTCTATACACCCCGAAGCCTATTCGTAACTCACCCGAGCCCTCGGGGCTCAAAAACATCATAGGACTTGCTCGTGCCATCAGATCGCCAAAATAACCTCTTAAACAACGAATTTAACACCAAAATTCATGAAGTTCTTAAGAACATTGAAATTTCTATTTTCTCAACTAAGGGTCTGATTTATACCAAATCAACTCCCATTCTTACCAAATTTTACAGATTCAACTTAATTTTTATTTTAACCTGTACCGGGCTCTGGACCAAAATACGGGCCCGATACCATCAAGAACACACACCATTTCATTTTCAAAAGTCTTTATATTTTCCAGTGAAATAATGTTTCTTTAAAAATTTCTTTTCTCGGGCTAGGGACCTCGGAATTTGATTCCGGGCATACACCCAAGTCTCATATTTTGGTACGGACCCGCTTCATTTACCAAAAATATTGACCGAAGTCAACCTTAATCAATTTTAAAGGCCAAATTCCATATTTCTCAAATTTTTCGCATAAAAGCTTTCTAGTATCGCGTCCGGACTGCACACACAAATCCAGAAGAGATAAAAGGAGGTTTTCAAGGCCTCAGACATGGAAGCGGATTCTAAAATATAAGATGACCTTTTGGGTCATCACATCTTAACATCCATTTGATGGACATTTAGATTATATATTGATGACAAAGCAAACAATACTCTTATTGAGGTAATCCTGGCCAAAGGAGCATATGTGTCAAAATAATCTACTCCTGCCTTTTGTCTAAATCCTTTGGCTTCTAGTCTAGCCTTAAAAGTCTGTAGAGAACCATCATTATTATATTTTCTTCTAAAAACCCATTTACACCCAATAGGTTTAGTATTAGAAGGTAAATCTGCTAATACCCATGTACCATTTGATAAAAGAGAATCCATTTCATCATTTACAGCTTCTTTCTAGAAAGCGGAGTCCCGCGAAGACATAGCCTCACTATAGGTTTTAGGATTCTCTTCTAAATTTAAAATAATGGGTATTATTTAATAATTCATCTCTACTTCCTTCTACCAGAAAGACTAGTGCTTGAGAAGAAATAAAGTCAGAGCCTATATTTTTTTCTTTTCTAATTCATTGACTTTTCCTTGGTTCTATAGGAGATTCAATTGCCTTTCTTTTATTGTTAGAAGAAGAACTAGGTTCTGCATAATTTTCTTGAGTTACTGCATTATCACCAATGCTTGTTGCATTACCATCTTGTTTAGTAATTTTTGTATCCTCGTGTGAATTATTAGAATCACCAATAAACTTTATTTTTAAGAACTCAACATCTTTAGATTCCACAATATATTTAGACTCAATGTCCAACAACCTGTATGCCTTTGAGTTCTCAACATATCCTACAAATATGCTTTTTATTCCTCTAGGTCCTAACTTAGTTTTTTTAGGATCTGAAATTCTATAATAACCTAAACAACCCCATACTCTTAAGAAATTTAAGTTAGGCTTTCTTCCTTTCCATAATTCATATGATGAAACCTTAAATTTCTTTGAAGGTACTCTATTGTGCACAAAACAAGCTGTTAACAAAGCTTCAGCTTCCCCCCACAAATTCGTTGGTAACTTTGCATGTAAAAGCATGGCATTAACCATATCTACCAATGTTCTATTTTTTCTTTCAGCAAGACCATTTTTTGTGGGGTATACAGTGCACTAACTTGGTGAATCAAACCATTTTCTTCACAAAATACAGAAAACTCATTGGCAAGGTATTCGCATCCTCGATCACTACGTAGGATTTTAATCTTCTTTTCCAATTGATTTTCAACTAATGCTTTGTAACTCTTAAACATATCAAATGCTTGATCTTTTGTTTTCATTAGTTAAACATGTGTATATTTAGAATGATCATCTATAAAAGTAATAAAGTATCTATTTCCACCTCTAGTTAAATGACCATTCAATTTACATATATCGGAATGCACAAGTTCAAGTAATTTACTTGTTATTTCATTTTTTGGAAAAGATTTCTTAGTCATCTTAGCTTGTATGCATATTTCACATTTTTTATCATTATTCTCAACAACAGGAATTAATTTATTTTTAGACATAAATTTAACATACCGAAAATTAACATGTGAAAGTCTAGCATGCCATAAATTAATAGATGACTCAATCATATAAGCAGAAACTTTAACTTTATTAATACTCAATTTTAACATGCCCTCACAAGAATAGCCTTGTCCTACAAATACACCATTCTCAGAGAAAATAGTCTTTTCTGCCTCTATAACAGTTTTGAGGCCTTTATTACATAATAAACTTGCAGAAATTAAATTCTTCCTAACATCAGGTACATGATAAACATTCATTAAAATCAACTTCTTTCCTGAAGTGAATTGTAGTTCAACCATTCCTGTTCCAAAGACCTTAGTGGTGTCATGATTTCCCATTAAAACCTTTTCATCACTTGTTGCAACTTCATAATGTTTGAAGAAACTCTTATCATTGCATACATGAACTGTAGCACCGGAATCATACCACCAATCTGCATATTTCATAGTTGCTGCCATGTTGCATTCGGTCACTATACTCAAATTCAAATTATCAAAGGAAGAAACCATAGAAACGATATCCGAAGAAGAATCTTGTTGTTGTTCAACATTATTTTCCCTCTTCTATCCAGTATTTTCTTCATTTTTCTGCTTCTTACGAAATCTGCAATCTCTCTTAAAATGGCCCATTTTTCCGCAAGTATAACACAACCATTTCTTAATGTTACAAGAATTTTTAGCATCCTCAAACTTTCTCTTCTTTCCACCCTTGTTTCCAGATTTTCCAGAATTTTTTTGTCTTACTAGACTCAACATAATTTACCTTTGAACTAGTTTCTGCAGCATATTTACTTTTACGCTTCCGTGTCTCGTCTTCATTGTGATAACCCAAAAGGTCATCTTATGTTTTAGAACTCGATGTCGTATTTCAAGGCCTTTAAAACCTTATTTTGTTCCTCCTTGATTTGCATGCACAGTTCGGGTGTGTTTCCGGAAAGCTTTTATGTGAAAAATTTATGAAATAATAATTTTTGGCTTAAAAATTAATTTTATTTGACTTCGGCCAACATTGACTAAATGGACCCGGACCCGTATTTTGATGGTCTCGGTAGTTCCGTAGTAAAATATGGGACCTGGGCGTATCTCCAGAATCAAATTCCGAGGTTCCTAGCTCAAGATATGAATTTTTGATTAAAATTGAAAGACTGAAATTATAATGGTTTTAAGAATTTGGTTAATATTTGACCTTGTTGGTATCGGGTCCGTATTTTGTTTTCATAGCACGGTACAGGTCCGCTATAATATTTATACCTTATCTGTAAAATTTGGTGAGAAACGAAACTGATTTAACGTGATTCGAACCTTCGGTTAAGAAAATAGAAATTCTAAAATTTTCTTGAAAATTTCATGCAATTTGGTGTTAAATTCGTAGTTCTAAGTGTTATGTTGTTGATGTGATCGCGCAAACAAGTTTGTATGATGTTTTAAAACTTGTGTGCATGTTCGGGTTGGAGCCCCGATGTCATGACCCAAAACCCGGACCCGGTCATGATGACACCTCTCGTGAAGACAGGGCCAGTTGATACATTTCCCATTCATTTTACACAATTTAAAATAATGCAAATTAAGTCATTAAACATAATAAAATCCCAAAATACGGTGAATAATACAATTTGCGGAATATAAAACCAACACAGCCCGATACCGGGGTGTCACTAGTCATGAGCATCTATCAATATACTACAAGTCTAAAGCGTCTACAAAGCTATTAAAGAATCACTAACAAGAGAAAGGAAATGAGATAAAGGGGGAGAAGCACGGGGCTGCGAACGCCGAGCAGCTACCTCATGAACTCCGAAATCTGCCGGGAGCTCTCAACCCTCGCAAGCAAGATCAGCAACGCCTGAATCTGCACACGGGATGCAGGGAGTAAAATGAGTACTCTAACTCAGTGAGTAATAATCATAAATAAGGACTGAGAAATATGAAATCACGTAAGGCACATTACAGGCTACAATGAAGCAGTAAAAATAGTGAATTAGTGAAGACATGTAAAGCTATTTTAGTTCAGTTTAAACTTCATAAAATGCCCTTTTAACAATTAAGCAGGTACATGACAGGCAACTAGGAAAGATAAACAAATAAAGGATCGCCCCTCGGGCAATATCATAGAACAACACCAGCCCCTCAGGCTATATCTCACATCACAATGGGTACCCGCGTTCACTGGGGGTGTGCAGACTCCTGGAGGTGCCCCTTACAGCTCAAGCGCAATATCAAGTCATCGTGTGGCATCATCACTAGGCTCTCGGCCTCATATCAACAAGCCACCTCGTGGCATACAAATTTCAGGCCCTCAACCTCATAATCATAATCAGTGTTTCCTCACAACATAGGCCCTCAACCTTACTCAGTCAGAATCTCACAAGCCGCTCGGGCACAGTAAAACATGGTGCTCAGCCCAGAATATTATTTAAAATATCATTTAATGTGTTAAAACAAAGTAAACATGGCTGAGTTATGAAAACAATAGAATATAGCATGACTGAGTTCAAGTATAAAACCAAAACAGTGAGGAAATATAAGTAAAAATCCCCATAAGGGACCAAATAGTTGGCACGAGGCCTAAATATAGCATTCAGCCCAAAACATGATGATAGCAAATAGTTTTCAATCAAATACGCGGTAAAACAGTCATTCAGGACGGACTAAGTCACAATCCCTAACAGTGCACAACCCCACACTAGTCATCTAGCGTGTGCGTCACCTCAATATAGCACAACAATGTGCAATCTAGGGTTTCATACCCTCAGGACAACATTTACAATCATTACTCACCTCAATCCGGTCCAAACTCTAGCTTGCGATGCCTTTGCCCTTCGAATCGGCCTCCACTCGCGTCGAATCTATCCAAAATCAGAATCACGACGTCAAAATATGCTAAGGGAACGACGTCCAAGCAAAAATAATCAATTTACAACCTAAATCCCGAAATTACCAAAACTTGACCCTCGGGCCCACGTCTCGGAATTCGATAAAATTCACATCAATAGATTCCTTATCTTCCCACGAGTTCATACATATCAAAGGTCCCAAAATCCGACCACAAATGGTCCCTCAAATCCCCAAGTCTAGGTCTCCAATACCAAGCCCCAGTTTTCTCAAACTTTGATCCTTAAATTCCATTAATTACAAGCATAATCCGTGAAATAATACCATAGAAATGAGTTTTAGGTTGAACAATCTTACCTCCAGACGATATCCCTTAAATCCCTCTTCAAAATCTCCCAAAAAGCTCCAAAACCGACTAAGAAATGGTGGAATAGCTCAAAAATCGCGATGGAATGACTTTATATGTTCTGACCCAGGGATTCAGCACCTGCGGCTAAATCCCTGCTTATGCAACACCGCTTTTGCGGTCAATGGACCGCTTCTGCGGTCATCACTTAAACGTCCACTTTCCGCTTCTACGACATCTTACCCGCACCTGCGCCATCGCAGGTGCGGCTCCAGCCTTCCCAGGCCTTTTCCGCTTCTGCGGCCTTCTTCCTCGTATCTGCGGCATCGCACCTGCGGTCCCTAATCTGCAGGTGCGGAAACAATAGAAGCAGAAAATCTGCAGTTTCACCAAAAACTCCAAACTCTCCGTCAACCATCCGAAATCACCCCGAGGCCCCCGGGACCTCACCCAAAAATACAAACATATCTCATAACCTTATTCTAACTTATACCAATCTTCAAAACACCTCAAACAACATCGAATCAACCAAAACACATCGGATTCAAGCCTAAGTTTCCAAAAATCTTCCGAATTACGCTTTTGATCAAAAAGTATACTAAACCACATCCGAATGACCTGAAATTTTGCACACACATCCCAAACGACACAATGGAACTACTGAAACTCTCGGAATTCCATTCGACCCCGAAATCAAAATCTCACCTATCAACTGGAAAACGCCAAAAATCCAATTTCGCCAATTCAAGCCTAAATCTACTCTGGACCTCCAAAACACATTCCGATCACGCTCTTAAGTCCCAAATCACCTCCCAAAGTAATAAGAAGCAGAAATGGGGAAATGGAGCGGTAACTCATGAGACGACTGACCGAGTCATCACAACCTCCACCTCATAAACAAACGTTCGTCCTCGAATGAGTTAAGAAACATACCTGAAGCCTCAAACAGGTGAGGATATCTGCTTCGCATCTCCTGCTTGGTCTCTCAAGTAGCCTCCTCCATGGGGCGACCTCTCCACTATACTTTCACTTAAGCTATATCCTTTGATCTCAACTTTCGAACCTGACGCTTCAATAGCTGTTGGCTCCACGTCATAAGTCAAATCACCATCCAACTTGTCACGACCCAAAACCCGGACCTGGTCGTGAAAACGCCTCTCGTGAAGACAATGCTAGCCGACACATTTCCCAATCATTTTATGCAATTTAATAATGCAAATTGAGTCATTAAGCATAATAAAATCCCAAAATACGGTGAATAATATAATTTGCGGAAAACAAAACCAACATAGCCCGATACCGGGGTGTCACTAGTCATGAGCATCTATCAATACACTATAAGTCTGAAGCGTCAACAAATCTATTACAGAATCACTAACAAGATAAAGGAAATGAGATAAAGGGGGAGAAGCACGAGGCTGCAGACGCCGAGCAGCTACCTCGTGAACTCCGAAATCTATCGGGAGCTCTCAACCCTCGCAAATAGGATCAGCAACACCTGAATCTACATACGAGGTGTAGGGAGTAAAGTGAGTACTCCAACGCAGTGAGTAATAATCATAATAAAGATTGAGAAATATGAAATCACGTAAGGCACATTACATGCTACAATGAAGCAGTAAAAGCCAGTAAAACAGTGAATCAGTGAAGACATGTAAAGTCATTTTAGTTTATTTTAAACTTCATGAAATGTCCTTTTAACAATTAAGCAGGTAAATGATAGGCAACTAGGAAAGATAAACACATAAAGGATCACCCTTCGGGCAATATCATAGAACAACACCATCCCCTCAGGCTATATCTCACATCACAATGGGTACCCGCATTCACTGGGGGTATGTAGACTCCTGAAGGAGCCCCTTACGGCCCAAGCGTAATATCAGGCCATCTCGTGGCATCATCACTAGGCTCTCCGCCTCATATCAACAAGCCACCTCGTGTCGTACAAATCTCAGGCCCTCGACCTCATAATCATAATTAGTGTTTCCCCAAAACATAGGCCCTCGGCCTTACTCAGTCAGAATCTCACAAGACACTCGGGCACAGTAAAACATGGTGCTCAGCCCAGAATATCATTTAAAATATCATTTAAGTGTTAAAACAGAGTAAACATGGCTGAGTTATGAAAATAGTAGAATATAGCATGTCTGATGTCAAGTATAAGCCAAAACAGTGAGAAAATATCAGTAAAAGTCCCCTAAGGGTTCAAATAGTTGGCACGAGGCCTAAATATGGCATTCAGTCCAAAACATGATGATAACAAATAGTTTTCAATCAAATACGCGGTAAAACAGTCATTCGCGATGGACTAAGTCACAATCCCCAACAGTGCACGACCCCACGCTCTTCATCTAGTGTGTGCGTCACCTCAATATAGCATAATGATGTGCAATCTAGGGTTTCTTACCCTCAGGACAACATTTACAATCATTACTCACCTCAATCCGGTTTAAACTCTGGCTCGCGATGCCTTTGTCCCTCGAATCGGCCTCCACTCACATCGAATCTATTCAAAATCAAAATCACGACGTCTAAATATTCTAAGGGAATGAAGCCCAAGCGAAAATAATCAATTTACAACTTAAATCCCAAAATTACCCAAACCCGACCCCCGAGCCCATGTCTCGGAATTCGATAAATTCATATCAATAGATTCCTTATCTCCCTATGAGTTCATACATATAAAAAGTCCCAAAATCCGACCACAAATGGTCCCTCAAATTCACAAGTCTAGATCTCTAATACCAAGCCCAAGTTTCCCGAAACTTTGATCCTTAAATTCCATTAATTACAAGCTAAACCATGAAATAATAGCATAGAAACGAGTTTTAGGTTCAACAATCTTACCTCCAGACGATATCCTTTGAATCCCTCTTCAAAATCTCCCAAAAAGCTCCAAAACCGACTTAGAAATGGTGGAATAGCTGAAAAATCGCGAAGGAATGAATTTATATGTTCTGGCCAGGGATTCCGCACCTGCGGCCAAATCCCCGCTTCTGCGGCACCGCTTTTGCGATCAATAGACCACTTCTGCGGTCATCACTTAAATGTTCACTTTCTACTTTTGTGACTCTAGCCTTCCCAAGCCTTTTCCACTTCTGTGGCCTTTTTCCTCGCATCTGCGGCATGGCACTTGCTGTCCCCAATTCGCAGGTGTGGAAATAGTATATTTCTATTGCTGGTTTACGGTGCAGGTTTTATCAGTGAGTATCTTTTAACAAAAAAGCCTCGTTACTACTTCAATGAGGTTAGACAAGATACTTACTAGATATATGGGGTCGATTGTATTCATACTAAACTTCTGCACCTTGCGTGCAAATTTTTGGAGAGGAACTGCTGGTGACGTTGGGTGCTGACTCTGAGGATGTTCTTGCATTCCAGATATAGCTACCATTTTTCCTTGGTAGATTTAGATTTTGCTAATCTATTTATGTAACTTTCAAACAGATAGTGTAATTATTTGTATCGGCTTTGTAAATTCCATGTCTTAGAAGCTCATGATTCGTACTACCAGTTCTTTAGTTAATTTGTAAATGTTTAGATAATTCTTCACTATTTTCCTATAATCTCATTTGGATTGTATTAGCTGTAAGTTGGCTTACCTAGCGGATCGATTTAGGTTCCATCACGACTAGTAGTCTTTGGGTCGTGATAGTAAGATTATTTTCTTTTTAAAAATGTTTCCAGACGTGTTCTTGTTCCAAGACTCAACATGTTTGGTGAAGGAGGAAATGGCATTCCTGTAGTTAATATTACTTGACTAGTGGTGATTGACAATTCCATTAAAGTCTAGGTGGCTTAGCCACATTGTTTGAAGCGAAATACGTGGTGTGGTTTCCCATAGGTTTTGTTAAGCTCAAGATGACGAGACAGTGGTCAGAGTACGTACGTGGAAAATGAGACCCAGTTGCATCTGGGTATATCCCTACCCATTCTAGTTGGCAATAAAGCGGTCTAATCTTTCTAGAATTTGGTGCCTCCTATTTTGCCCTTTTATTTGTCCTCGTGCACCTGGGTCCCATGATCCCTAGGTCAATCATATTAATATTTTCTAGGCATTGTATAAAAGCAGCAGCCCTGGCATTTTTAATTGGCCTTCCTCCATGTTTTTCGGAGGCCGATGTTACTTCATTTAAATCCCCACAGAGAATCCAAGGGAATGTATGGTTTCTAGCAACAGTTTCTAAGTTATTCCGTAATATTTTTCTATTAGCTAAGTATGTACTTCCATAAACTAGAGATAAAAGCCAATAGTGTGTGTTCCTCTTACCTGGATATTGACGTGTATTTCTTGGTCAATGGTGGCAATGGCGGTTCAGCAGTAAGCTCTTCCTCCTTCCATATTAAGGCAGCACCGCTAGAGTACCCATATGCACTAAGCTCAAATAGTTAGTGAAATTAACAAAGCCCATAAGGTCATAAAGGCTTTGCATGCATGTCTCTGTAAGGCATATGATGGATGGCTTGTTCCACTCTACGAGATCCTTGAAGTTAAACATGAACTCTGGGTCATTGCACCCTTTGCAGTTCCAAAGGAGGATCTTTAACTAGGATCATTAACGATCCTCGAACTCCCTCTCAGAGCAAGTGACATACGCAAACGGGTGGTCAGTGGGTGGTCCATCAGGATGTCCTCCACTATCAGTGTTGAAATTATCAGGACAACATATTTAAAAAGGATTAGGAGTGGGTAGATGCAAATGTTTATGGCTATCCTTAGGACATTTGTTGGGACAATGATGAATCACCTTTTTTCTTTGTTTCCGTTGAGGGTCATTGACAGTAATTCATGTAGTGTGATATTTCGTAGAGTTGGGTCGAGGATGTTTGGCACCAGTTGTTCTGGCTCGAGTATTAGGGCCACTGCCCCTTCTATGTTCAAAGGGAATGATGGCTTTATTGGTGTTACGGTATCATCGATATCCAGGTTTTCCATAGGGCTTGTTCAGGCGATAAGAGCAACCAATTGGCTTGTGGGGATGCATCCTCCTCCTGGTTCTAAGTGGATAGTGGGAGTTCATGCTCCTGTTATTCGTTGTGGTTGCCTATCTATTAGAGAAGGCACAAGGCTGGTATCTCATGCGTGTAGAGTGACGGCAGCGCTGCTGTTGCTTAATCGTTGGTATATATGACTTGTTGTATCATCTAGATTAGCTCTTGGGTTGTTTATAGAATTAGGTCCGCCTGTTTTTGGGTAGAGGTCGGAAGGCACTGGTTTACATGGGAGTGATTGGTGTTGTTGTCCTGCTATATGTAGAGTGTTGTAGCCCACTACTGGTTTATGAGGCTACACATGTTGTTGTTTATCTCATTGTAGTATATTTGGTGATTGATGATGGTGGGGACGTTGATGATCGTCATTTTGCAGTAGTAGTTGGTTATTTGTGGCTAGGGTTGGGGTTGATAGTCTTCTTCTTCCATGTAATGGCATTCATAGTGGTGATTCTAGTGGCGTTGTTGTAGTAGCGGTTCTGGTGATAGCTGTAGTACTGCCTCAACATTTTTTATTGCGTTCTTATTTGGTGGTGAGAGAGATGGTTGAGTGAGAGTGTGAGACATTTTTTATAGGAATTCCTTCAAGGAGGTGATAATGGAGAGGTAACAGTGCGTATGATGTTGGATCGTAGGGGTTGGGTTAGGGGTGGTCGGAAATTTATGAATGGTATGAATAGGTTTAGAGATAGGGGGAAGGTTAGGGGTCAACCCATTAAATGTGATGGGAGTGGTATTGGGTAGAATTAAGGGCAGATTTGACGGTTGGGGTTTAGGCTATTCCTTAGGGGTGACGTTTGGTGGGGCCTTTGGAAACGTTGGTTGAGTAGATGAAGGTGTTTTTCGAATTATGGGTTTAGTCTAAGGATTCTTGTGTTCCATTGGTACTGTAGTTGTAGTTGAGGTAAACTTAAAGGAAGAGTGTGTGACAGATATTTTTGCTGGTGTTCCGTATTTGTTAAAGAATTATTTTTTGGTTTACATTTTAAAGTTCCCACACATGGTCATTCAAGATGGCAAACTTGTTATTTTGATGAATTGTGAATGTCCCTTTGTTGCCTATAGAGTCATTTATTTTTCCCTTGGTGTTAGGGGAGGTCTCTTTTCGTGTTCTCAACTTAAAGTTGGTATGGCCATTGGCATCATTTTCTGATGTAAGTATTACCTATATTTTTTCTCCTTTTTTTCTCTCATTTTCTCCTCTATTCTAGTTTCTGTTTTGTTGTTTTCTTTTTTCTTTTTCTTTTCCTTCTTTGATTTCTTTTTTTTTTCTTTTCCTTTTCCTTGCCTAGTGGATTCGGAATATTCATTTTCCTGCCCAGTGGTGCTAAGATGCATAGCCTGGCATACCTTCCATGTGTTGTGTGTACCATACAACTATCGATTTTTATTTTCTAACCAAATTGTTTTTCCAATTTTTTTGGAGTATCTGTATGTCATAATATTCTATAGGCAATTCTTGAAGGCACACCCATATTATAGAAAAAGTAATCTGGACACTATTTGGATTAAATTTCGGTGTCCATTTCCTAATAGAGAGAAACTCTGAATCAAAAAACCATGGCCCATTATTCATGACAGTAGTATATAGGTTTTCCGAAGAAAAGCTTATAAGATAAAAATAATTAGCAAGGTCAATAAGATTTAGTGGGTTAGAGGTGTTCCATATTTTTTTGTATTTTGGTGCATAGAAGATTATAACCCATCCTTCTACCTACAAAATTTGATGATTAGGGCTTTGGTCCGAGGTTTGTAAAATCTTTGTTTTTTAGTCGAGGAGACGGGTATGATATTTAAGTGATTTGTGGGGTTGTCATTCTCATCTTTAAAAGCAAGTTATTAAACATTTCAAAGTAGAAATCTATATGGTCGAATGGTTGATTTTCAAGTACTCTGTCTTTGAAGCTTACCTTGGGGATCTACCTTGCTCCCTTCTATTTTTGGCTTTTATGTACTACATTGGTGCAGATCTACTTCCTCAGTTGTCAGCGTTGATGATTGTGCCGCCTCCATCTTGGATATCTCTCCTGTCATCTTTTGGGTGATGGATTTACTTGGATTCGATCATCCGTTGGTATTTGCACCAGAACTTTCTCCCTATGTTAGCTATAGATAAGCTAGGGGAGATAACTTTTTCAACCTCATAAAGTATAAGTGGGTGTGAATTGCTTATTTTTAATAACTTTTATAAGTAGTTGACTAGTTTACCAATTAGTCGACTTGAAATAAGAATAAGATAATAATAATAATAAATGCAGAAATGAAATGCAGGAAGTAAAGATACCAAGATTTTTATACTGGTTCGAATTCAATGTGAATCCTAGTCCAGTACCCTTATGTTGCAAGAGTGTTCTTTTTCAGTGATTGATGTTTTGTGAGTACAAAATGAATGGCGTAGCATTACACTAGTATCTTAGTCTCAATATCTCTCTCTTATTTTCTTGATGCAATGCCTCACCAGTGTTTATCTCTTTTTCTTCTCTCACTAGTTACACAACAGATCTAATTAAACTACAGTGCTTGTTTGAAGTAGAGCAAAAAGAGGGTAGATGGTTTGATCAAAGTATATGTCTTCAAGTCTAGAGCGATTGTATATACACTTTCTAGGAGGCCTTAGAATCTGGAGAGATTGCAAACCCAAGTGATTTGATTCTTGAAAGGAATCTCATATTGATTCTTTTCAAAAATAAGTTTAATTCCCGTTACTCTTCCTTGATATGTGTACTTTGACGGCTTTCCATTTCTAAGTCTTGATATATGCCAGATTTGCTAATTCTTAATGATTATGTTTTCCTTAAATCAGGGACCTTCCAGTAATAGCTTCTGATTGATTATCTTTGCTGGATATTCAGTGGTTCTTCCCTTTTTAGTGTTGATTACTTCTCCTTGATTGCTTTAGTCAAGCTCTGATTGATTTCTTCCTTCAGCTTATCCCCATTAATCTATGATCTTCCTTTTGCACTTCGATCTTGATTGATTTCCTTGAGTCCCTACACCAAAAGAAATTATATTATTTTTCATCATTAAATTAAAATCTAACAGTCTCTCCCTTTTTGATGATGACAAAAATAATATGTATAAATACCAGTTAACTTCCCTGTATTTGACTCCCCTTCAATAAGTGTCGTCGGGGCTTCTTCTTTTAGTTGACTCATCCTGTAGGATCTACAGTCGACTCCCCCTACATTGATTGTAGCTACAAAATATATGTATTGCCTTTCTCCCCCTTCTTTGACATCAGCAAAGAGAGGATAAAAGAGATTCTAGATAGTAAGGCAGACTTTATAGCATTGTTTACCGTAAAAATGGTAATAACAATTAAATTTGTTGATGGGACTCTAAAAATACGTGATCTTTTTATGCTAGTTTGCTAAATAGTTGATGCTATGTGTGAAGTTTAGAAACGAGATAAAAGCAAGGAGCGAAGTGATAACCAAACCGATGGGCCAATTATCGGGACCTCGAGGTCGATTTCGGAGCTTGGCAGGAAGCTATCGAAGGCAATCGAAATGTGGCTAACAGTTATAGTAAAATTAAAGGAGGCTTTTTATGGCCAATGATAAGCAATAAATGATGAACAAATATGAAGATAATAAACTAAAGAAATAATATCAAGAGAATATGTTAGAAAGCAAATAGAATATTCTTGTATATTTCGTGTGGAGTAAATGAAGCAACAGGGGAGAACAAAGTGACAAGAACCCCCTTTATATAGGAGGGGAATCCTAGAATAGTACAAAGTGCATTGATTACAAAGAAAAGAATGGGGATGGGACAGCTAGTAGATGTCATGATGCGTGCTCAAACTAGCCTCAGTCTAGCCTGACAGATTTTATCGACTATGGCTGCACCTCTTGGGAACTCCCCATATTTGTCATGGTCGCGGCCAACGTTTTCCCTAGGTCGGGCGTCGATGATCCTTGAGGAAGGAAACTCGGTCACATCCTTGCAGCCTTGAGGCTTCTAAATGATCCTCTGCAATGCCTTAATCACGAGATGGGGACCTCCGATTTCGCTGTATATAGATAGTCCTTGCTTTTCTTGGAGAGAAGCGATAAGAAACAACCTTGACATCCGACTCCTCAGACTTCCCGTGATGACGTCATACTGATGATGCAAGCCTCTATGATTATCAAAACGTTTCGTCATTTCGCTTCTCCAAGATCATTCAAAGCATTGCGGTTTCTCATTCTTCAAAGGCATAATGTCGTCGCTGATTCAGCTCCCAAGGATGCATTAAATGCGCATGCCGTTACGTCTTTCAAGGGATATAATGGAGCCGTCGGTTATGCTGCCTCCCTTTCTATAAGTGGGAGCCTCCTGGGATTAACCTTTCATCCAAGTATCCTCCCGTATCTATCCGTTCTTCCCTCCTCACTATCTTTGTTCTTTGTCGTTCACCATGTTTGAGGCCCATGGCCTCAAGACTGTATTGCGGTACTTTTATCAACCATGTTGCGGCCTATCTCCTGAACCTTCTCTGGTCGAGCGAGATTACGCTATTTTGTTGTTGTTGTTGTTGTTGTTGTTGTTGTTGTTGTTGTTGTTGTTGCTGTTATGGCTATCGTCGTTGGTCGGGACGACGAAGCAGAGGACCGACTTCCTCCGACCCCGGGGATTCTTTGGATTATGCACCACTGCTCAAGAGGGAGCTCGGATTATACACCGCTGCTCACTTCCCCCGATTACCCGGAGCGGCGCCTCACTCCTTTTGCTTTCCATGGAGTGAGGTGATACTATCTACTAACTATTGCATCCCGCACCAGGACAACATCCCAATAAGTGTCTTTACAATAGTAGTCTGGCTGTCACGCCCCAACCTTGGGAGGCGTGGCTAAAACCCGGTGCCGCACTGGCCCGAGCGAAGCACTCTATAACTAATTCATTCGTTTTGTAACTATCATAGGCCAACATGGCCACAACTCGTAATGTACAATCGTAAGTGGGCAAATGTTATATCAATGAACCATCGTTCATAAAACATGAATACATGCGGGCCGTCAAGGCCTCCGATATACTGTACATAATAAACCTATGTCTACAAATCCTCTAAGATTATTTGACATAAAATGGGACAAGGTACTGGCCTAACCATAAGTTTGTAGCAAAAACTCTAACACGATGACTTATAGACACGGCTGCACTCCGAATGAGGTGGAGTCTTATCGATCCTTCGATGAATGCTAACCTTGTCTACTATGAGGGCTCGTCAAACTGATTGTCTATGCCTGTAGATATGAATATAGTGTCCCCAACAAAAGGACGTCAGTAAGAATAATGTACTGAGTATGTAAGGCATGTAAATCGATATATAAAGGACATGAAAGAAACATGGAGTACATGACTCAACCTGTAAGTCTGGATAACTCTGTATATCATTTAATACTTATAGTGTCATGCATATACGTATGAATGTCATGTCGTGCATAGGTACATGTGTTCATAACATCATCAAGCCTCTGAGGACATCCTATTATATCATCTCAGCCACAATGGGCAAAATCATTATCGTATACCAGCTGATCGGGTGGTGGTGCGTATATAACGCCATAACTTTTCCCATATCCCCCATATATATATATATATATATATATATATATATATATATATATATATATATATATATATATATATATACACACACATATATATACACGTATGTAATGCCATAATATTATCACGCCTCTGAAGGCATCACATCATATCATCTCGGCCATTGTGGGCAACTCATCAACGTATACCAGCTGATTAGGTGGTGGTGCGTATATAATACCGTAACGTTTTTCCATATCCCATATACATATAATATACATATATATGCGTATATAACATCATTTGGTCATGGGTTAATGTAAATGAATACAATGCATGAGAAGTACGTCAATTAACTTTTTTAACTTACGTATATTTCTGAGTCCCATGAACAGATAATAGAATATTAAATCACAATACCAACATAGCATTATTATACATATACTCATGTAATTAATTCATATTCATTGTACCCAACATGCCTTATGTACTATGTAATTATTACACAATATTTAAACTATTACACATAACAATGACGCATTAGTATTAACATTGTAACTGTCATATAATCTATACATTTCAACACATTTGCGCACTCATTTTAAACAACATAAATATCATGCAACAGATATTAATATCACAACTCACATCTTCAAATGCACTGGCACCTAACATCAAGTATATATATAATCCATACATGTTAACACTTTGTTCTAAAATATTGTTACATACACACAACCCTCAATATGTTTTCTTGCACTGTAATTAACTATATAATAATTATTACTACACTTCACTATATTACGCAACAATCACAAGCTACCATTTACAAAATAATTCTTATGCATGCAAACTTTAACCAAACACGTCAAGCATAAACTATATGTCTCAACAATGTTCATTTTTCCAATTTAACAACATTTTTATCTAATTATCATTTTATCTCCTAATATTGTTATGTAATTACAGTACCATGATGCAATCTCACATCCAATTATATTTTATCAAAACAACATAAACTGCCCCATGTAATTAATAATTAAACAACATAAATGCTACTCACTATGCCAACAAACACACAAAAACTAGCGCTTTATGTAACCAGTAACACAACACACATCACAACATTAATATCACACTTATATTCAATGCAACCACTGCAATGCAAAATTATAATAATACATATGCTCATAAAATTAAAAATACTATACTATACGTTATTACATGTAATATTCAATATGATCTTCCCCTACACATTATTTATGAATATCATCTCATTCTTAACTTCACATACTCCATAATTACAATTAAAACTTACTTATTTGCAATCCACTAACTAAACTTACTGTTCAAAATCATATCACAAAGCAGCATACACAAACTACATGTAATTACATTTCATTAGCATTACAATCATGCTTGTAGTAGGAGGGGGTATGACATTGTGTGTTGTGCTTGTGATTATTTGGATCATGCCAAGAGAAAGAAGAGATAGTGTTAATATACCTGAACTGATTCTCTTGACAATCACTCTAGCACACGTCAAATGCGATAAAGCATGTAACGACGGATCGAAATAGGAAAAATCCATATGATATTATTGAAAAAGATTGATCAAATTTGTAGACACTTAGAGGCCAGTTTTTGATTTCGAAAACCCTTGTATGCACGTATGATGTTGAAGTGACATGGGCCTTCAGAAAAACTCCATCAGTTACCAAAATAGCTTGACCTACTTTTCCTTTTGCCCATTAAAAGAAACTGACCTCGTTTTGAATGGAAAGGTCCTTCCATCAATAAGTTCAAGCATATTGTTTAAACTTGCAAGTTATTTCTCTTTAAAGGAGTTTGTTTAGCTAAAAAGTCTCGTCTTGTCATTAACTGCTCCACTACTTCACATTTCGTAAAGCACTTCTCTAACTCAATACAATCTACTAAAACATTTTAACCAAAGAGTTCTATAACTTTGCCACCTAATGTAATGACTTAAGAGTCATCATAAGTTATAAGGGGGTTGCCACGTATTGGGAGGGGATTTTTAGTCTTATCTGATAATTTATTAGTTAACTAGTCCCGTTACCCGATAATTAATCAATTACCCGCAAAATTAAGAATTATTTCAATTTACTTAAAATGCTACTCACTTTAAATACACTTTATACCCTACTATCATGGTCATGTGGTACCGTATAAAATAAATACATTCACTATTATTTTTATTAAAACATCCATGTAAAAATACATATATTTTCTTAACTTGTAATTTTCTTAATCTCATATAAAGAGTAAAAATTCTCCTACGCTTAATGCATAAAATGTTAAAAAGTTAACCTTCTTTTTTTTGTGAAAAAAATAATTCATATCTTTACAATAAAGAAATCTCATAAACTTTCTCATTCTACGTGTATAATTTAAAACATATTCGAAAGTAGTAATATTAATAACTATATAAAATCATATATTTTTTTCAAATCATTTTTTTTCTTTTTAAAAAGAAAGTTCTACTCAAAATATCATATCAAATATATATATAACGGTACCAAAGTCTTTAAACTACGAGGTGTAACACTGGCGAAATCCATACTAGCCAGAATTTTCACCCAGCCACTTCATCGCTCCTTCCTGCCTCTTCTGTGTCAGTTTGCTCTTCTACATCGCTTTCCTCTTTGTCGTCTCCCCTTTTGAAGATGCCATTCTGGAGGATCGAGACAAGACTCCCGAGGGGATTGTGCTTGGAAGATATTGTCTTTGAGGACGCATGACCGAGGAGATGATGCCCGAAAAGGTTACTTCCGAGGATGCACCTTTGATAATAGGCTAGGCTCTCAGGCTTTTACTATATGTACACATTCTCGTTTCTTTGTTTCTTTGTAAGGACCCCTCGTGGGCTTTTGTAATTGTATGTAATGACCCCTTGTGGGCTTATATAATCGAACTTTTATGAATATGAAGATGTTTCCTCAATTTTGTCTTCGATGCTTGCTATATTTCCTTTCATTTGCACTTGTGGAGACTCTAAATATGTGATTTTATTGGCTTCGGCCAATATCGAACCTAGATGCGAGTGTTTTTTTCTTCCTCTAATCGATTAATATGGCTTCGTGCGGAATCATTTGCGATCCCTTGGATCGAGCCTGGATCGGGCCGATGAACTCGGGTCGCCGGGACCTTGACTTCGAGTAGAATGACAGTAATGCTTTGGGCCTTAAAATCATGATTTATTACTTAAGCTCTGTGGTATCCTTTGAGAAGAAATTCGCTCGGAGGCCCGTGAACAGGGATTGTCTTTGATCTTTTGAGGGCAGTCCCCGAGTGGAAGTTCGGTCAAATCCGGACCACCTGGAAACTTGCTTTTGACTTAGTGTAAATAGCCTTAAGGCGCTTTAGATAGATCCAGGAAGAGTTTTTATCCGAGCTCAGACAATGTCTTGGGGCCAAGCCTATAAGGGTGGAGTTTAAATGTTTATTTCCTTGGAGTGTGATTCTTTTTTGACAAAAGCCCCCGAGGTCGGGTACCACCTCGGGTCTCGTAACGATGCCATTGGCTTTATGGAGCCTAACCTTCCCTTTGATGGAGGTCCTCGAGGTTGGATACCATCTCGAGACTGGCAATAATGTTGTTGGATTTTCAGAGCCTAACTTTTTTTTGATGGAGGTCCTCGAGGACAGGTACCAACTTGGGACTGGCGAAGTTGTTGTTGGCCTTTCAGAGCATAACCTCTTTTGATGGAAGTCCTCGAGGTCCGGTACCACCTCAAGACTGGTGAAGGCGTTATTGGATTCCTGGAGCCTAGCCTTGTTCCTGATGAAGGTCCTCGATGTCGGGTACCACCCGAAGGCTGGCGATGGTGCTTTTAATCGGCTTTGAGGCAGGTGGATCGTCGTCGTTGTTTCCATATATATACAAGGACGTTTTTGCTTTTTTGGAGATCCCACCATTTTAAGCAATTGCCCTTCTCTTTTCGCGTCAAACCTTTCGTTATTTCAGTACTAACATACTTGCGCAGATTCCCAATTTAGTTCTCCAATTCTGTCGTAATCATGACTGTTGCATCGGGGTCTGCCCAGCAGAGATGGGAGGTATCTGCCTCCGGCATTCGGGACCAACGAGAGTATGCCTTGAAGGTTGCTTCTTTGATAGGAGAAGAACATCTTGGGTTAGTGAGAAAAGACTGCGGATTGTAGGGAAAAGTTAGTGTTACAGATACTTCCTTCAGTTGAGGGCATCACGGATCGTGCCGATGGATTCTTGAATGTGTATACATATCCTTTCACACTGGGCCCCTTAATAGGGTAGTGCTTGAATTCTGCCTAGAGTATCGGATTACCTTGGCGTAGATCCATCCGTTATTTTGGCGAACAGTATTGATGGTGAGATTTTTGCGGAGAAGGCGAGGCTTGATTTTACTCTTAGTCATCTTATCAGGCTGTACCAGCCCTTCCACCATCGAGGTCTGCTGACCTTGCGATGCCGATCGACCATGCCCTTCATTGTTGATGATGAGGAATACGGAGACTGGGGGTGGATGAGTCGTTTCATCCAGGTGCGGACCGTTGACATTAACCCCGTGGAGCTTATGCCATCCTCTGAGGAATGGAACTATACATGTAAGTGGTGCATTTCGCGCCTTCTCAGTTCTGTCTATGGCGAAAGCCTAGTTTCATAACCGTGCCTCCTTTTCTTTTCCCGCAGCGGTTTCATGGGCGCCGAGCGACGTTCCTGATTTGCCGTATTGGGTCCGAAAGTTGGCGACCCACTCAACCTGTGATGAGCACAAGTTGCAAGCTGTGTCCCGAGGTAGATAGGAAGCGAAACATCATGGTGAGTGTTGTGTTATACTTTCTCCTCCCTTCCTTTATTTGGCGAGGCATTTCCCTTTATGCGTATTAATCTTGTTGTTGTAGGCATTGAAGGGCCTTTCGAGGCGAGGCCGCACTCCTCTGGAGAGGGGGAAGGGTTGCCAACTCTTGGGCAGAAGAACGACAACAATAAGCAGGAGATGCTTTTACAGGGCGATGACGCTCAAAATAAGGCAAAACAGGACCAGGGCTTTGGAGCGGAAGCATCACCGGGCCTGCCGTGTCCGCGGTTCCTGGTCCTGGAAAGAGGGTTTCTCTGTTGCTGTCGCCTTTTTTTTTCGTCGATAGTACTTCTGGAGATACTAGAAAACCGGGACTAAGCTACCTGGATCCACGAGTACACGTTTTATTTGAAAAGAATTTACAAGGAAAGAGATTACCAGTACGTCACTGAGAGGTTGAGACAAGGTCTCGATGTCCTCTTCGCTGAACGTGAGGGCATTATCAGATATATACCCTCGGGTTTGCTTTTCTCTGGTGATGTATATTTTTGTCCTTCTCATCACGCACTCGAAGCCTATGTTCACTAGAAAAATTGAAAAAGGTATGGTAGTGCCAGAGTATCCCGATCCGGATGCCACGAAAATTTAGGGAAGCCTTTTTCTTAAAAGACTTTCTACGACCGGTGAGGTTCTAGGGAGGCTACTCTTCTTTTTTGTCGATCGAGCCGCTTTCCCTCATTCCACTCGTCCATCCCTCTTCACGAACTTGTACAATTGATGCCACAAAGATAGCCAAATCCTAACTATTACCATTTTCTATTATGGAGATGTGTGTGTAGAAGAAACAGTATATTGATAAAGAAAGTATTTTCCGAAGTCAAAAGAGCGATTAGGTTGAAAAAATAAAGGATTTCTAACCATCTTATTATCCTATAACACTATAACATAGACCAATTAAACGAAACGAAAAAAAGAGATGATAGAGAATCCGTTGAGAAGTTTACCTGTATCCAAGGTATTTGAAACTGGAATCTCTGCAAGAAGGTGTATATGCAGGACAAAAGATGTTCTCCAAGTCCTTGGGATGTTGAATAGAATCCAACCACACCGGAATGGATGGTACAAAGTCCTCCAGCTTTTCATACTTTTGGAGAACTTCCAGCTATCAAGGAGACGAAAAGCTATGTGAAGTAAAAGAAGAAAAGGTCGCCGATTGCTACTAAGAACCTAACCAGAATCCTTTTAAGCGCATTATCACGAAAGTGACCAAGCAAGCAGATGATGATGGTTCAGCCGGTAAGCTAGCAAGCTTACGAAATGAAGGAAGAGGAGACCCTTCTATTATAAGTTGAAAGCGAAGTCGATAGTCCTCGTATTGGTAATTATTATACGCTAAAAGTCTATATAAGATATAGAAGGCAAAATATGAGAAAATTAAATAAAGAAAGAAAAAGAAGAAGGCCCAAATAAACTAGTCAATTTCTGGTCACTAAAAAGTGAACTTCCTTCCTTCGACAGTCGGAAAGTCTCTTAGGCGGTCTGAGGATACCAGCTTCGCGGGACCGCAGTCTTTGGCAAATTCTAAAGATTTCAGATCTGCTGTGGATAATTCCAGTTCCAAATTGATGCCCTGTCGGGAACAGAAGGTCAGTTGACTTCGATTAGGCCAGACCGCCCCAGAGAGGAACGTGCCTACGAGGGCATGACTTGATTCCTCTTCTTCCACTGAGTGCTCGGGAGATAGAAAGCGGGTTGTCGGCAAGCGTGACGAGAGGGCGAGGTTAAAAGGAGGAACCCATTGTGGGGTGCAACCAGGGAACAACTATCAACTAGTTTGAAAAGTTCTTCCTTCTAACAAGTGGCTGAGAGTTAGCAAGCAACTTAATGGACAAATAAGGGATAGGCAAGAATCTGTTCTTAAACTCTAGAGAACAGGCGGAAAAGGTTCATCAGAGAGGTTACTCTTTGAACTCAACATTAAAGCACTGGAAGAGAATCGCTATCCTCCCTTGCTTTTGCCAGCATGACAGCAAGCTCGTACTGGCAGCAAGGAGTCAATTGAATGATCAAAGCATCGGTTGCTTCCACCTGTGGCCTTCTTCGACCGCCTTGACACCTTAATATCAAGGAACCCCCCTATTCCACAAGTAGGTGGAGACTCGGGTTCCTGCAGCGCATCGACGCCTCCCAAGATCATGTGGATGACATGTAATGGCTCATTTGTTTCGTTTTTCTTGGCCGCCTCTCTTTCTCGGAACTAATTTTTGGCTCAGTCGCTGAGGAATTGCTGGAGGTGACCATTGTTAAGTAGTCGAGCTACTCTTCACAGAGTTGGTGGCAATCCTCGGTCATGTGGCCTTGCGTGTTGTGAAACTCGCACACTAAGTTATAATTCCTTTTTGAGGGATCCGATTGTACAAGCTTGGGCCACCTGTCGTCTCTGATTTTATTAATGGTGAACATGATGATTGATACATCGACATTGAAGTTGTATTCTGATAAGTGAGGTGCCCCCGTTGGCCCTGGGTTCCTATCGAATCTGGTCTTGTTGATGAGTCCCCAAGGATCGTGTCCTCGGTATATCTTCGATCATTGCGAGGTGGGTTGCGCCTTGGGGCGTTCCTCCTGTCCTTGGTGTATGGCTGATACCTTTCTTTGTTTGGATTTGGTTCCCTCACCAAAAACCTTCTTACGTATACTGAGCCCAAAGGAACTCCTAGCTGGTCGTCTTTGGCCTAGATCTTTGACTGGTATCGGTTGTGGACCTCTAACCAGGTCACAGTGGGATACTCGATCAAATTCTATTTCAACTGTTTCGATGCCACCGAGCTTCGTTCACTCAGACATTGAGTGAAAGCCTGCATTGCCCAGTCATCGGAGACTGGCGGTAGCTCCATCCATTCAATTTGGAAGAGAGATACGAACTCTCGCAGCATTTTGTTCTCTCTCTGCTTGATTTTGAACACGTCGGATTTCCTCGTTGCGACTTTAATGACACCGACATGTGCTTTTATGAAGGAGTCTGCTAGCATGGCAAATGAATCTATGGAGTTAGGAGCTAGGTTGTGATACCACCTCATGGCCCCCTTTGAGAGTGTTTCCCCGAACTTCTTTAGTAAGACGGACTCGATATCTTCATCCTTTATATCATTGCCCTTCACTGCACAAGTGTAGGCAGTAACGTTATCATTTAGGTATGAGGTCCAATTGTACTTTGGGAGTTCTGGCATTCTGAACTTCTTTGGAATGGGTTTTGGGGCCGCTTTCTCTAGGAACGACCTTTGTATGAACTTCTTTGAATCCACGCCTTTCAGGGACTAGGGGTGCGCCTGGAATTTGGGTGACCCTGGAGTTGTGGGTCTCAACCTTCTTATCATAGGCTTCTATCATTTTCTCGCGCGATTTAATCCTTTTGGTGAGGTTCTCGAGCATTTTTATGATGACATGGTCGGCTATCGACCCATTGTTGCTCGATCTCTATGGTACCTGTTTGGCTGGGGGAGTTGTCCCTGGTGCTACTGTGCTAGGAGTTTTCTAGTGACTTTGCAGCTGAGCAATAACTAGTTGTTGTGCCTGCAACATTTCAAAAATAACATGAAGGCTAACCTCACATTGTTCCCTAGTTGGGGTTTTCTACGCTTCTTGTGGATCTTCTTGATGCACGCTCCTGTCGGTATGCGAGCTTATATCGACTCGTTGGGCGTCGCAGGAGACTGCATCCATATGGGTTAGTTCTGGCGCATTCCTAGGGTTTCGTGGTAGCACACCAATACCTGGAACAGCCACACCGTTTTCCCCATGGTCCTCAAGATTTTCGTTTTCACCTCCGTTTACCGAGTTAGACATTTCGACCTGAAATCGAAGATCTTGGACAAGAAAAAACGTGAAAGATAACTTGCATTGTAGGACGAAACCGGCAAGAAAATAATCACTATTACTTTTAGCCCCACGGTGGGCGCCAAACTCCTTACCGTGAAAAAATGGTAATAACAATTAAATTTGTTGACGGGACTCTAAAAATACGTGATCTATTTTTATGCTAGTTTGTTAAGAAATTGATGCTATGTGTGAAGTTTAGAAAGGAGATAAAAGCATGGAGCAAAGTGATAACCAAACCGATGGGCAATTATCGGGGCCTCGAGCCAGTCGATTCGGGGCCTCGAGATCGATTCCGGAACTTGGCAGGGAGCTATCAAAGGTAGTTGAAATGTGGCTAACAATTATAGTAAAATTAAAGGAGGCTCTTTATGGCCAATGATAAGAAATAAATGATGAACAAATATGAATATAATAAATGAAAGCAATAATATCAAGAGAATATGTTAGAGAGCAAATAGAATGTTCTTGTATATTTCGTGTAGAGTAACTGAAGCAACAGGGGAGAACAAAGTGACAAGGACCCCCTTTATATAGGAGGGGGATCCCAACATAGTACAAAGGAATTGATTACAAAGAAAAGAAGGGGGATGGCATAGCTAGTTGATGTCATGATGCGGGCTCAGACTAGCCTCCGTCTAACCTGATAGATTTTATCGACTATGGCTACACCTCTTGGGAACTCCCCATATCTGTCGTGGTCATGGCCAACATTATCCTTAGGTCGGGCATCACCGATCCTCGGGGAAGGAAACTCGGCCACAGCCTTGCAGCCTCGAGGCTTCGAAATGATCCTCTGCAACGCCTTAATGACGAGAAATGGGACCCTCCAATTTCGCCGTATACAAGCATAAGATGCATAATAGGCATGCAGAGTTATAGAAAAACAAAGCAAATAAAATAATCATCCAACGATTGGTTTTCCAGTCCAAATAGCAAAACACAAAAAATTATTTGAAATTTCCACACTAACGATGCAAGAAATAAGTAAGGGTGTTGCAAATTGCCTCCTTTAGTTGTTCAAAGCTAGCATTGGCTGAGACTGTCACCCCATCAATCCTGTCATGTACTTCCTTGAATGCCTTGACTGCATTTTCTCTAAGTATGTCCCCAACAGTAGACTGAGTGGTAGCAAGAAGATCCTTGATGATAGTCAGCTGGTTGTCAATGGGAGTCAGTTTCTCAGCAATGTGAGGATCACTTACACAATTACATTGTGATAGGAAACAAAGGCTTTATTCTTGGGATCATGAACATGCTTGACTTCACCTTCCTATTTCTTAACCTAGGAGCCCTTCACACACATATACCCCATTTTAGCAAACGCCCTAGAATTGTAGGATTTTGAAATAGTGACGGAAGGGTATTCTAAGATAGAGATATTGCGAGCTTCCAAAATGTGAATGATGGCCATACTATAGGGAAAGTTGGTGGGATCATCCGCACTTTCTATCATGAAGTTTATGAACCATGAGGATAATTTAATCTTGAGTTTGATCACAAGGCAGTAAACAAGAAAGGTATCTTGTTGATAGAAGGTGGAGAAAGATCCAGTACGAGGAAGCAGAGTAGTTGCAATAATGTGGGCTAGAACACGGGTTTCAAAGCTAACATCACTTAGACCTAACTTGTTAGGGAGGGATTCAAATGGACACTCAACAATACAACATTTCGCTTGATCAAAGGAGATCTCGAAGTCATCAGGCCAAGAATTTTTGAAAAGCGTGGGAAAGCCAGAGCAGTTACACTGAAAAATTGAGTCGAACATGGTACAATCAAGAAAAATGTGCTTACCTAGTACTAAGGATTCAAACTTGTCAGACTTACTAGAGCGAATAGTAGCATAAAACATTTTCACCTAGGGTTTATAGTCTTTAGGAAGGGGGACGGAGAAGAATTTTGACCATCCTTGATAAACAAACAGATTCTTTACCTTACAGTTTAGGGCTTCCATGTCATCAAGGTCGACTACTCTATCATGAGCGATTGGGTTATCTTTCAAAGCAATGAAGAAATCCCTGTTTGGAGTATCCTAGAAATTGAGGTCAGACCTTGAAAGATCTATTTTGGATTTCTTGGAGTAAAGGATCCAGGAGGGTCTTCCAAGGGCCTTTTTCCTAGGGCTTTTTCTCCTAGGTGATAAGAGTGATCTAAGAGTTCTGCCTGAGAAGAGGAAAAACCTTCTAAGTGATCCGACCCTAGGTCTACTTTTTTAGGAGGTTGGGAAGAAGGTTTTCCTCTGGAAACAGAGGGATTTTTGGAGTTTTTAGCCATGGAGTAAACTATGGGGAGAGAGATTGAAGGGTTTCTAAGCGATGAAAATGATGGAGATTGAAAGAGGTGGCTTAGAGATTAAACGGGGATTCTGACGATTGAGTACAAGAAAGGAAAGGGTGTTCATTAAACAAGCGTGATGATTGGTTTTCCTTTCTTGAATGCTACAACTGATGGGAAAAGAGAGGGAATTCGGAGGCTCTATATTAATGACAATGAAAATGCAAAATTTAAACATCAGGCATACAAAATATAAAAATATCACATAGGTCATAATATTAATGATCAAAGGGAAATAATGTCAAGTAATTCTCTTAAAGAGTAAAATTTATCTTCAAGTAAAGGCTTAGTGAAAATATTTGCAAATTGATCAGTAGTGCCAACAATAGATAATTCTATACCTCCGTTAAGAACATGATCTCGAATAAAATAATGTTTGATGTCTATATACTTAGCCCTAGAGTGATGCATAGGATTTTTTGAAAGGCATATGGTACTAGAGTTATCACCGAAAATTTGAATAGGTTTAAAAAAATAGTTCATAGTCACCTAATTGATGAAGCATCCATAATAATTATGTACAACATTGTCCAGTGGTGATGTATTCAGCCTCCGTTGTGGATACTGTAACCGATCCTTGTTTCTTACTGTTCCACGATATCAGTGCTTTTACAAGTAATTGACATGTTCCGCTAGTGCTTTTTCTGTCTTCCTTATCTCCTGCAAGATCAGATCTGAAAAACCTTCTAGTTTAAAATTGTTAGAACATGGATACAATAATTTGTAGGAAACAGTTCTAATGAGTTATAGAATAATTCTCTTTACGGCAGTCAGATGTGATACTTTAAGAGCTGACTGAAACCTGACACATTTACAAACACTAAACATAATATCTGGTCAACTAGCACTTAGATAAAGAAGAGAGCCAATCATTCCATGACATTTAGTTTCATCAACAGGATTTCCATGTTCATCTTTGTCAAGACTCATTGAAGGACTCATTGGTGTGATAATATCTTTAGCACTACTCGTGCCGAACTTTTTAATTAACACCTTTGTGTATTTTGTCTGACATATAAAATTTCCTTCTTCAGATTGTTGGATTTGAAGTCCAAGAATGAACGTCAGCTCTCCCATCATACTCATTTCAAACCGACTTTGCATAAGGTTTGCAAATTCCTTGCACATAAGAGGGTTAGTACTACCAAAAAAAATATCATCAACGTAAACTTGAATAATACGATTACCTTCCAATGATCTTTTAATGAAAAGGGTAATGTCTACTTTACGTCTTGTAAATCCGTGATCAAGTAGAAATGAACTAAGTCTTTTGTACATGCTCGTGGAGCTTGGTTAAGTCTATACAATTCTTTGGTTATTATACACATGGTAGGGAAACTTTGAATCTTCAAATCCAGGAGGTTGTTTTACATATGCTGCCTCTTCAATGAAATCATTCAACAAAGAACTTTTGACATCCATCTAGAATAGCCTAAATCTATTAAAGGATGCGTATTAAAGAAGAATTCGTATTGATTCCAGTCGAGTTACTGGGAAAAAGGTTTCATCGTAGTCGGCTCCTTCCTGCTGTTAGTATCCTTGAGCTACTAAGCTGGCTTTGTTTCTCACAACCTTTCCATCCTCATTAAGCTTATTTTTGACAACCTATTTTTTTCCAATTACAGTAGTGTTTGCAGGCTTAGACATTAGTTTCCACAGTTGATTTTTGTCAAATTGATCCAGTTCTTCCTGCATTGCTTGTAACCAGCTTGAGTCTTTTAGTGCTTCCTCTATTTTCTTTCTACAATGCTATATTTGTTTTTTACTTGAGGGCTCCTCTGGTTCTCATTCCTTCGCTTGGATCTCCTATGATAAACTTTTGAGGATATTCTAGTTCACTTCTCCATTCATTTGGACGAGTTGCACTTGTATGAGTAGTTGACTCGTTCTAAAATTCTCATTGACTGTTGCTAATCTCACTAGTTGACTCCATAACATTGTCAGGTTTGTTAGTCGACTCTTGAGATTTGCTTGACTTCGGAATTTTTTGAATTTGATCTTCATCACCTGCAATAATTCCTTTGTTAGACGTAGTGTTATTTTTATCAAAAATAGCATGTACTGATTATTCTACACATAGTGTGCATTTATTATAAACTCTAAAAGATCTACTATTTAAGGAATAACCTAGAAAAATACCTTCATCACTTCTTAGATCAAATTTTCCAAGATTGTCCTTACCATTATTGTTGATGAAACACTTTCTTCCAAACGGGTGGAAGTAACTTATAATGGGTCGTTTATCTTTCCATAGTTCACATGGATTCTTCTTCAAGATAGGTCTTATGAGACATTGGTTGAGAATGTGGCAAGTTGTACTTACTCCATCTGCCCAAAAGTGATTTGGCATACTCCAGTATCATTGTTCTCGTTGTATCATGCATAGTCCTATTTTTTCCGCTCAACTACTCCATTCTATTGAGGCGATCTTCGAGCTGAGATATTACGGGTGTATCCTTGATCATTGCAGAAATCTTCGAACGCTCTGCTTTCAAAATCTCCTCCATGATCACTTTGAATGGTTGTAATAAGATACCCCTTTTCTCTTTCGACTCTTTACAAAAGATCTTAAAGTTTTTCAAAACTTCATATTTGTGAGATAGAAAAATCACCCAAGTAAAACGTGAGTAATTATCAACAATAACAAAAACATATCGTTTTCCTCCTATGCTAGCAATTCTAGTGGGTCCAAATAAGTCCATATAAAACAATTGCAAGGGCTTTTATGTAGATACAATATCTTTGTTTTTGAAAGAGTTTCTGGTTTGTTTACCAATCTAACATGCATCACATATATGATTTCTAGAGAAATTGAGTTTAGGCAAACCAATAACTAAGTCATGCTTGCAGAGTTTTTCTATCAGATGCATGCTTGCATGACGATGTTACTTATGCCATAAGCATGGGTCATCAGATATGGATGTTAAACAAATATGACCATATAGATTTTCAAAGCCATCAAGTATATAGACATTTCAATACCTTTTTCCTCAGAGTATTATTTTACCTATCTCGTCTTCAATAGCACAACCTATTTTCTTGAACTTTACTTCATACCCTGAGTCGCATAGCTGACTTATACTCAGAAGATTGTAGTTAAGTCCACCAACAAGATAAACCTCAGTGATATCACAATTATTATTGAATGGAACTGTGTCGGTACCGACTATTTTTCCTTTTCAGTCATCAACAAATTTGACACTTCCTCCATCTATCTTTGTAACTTCTTTAAACAGGTTTTTGTCACCTGGTTCGACTTGACGGAACTATGATAGGTGGATTTGCGCATGCCATTGAGTTTGTATATGGGGAAATCGGAGGAGCCAATTTCTCGTTGCTAAGGCATCCCGGAGGGTCACCTCGAAGGCTCGAGACAACGGACCGTGTACCCTCCCTCGAGGGTCGTTGACACTCGAACTCAGATAACAATGACCTCGATAATGGTAGAAATGGGAAGCTCCCTAGGCATATGGCTAGGACTGACAGAGCCTAGTGAACTACTCTAAGACCCGAATCAGGGTGTCATCTAGTTGTCACATCTCCGTATCTTTGTAATTAATGCTTGTTGTACTATGATGGGATTGCCCTCCTATATAAAGGGGAACCCTATCACTTTGTAAGGGTTGGTTGCTTCAGTTACTCCACACGAAATATACAAGAACATTCTATTTTGCTCTCTAACATATTCTCTTTATATTATTGCTTTCATTTATTATCTTCGTATTTATTCATAATATATTTCTTATCATTGACCATAAAGAGCCTCCGTTAATTTTATTATAAATGTTAGTCGCATAGCAACTGCCTTCAGTAGCTCATAGTCGAGCTCCGGGATTGACCTCGAGGCCCCGAATCGACGAGCTCGAGACCCCGATAATTGGCCAAACAATTTGATTTTTTCCCTATCCTTAATTCTTATTTCGTTTCTATGTCTCGCATACATATCATCAACTACTTAACAAACTAGCATAAAAATAGATCACATATTTTTAGAGTCCCATCAACAAATTTAATTGTTCTTACCATTTTCACGATAAATAGTTTGGTACCCACCGTGGGGCTAAAAATAATAGTGATTATTTTCTTGCTGGTTACGTCCTATAACGCAAGTTATCTTTCACACTTTTTCTTGACCAAGATCTTCAATTTCGGGTCGAAACGTCTAACTCAGTAAACTGAGATGAAAATGACAATCTTGAGGACCACGGGGAAAATAGTGTGGATGTTCGATGTATTGGTGTGCCACCACGAAACCCTAAAAATGCGCCAGAACCGACCCCCATGGACATGGTCTCCCGCCATGCCCAACGGGTCGATATAAGCTCGCATACCGACAGGAGCGTGCATCAAGGAGATCCACAAGAAGCTCAGAAAACCCCAACTAGGGAAGAACGTGAGGTTAGCCTTCGTGTTATTTTTGAAATTTTGCATGCACAAAAGCTAGCTATTGCTTAGCTGCAAAGTCACCAGAAAACTCCTAGCACGATAGCACCGAGGACAGCTCCCCCAGCCGAACAGGTATCGAATAGATCGAGCAACAACGGGTCGATAGCCGGCCTTGTTATCATAAAAATGCTCGAGGACCTCACCGAAAGGATCGAATCGTGCGAGAAAATGATAGAAGCCAATGATAAGAAGGTCGAGACCTACCACTCCAGGGTTGACCAAATTTCGGGCGCACTCCTGGTCCTGAAAGGCGTGGATTCGAAGAAGTTCATACAAAGGTCGTTCCTAGAGGAAGTGGCCCCAAAAACCATTCCAAAGAAGTTCAGAATGCCAGAACTCCCAAAGTACAACGGGACCTCGGACCCCAGTGAACATGTTACTGCCTACACTTGTGTAGTTAAGGGCAATGATATAAAGGATGATGAGATCGAATCCATCTTACTAAAGAAGTTCGAGGTAACACTCTCGCAGGGGGCCATGATGTGGTATCACAACTTAGCTCCTAACTCCGTAGATTCATTTGCCATGCTAGCAGACTCCTTTATAAAAGCACATGCCGGTGCCATCAAAGTAGCAACGAGGAAATCTAACGTGTTCAAAATCAAGTAGAGAGAGAATGAAATGCTGTGAGAGTTCGTATCTCGCTTCCAAATGGAACGAATGGAGCTATATCTAGTCTCCGATGACTGGGTAGTGCAGGCTTTCACTCAAGGTCTGAATGAACGAAAGCTCGATGGCTTCAAGACAGTTGAAACAGAATTTGATCGAGTATCTTGCTGTGACCTGGTCGGACGTCCACAACCGATACTAGTCGAAGATCAAGGCCGAAGATGCCCAGCTGGGAGCCCCTTCGGGCTCAATATACCCAAGCAGGCTTCCAGTGAGGGAACCAAATCCAAACAAAGAAAGGTATCAGCCATAAACCGAGGACAGGAGGAACACCCCGAGGCGCAACCCATATCGCAATGATCGAAGGATAGACCGAGGACAGGATCCCCGGTGACTCATCAACAGGGCCAGATTTGATAGGAACATAGGGCCAACGGGGGCACCCCACTTATCATAATACAACTTCAACGTCGATATATCTGACATCGTGTTCTCCATCAGTAAAATCAGAGATGCCAGGTGGACCAGGCCTGTACAATGGGATCCCTCAAAAAGGAATCATAACATAGTGTGCGAGTTTCACAATACGCACGGCCACATGATTGAAGATAGCCACCAACTCCGAGAAGAGGTAGCTCGACTACTAAACAAAGGTCACCTCCGAGAATTCCTCAGCGACCGAGCCAAAAATAAGTTCTGAGAAAGAGAGGTGTCCAAGAAGAACGAAACAAGTGAGCCACAACATGTCATCCACATGATCTTGAGAGGCGTCGATGCCCCGCAGGAACCCGTTATGAGAAGGACAAAAATATCCATCACTAGAGAAAAGCAAACCTGGGGGTATATACCCGAGGATGCCCTAACGTTCAGCGAAGAGGACACTGAGACCTTGTCTCAACCTCACAATGACGCACTGGTAATCTCTTTCCTTGTAAATGATTTTCAGATAAAACGTGTACTCGTGGATCCAGGTAGCTCGGACAATATTATCAGGTTTAGGGTGATAGAGCAGCTCGGACTACTTGACCAAATCGTGCCAAAATTCGAGTCCTCAATGGATTCAACATGGCAAGTGAAACAACGAAAGGAGAAATCTCCCTCCCAGTCACCCTGGCTGGCATGACCCAAAATGCTAAATTCCTTATCATCGAAGGATACATGAGGTACAATGCCTTGTTCGGACGACCGTAGATACACTGCATGAGGGCAGTACCGTCCACTCTCCACCAAATGATGAAATTCCCGACAAAGGATGGGATTAAAACCGTCTATGGGGAACAGGATGCGGTGAGGGAAATGTTTGCGGTGCACGATGTAGCACCAGTACCAATACCTCCACCCACAAGAGAGCCGAAGGGTAATCAATCTACACCTTAGAGTAAGCCCGATTAAACAAAATAAAGAACCATATTGCGTCCTCATCTTGAGTAATTAGGAAATATCAGTCCTCGAAACATCGCCGGCACATCTCACACTAAGGTATAACCATCTCCATTTTCATTACATATTTCATACTAACCCTTATGCAGGTGCCTGACCGAAGCAGTCAAAGTGCTAACCCATCTCGAAGACCTTAAGGTTTTAAAGTATCTGTTGCACTCTTTTCCTTCGACCGGGTTTTTACCCCGAAAAGGGTTTTACCGGAAAGGTTTTAACGAGGCAACATCCGCATGCTACCTAAGGGAGACTCAACAAGTATTTGAGGCTCCTTTCGCAATCAACCTCGTACACTGGGGGCATCCCCCCCGGAAGATCATACACATGAAAGCTAAGAAATGCCAAATGGGGTCTGTAAGCACGTGATTTTTGCCCTATGAAAGAATTACTCCCAAAAAAATTCAAAATAAAATAATTTTCCTTTATGTGCAATTTTTGAGAATTTTTGTGACATTTTTGGATAATTATTTGTATTTGTCTGTGTATGTTTATTTTTTTTGTTTTACAAAATGAAAAAATCACAAAAATATGTATTTTTGCATTTTTAGCATTTAATGTCCAATTGTACAATTTTATGCTTAATTATTACTTAATTGCTTGTTAATTGTTATTGGGAGTTAATTTGCGCTTTTATAAATTAATTTAGTTCTATATGATAATTTAAGGATTTTAGAATTTAGTTACAGTTTAAGAAAAACAAAAGAAGAAAAGAGAGCAAAAATATAAAGAAAATCGGTACTAGGCTCTTCTCCAATTTTGAATCGAGGCCCAAAACACTTATACCCAACCTTCCCCTACGACCCGGTCCATTTCAAACCGGGTCGACCCAGTCCATAACCCAAATACCCAACACCCCTATCTCCCTATCTTACATTTCACAAAACAAAAACAAAAAAAACCCTAAACCTAAAGCTAATCCCATCCGCCACCCTCTCTTCTTCTTCTCTAAGACCAAACCCCTCCAACACGAGCAGCCATGGCTGCTTTCCCCCTCACGCCTCACCCTCAACACACATACACATACGTCGTTCTTCATCGCCCTCACGACCCCAACTCGAACAAACAACCAACACCATCTCCATCGTCGTCCTCAAGCTATGAACGACCAAACGACCACCTTCGAGCTCCGTCTCGACATCCATGGAAGATATGAACTAGCACCCCAGCTTCACTTACTGCTTCTTTTGCTTCATCTTCAACAGACCAGTGGACCCCATTCTTGTCAAACAAATGAACCAGTCCACCAGCGAGCTCACCTCCATGTCGTTGTTGTTCCTGTTTGTGAACGACCCTCTTCTTCATGCCAAACAACCATTGCTTCATTTCCTTCAAAAACAGGAGAACACCCCTGAGCTCCCAAGGCCGAAAATCTCCAGCTGCTGCTGCTGCTGTTCCATTTTTCATCTTCGTCTTCTTCATGACGAAGCAACCATTTTCCAGCAGCTCCATCACGTCTAAACAGACCCCATCGCTACTGCTTCACCCTTTTCCGTCACTTCCAGGCCAAAAACGAGACTCAACTATCTCGTTTGTTCGAGCTTTGGTCGAGGTTTATCGAAGCAGTCCATACACAGTCGAGGACGTCGAGTTGCAGTGCGTCGACGTTGTCATTCGAACCTAATCCCTTTTAATATGGTAGGATTCCGATCTATTTTGTGTTATTGTTAGCTTTCGTTCATCTTCTACTTAATTCTCGTTCCGGGTAAAAAATTAAATGTTTGTTTTATTCTGATTTTTCTTCTTCTTTGTATCGTTGCATATTTCAAGTTAGGAAGTTCAATCAGTCTTGTATAAAACTGTGGCTATTCCCATAAGTGTTGATTATTGTATTGGTTAAAATGGTTTCGTTTTGTGTATTGTTTGGTTTCCTGCTCTTTGTCATTCATCATATGATTTCAGTTTGCATTTTCGTTTCTGTTAATTGTGATTCATGTTGCTTCAGTTTACTTTTGTTGTTAATATTGTTGTCTCCTTGCTCGTTCATTTGTGTCTAAGTTAACCAGGATTGGTTCCCAATATGGTTAACTTATTCCCATTAATTTGATGTTGTTCAATCTGTGTTCATGGGATTTGTTGTTTGAATTTGTTTAGAAATTGGTCATATTTGCTATATTTTGGTTGGAATTGATTAGGTGAATTGGTTATAGCTGATGGGGGTAGATTGGTAAATTGCAGTACGTTCAGGGGTAAAATGGTAATTTCAGTAATGTTAGAGGGGTATTTTTGGAATTGAACATTTGAACAATTATTTAATCTGAGTGCTCTGTCCACCAGGCATTAACAATATTAAAATAATACATTGTGGGGGACAAGACATAAATTAGTGGGGAGATGATATAATTGTTTAATATAGTGGGGGACAAGACATAATGTAGTGGGGGGGGGGAATAATGTAATTATTTAAGTTAAGCATGAGGGACAAGATATAATGGGGTGGAGTTGATATATTTATTTAATGTAGTGGGGGACAAAACATGTGGGCATGGGGGACAAGAGGTTTAAGATAAAGAAGACATAGGGTAATGGGGAACAAAGCATGCAATTAGAGGAATATTTCGGGTGGGGGGTTCAAGACAAGAGTCTTGTTATAAATAGAGTCATTTGATACATTTTAAAAACTTGGACTAGGACTTGGACTTGGAGAAAAAAAAGGAAGAGACTTTAGAAAAAGAAACAAAAAAGAAAGTTGAGAGTGTTGACTGAATTTTGAGAAATCAGAACTTGAGAGCAAAAGAGAAAAACAAGTTGAACTTTTACTTGAATAATTTCCGTTTGCCTTTCCTTGAGTGTTATTTAAAATCAGTAAACTACTGCATTTTGTATTCACCTCTCTTCTGCTTTGACTGCGATTGCATTCCGGTACTGCTGGTTTTTCAATCTGTTACTAGGTTATTCTACTGGTCGTTACTGGTTTTGCTATGTTGTTGAACCTGTTGTTGTTGTGTATTTACACTACTGCTGCTTCTACTGATCTTCATCTTCTTTCCTTGCTTTCCAAATACCAGGTACACAAACTGATACACTGGTTCATCTTGTAAGATACTCGAAGCATGAATGCAAAAATGAGAAAGATTTGAAGTTGTAGTTTAATGTAGTCTTTTCTTTCTTTTATTGTCTGTATGTAGAACATTCTATGCGCTGCCCATGTAAACTCTTTAAGCGACTCACTTTCGAAACTTAATTATAATAACTCGAAAGCATGTAAATAAAGTAGGACCTTTTCTTTATTTATTTTAGATAAAAATGAAAAATAGAAAATGTAGTCATTCTAAGACGAGCCTCGCCAAATAAAAATGCAAATTGCGGGGCTCTCAATAATTGGTCATAATAAATACTTAGAATTTGGGATGGACTGTTTAGTGAATTTCACTGCCTTCCCCAAATATAATAACGCGTTAGACTCTTTAGATGCGATTTAATTAAATTACATTCTTAAACTCGGGTGCACATTTATGTGACCCAAATCCAAATCTCAACAGAGTCGAAATGTGTCTCTAATCACGGGTACATTGATTGTGACGTGGTCCGAGATGCATGTCCATGACGTTGCAAATCCCTTTAAAAAATAAGAATGAGATGAGCCTCGCCGAATAAAAATACAAAATTGCGGGGCCCTCGGTAAATATTTGCTTTAAAATTGCTTAGACTTCGGGATAGGCCGCTTAGCGAACTCCATGGCCTTACCCAAAATAATAATACGCTAATCGTTTTAGGCACGCATTTTAATAATATTACCTTCTTAAACTCGAGTGTACATTTATGTGACCCAAATCCAATCTCAACAGAGTTGAAATGCGCCAACAACCACGGGTGCATTGATGTGATGTGGTTCGAGATGTATTTCCACGATGTTGCAATTCTTGATAAAAATAATAATAATGACAAAAGCGGTTGAAAGTTAAAATTCGCATATAGGTTCAACATGTATTAAATCAGATAATCAAGCCGAATATGACAGTTGAGCGACCGTGCTAGAACCACGGAACTCGGGAATGCCTAACACCTTCTCCCGGGTTAACAGAATTCCTTATCCGAATTTCTGGTTCGCGGACTGTAATATAGAGTCATTCTTTTCCTCGATTCGGGATTAAATTGGTGACTTGGGACACCCTAAATCTCCTAAGTGGCGACTCTGAAATAAATAAACAAATCCTGTTTCGATTGTCCTTTAATTGGAAAAACTCCTTCACCCCTTGCGGGGGCGGAAAAAGGAGGTGTGACAGCTCTGACGACTCTGCTGGGGATTTTACCCAGAACCACTGGTTCAGGGTTAGAAATTCGAGCTTAGATAAATTGTTATATTTGGTTTTATCTGATTTTGTTACATGTTTGGGCTCAATATGCTAAATGATACTTTTACCGCTTTGATATTATCTGAACTGTATATAAACTGTGCCGAAACCCTTCTCTTCTTACCTCCGGGGAGGAGCTCGCTGGCCAAGACTCCCTATTCTGTTAGTGTCAATACCTGAAATAAGAAAGAGGCCGGACAAGTTACAAAGCCGGACGATCCCGCGGGTCCCCGGTACGTAGCCCCCTCCTCGACTCGAGTTGTCCGCTCGGGTACACAGTCTAGAACAAATACCCAGGTTATGAACCTAGAATAACTCAGCTTCATGCCGGATCCCTAGTAGGAACGTTTGTTTGCATCACGTGCATTTGACTTTGGAGGCTCAACACAGGGGTTGGGTCTGTCTAGGACAGGTGTACCAAAAAATGAAAATGACCATCCTGATGCATCTTACTTGCTGCTACTTGTGCATTTATTTGATTCAGACTTGTGTGTTGACCGACTTTTTGAATATCAGGAATATTGTGAAATTGAGGAAAAGAAAAAAAAAGAAATAGCGGTTAGGGAGTTAATTGTTTATTTTTGAAAAAAAACCAATGCCCAAATACTGTCGAAACTCTGCCGAAATTTTGAGAAAATGGAAAAAATGTTTTATTAGTTTGTTTTACTAAAAGCAAAGGAAAAAAAGTCGTTGTTCTGTCTTCAAAAATAGAAAGGGAAAATAGTTTGTCTTCCCATGAAAAATGAAAATGAAAAAGAGTCTTGTTTTTTTAAAAAAAAATAAAATAAAATAAAAAAAATATATAGGTTGTTTTATTCCCGAACTACGCGGGTTTGATTCTCACCGGATGTGAGATATGTAGGTAACCCTCATCGGGTCTAACCTCCCCTTTTGCTAAAATCGCCAAAAAACAAATAAAATTTTTAAATAAGCCGGGTGATGTCCAACGTCCCCTTTTGCAAAAAGTAGCAATATATATATATATATATGTCAAATTTTAATTTCATCATAAAGAAGTTGTGTGATGCTGTTTTTGTCAAAAATAGCCGAATGTTCCCGAAAGGGACGCCGGAGGGCTGACTTTGCATAAACAGCCATCTTTGGGTCATTGTTTTAGATTTGGTCCAGTTGACCCACACAACCTTAAAAATCTTCATCCCCGAGGCGCTGAAGGGCCGTGTTTGCAACACCAGGTTTTATTGTAATTTGAAGAAAAAAAATAAAGAGTCAGAGGTCAGGTGAATACCGTTTGGGCTTTTGGTCAAAATAAGCCGAGCCAGCTTTGGCTGTGGCTTAAACTATTCTTGCCGAAATAGCCTTAGAGTATCTTTCAGTTGTCGAAAGGCTATTTTCGTAAAAGAACGGACAAGTTTGTAAAGTGTCATAAAATAATCCTCCCCGACCTCAAAATTCATGTGAAATTTGGAAGGGGCCACATTTGCAAAAACAACCGTTCGGTTGCCTTTGTCAAACGGAGAAAGGAAGCTGGCCATTTGTTTTTGAATTTTGTAAATCTTTTGATTAGAATATGTGGGTTGTTTGATTTTCGTGTAGGTCATCTTCAAACCATTGAAACCCAGTTTGTTTTAATATGAAAATTGAAAAAAAATGTTTAGTATTGTTTATCTTTTATTGTGCCGAACTACGCAAGGTCTGATTCATGCGGGGTCATGATATGTAGGCAATCTCCATAAGATTTGACCACCACTAAAAAGGAATGATAATAAAAAAAAGGGAAATAAAAATAAAGGAAAGCGCGGGTGCATCGCATCTCTGATAGAACGGTTTAACTGCTTAGGTGCATTGCATCTCTGATATATGATTATCTGTCAAATGCCCTAACACTAACGTAATGGCTTCACTTTGATGTGTTCATATATAGAAAAGTGGTTGGTTGTGGTAACTCCTCCCTGCAAAGCAAAAAGGGACAATGACACAGAACCTCAGAACCGAGTGGGTCGGTGCCGATGACCGACAACAACTGGTCGAACGAAACAACGGGTTGGTGGAAGAAGTGAAAATGCTGAGACAGCATGTGGCAGACATGTATCGGGCGTGGGTGGCTCGGATAGCACCACCCTCGCCACCACCTAGCTTCCTAGAATCTGTCCTTACCCGAACACCAAGCACAAGGCCGGACGCTCCCCCACACTCTACATATATAACCGCCTATCATAGCTTGCCCAGCCACCCGAGTAGCTCCATCACTCGCCCTCCAGCTATGTTTTCTCAATGCTTCTCCCCTCCCCAACACCACTTCTCTCCCCGTGACCCTAAAAACCATACTTCACTTTCCAGGTATCCGGCTCCACAAAATGCCTGTCCACCCTCACAAGCCTAGCAGAAGCCACCTGGATCAGGTTTCCAGCCCAATCAAGCATTTAGGAACGAGAGGTTGCTGAAACGAGAAAAGGCTCTCACCCCTATCGGAGTATCTTATGCAAGTCTGTTTTAAAGGCTAAAGCATGCTTGCCTGATTGAGCCGCTCTCCGCATATACTCCAGATCCACGTGCAAGAAACTTTGATCCTGCGACACGATGCGCATACCACTCCAATGTCAGAGGGCACAACATTGAGAGCTATCGTAATCTGAAAAGGGAAGTAGAAAAAATGATCCAAAAAGGGCGGATTGTGATCGATGACTGTGACATGGAGCACTCGAACCCTATCGAGAACTTGTTGACTGAGGTTGATGATATTGAAGTTGGTAATGGTCTTGGCAGTATTGATGCGAAGCTCAGTGGCTAAGATGCCAGGTATGATAATTGGGAGGGCATTCCGTTCCTTGGTTAGCAAGAGAGAAGCTTTTGATGGTTTTTTTTGTTGTCATTTCTGTTCTCCGGATTATTAGGGTTGTAATTCGGATATTGTCTTGTGTCAAACTTTCTTATCTTTCCATTTTGTCATAGCGGTTTGTTTAAGTTTTGTCCAGGTTGTTTCGGGATTTTATTCTGGTTTGTTTTTGTTTGTTTTGTTATTCAAACCATTTCACCGTTAGTCTAATGCAAAATCCGGTCTTTTTATTATTTCCAGTCATCTTTTTGTTTAGTTCTTTTATCATTTTGTTCAGCACCAATTCTAGTGACATGACATGCGCACACGGTTTGGGCCTAATCTTAAAAGTTAATTAAAAACCCATTGAGAGGTGATCGGAACATTTAAAAGAAATAAGGACGGTTTGAGATTATTCAGAGTTCGAGTCATACGGAGCTGGGGCAAGTAAAACATAAAGAAAACCGTTAAAGGCAAGATTCACCAAATTGACATGAGGGTCGTTCATGATAATGAGAGTGAGAGTGTCGTCCAACGGTGCTTTAGAAATGACAAATGGAAAAGCAAATGTGTGAATATAATTGTCAATTCCAGCACCATCAGACGAGGCTACAAATATTTGTTTAATTTTGTTGTTTGCACTTGGCATGTTTTGAAGACTGGAATGACGAAGGCATTTTGTTCTGCTACCTAAACACTTTATCCTTCGTTACCCCTTTTGAGCCTTATTTATTTTTCTTTTCATACCCCTCATTCGGAATCGGTAACAACAGGTTAGAAACACAAACATGGAAGATAAAGAGAAAAAAAAGAGAAAGAAATGAAAACAACAAAACGACAAAAGAGAAAAGAGAAATGAAAAAAAAAAGAAAAAAGAAAAATGATAACGAAAACAAAAGAAAGTCAGAAGAAAACAGAGGAATTGGGAACTACGTTTGACCTGATTCCTCAAAGAGGATACGTAGGCGCCTCACGGCTCGGTCATAGGGTGCATAATGTGCATAGTGTGCATAGTGTGCATAGTGTAACATAGCATAGCAAAAATAAAAAATCTCAAGCAAAAAACTGGGGCAAGAGTTGCGCTTGTTGTAAGCAAATATGGTTCCGAAGGTTCTAATTTTGAACCCCAAATTTATTTTGTTTTTGAGCCTTTAATACCCTTTTTTTCTAGCCCCATCCAAGACCCCACATTACGGTCCAAAGAAAGACCTTTTGACCAGTCTTCGAAAGATGTCAAGTTATACAAATGGAAGTCGGGGATAACACCCTGATTCCCAACAGAGAAAAGGATCATGGATTGGACATGAATTGATAGCCGAAAAGAATCCCCAGCGGAAAGAGTCATATCGGCAACACTCCAAATCCCCAGCTGGAAAGTGATACAAATGAGAGAGTCTTATCGGTGAAAATCTTCACGGATACCATAAGGCGATGAAAACTGAGAGAAGAACCAAAATGAGAGAGGCTTGATAGTGAAAACCCTTCGGGCACTACAAGTCGAATAAGATTGAGAATCAGATGGGGAATCGCCAAATGAAGATATTGAAAGACGATTGATGGCAGAGGATAGGCCACATGTGCATGTCATGACCATTAGAGTCGGTATCTGTGTTTGATAGGTTTTTATTTATAGTTTCTTTTGTTAAATAGGATATGTTAGGTTCATCCGCCCTGAAATAGGATATGTCGGGTCCATCCGCCCTCGAATAGGATATGTCGGGTTCATCCGCCCTCAAATAGGATATGTTGGGTTCATCCGCCCTCAAATAGGATATGTTGGGTTCATCCGCCCTCAAATAGGATATTTTGGGTTCATCCGCCCTCAAATAGGATATGTTGGGTTCATCCGCCCTCGAATAGGATATTTTGGGTTCATCCGCCCTCAAATAGGATATGTTGGGTTCATCCGCCCTCAAATAGGATATGTTGGGTTCATCCGCCCTCAAATAGGATATGTCGGGTTCATCCGCCCTCAAATAGGATATGTTGGGTTCATCCGCCCTCAAATAGGATATGTTGGGTTCATCCGCCCTCAAATAGGATATGTTGGGTTCATCCGCCCTCAAATAGGATATGTCGGGTTCATCCGCCCTCAAATAGGATATGTTGGGTTCATCCGCCCTCAAATAGGATATGTTGGGTTCATCCGCCCTCAAATAGGATATGTTGGGTTCATCCGCCCTCAAATAGGATATGTTGGGTTCATCCGCCCTCAAATAGGATATGTTGGGTTCATCCGCCCTCAAATAGGATATGTTGGGTTCATCCGCCCTCAAATAGGATATGTTGGGTTCATCCGCCCTCAAATAGGATATGTTGGGTTCATCCGCCCTCAAAAGGACGTTTTGATTTATTTCGACCCGAGTGGTCCTGCTTGTATGAACTTTGCCAAAATATATGTTTCATAAATCATTGCCAATGGCATTTTATTTTCAAAGTTGTTGTTAAGGTTTGGAGCCCCCCCTGAAGAACAGAATGGCGTTTTATTTTTAAAATTTGTTGAAATCTCGCCAACCTAAAGAAAGGAATGACATTTTATTTTCAAAGTTGTTGTTGAAGCCAGGCGCCCACCTGTATAACGAGAGGAATACTTTTCAGTCTTGACATTTCATGTCCCAGGCGCCCACCTGTATAACGAGTTAAAACTAACAAAATTCTCTTTGATTTCTATAGGAAAATAAAGGTTGATGATGGCAGAAAGACACGCCACAAGGAAGGTCACCAAAACCGGGGTAGAAAATTTTCTGCCGTTGTCAAAAAATTTCTCGGAGGAACGAGGAAACAAATTCAAATATTCTTATGTCTTAGTTGAACAGGCGCCCACCTGTATAACGAGAGGAATACTTTTCAGTCTTTACATTTCATGTCCTAGGTCGCCCACCAGTATAACGAGGGAATACATTTCTGTTTTTCATTTCATGTCCTAGGTCGCCCACCAGTATAACGAGGGAATACATTTCTGTTTGTCATTTCATGTCCCAGGCGCCCACTTGTATAACGAGAGGAATAATTTTCAGTCTTTACATTTCAAGTCCCAAGCGCCCACCTGTATAACGAGAGGAATACTTTTCAGTCTTTAAATTTCATGTCCCAGGCGCCCACCTGTATAACGAGAGGAATACTTTTCAGTCTTTACATTTCATGTCCCATGCGCCCACCTGTATAACAAGAGGAATACTTTTCAGTCTTTACATTTCATGTCCCAGGCGCCCACCTGTATAACGAGAGGAATACTTTTCAGTCTTTACATTTCATGTCCCAGGAGCCCACCTGTATAACGAGAGGAATACTTTTCAGTCTTCACATTTCATGTCCTAGGCGCCCACCTGTATAACGAGAGGAATACTTTTTAGTCTTTACATTTCATGTCCTAGGCGCCCACCTGTATAACGAGAGGAATGCTTTTCAGTCTTTACATTTCATGTCCCAGGCACCCACCTGTATAACGAGAGGAATATTTTTCAGTCTTTACATTTCAAGTCCTAGGTCGCCCACCAGTATTACGAGGGAATACATTTGTGTTTTTCATTTCATGTCCTAGGTCGCCCACCAGTAAAACGAGGGAATACATTTCTGTTTTTCATTTCATGTCCTAGGTCGCCCACCAGTATAACGAGGGAATACATTTCTGTTTTTTCATTTCATGTCCTAGGTCGCCCACCAGTATAACGAGGGAATACATTTCTGTTTTTCATTTCATGTCCTAGGTCGCCCACCAGTATAACGAGGGAATACATTTCTGTTTTTCATTTCATGTCCTAGGTCGCCTACCAGTATAACGAGGGAATACATTTCTGTTTTTCATTTCATGTCCTAGGTCGCCCACCAGTATAACGAGGGAATACATTTCTGTTTTTTATTTCATGTCCTAGGTCGCCCACCAGTATAACGAGGGAATACATTTCTGTTTTTCATTTCATGTCCTAGGTCGCCGACCAGTATAACGAGTGAATACATTTCTGTTTTTCATTTCACGTCCTAGGTTGCCCACCAGTATAACGAGGGAATACATTTCTATTTTTCATTTCATGTCCTAGATCGCCCACCAGAATAATGAGGGAATACATTTCTGTTTTTTATTTCATGTCCTAGACCGCCCACCAGTATAACGAGGGAATACATTTCTGTTTTTCATTTCATGTCCTAGGTCGCCGACCAGTATAACGAGGGAATACATTTCTGTTTTTCATTTCACGTCCTAGGTTGCCCATCAGTATAGCGAGGGAATACATTTATGTTTTTCATTTCATGTCCCAGGCGCCCACCTGTATAATGAGAGGAATACTTTTTAGTCTTTACATTTCATGTCCCAGGCGCCTACCTGTATAACGAGAGGAATGCTTTTAAGTCTTTACATTTCATATCCCAGGCGCCCACCTGTATAATGTGAGGAATAATTTTCAGTCTTTACATTTCATGTCCTAGGTCTCCCACCAGTATAACGAGGGAATACATTTCTTTTTTCATTTCATGTCCTAGGTCGCCCACCAGTATAACGAGGGAATACATTTCTGTTTTTCATTTCATGTCCTAGGTCTCCCACCACTATAACGAGGGAATACATTTCTGTTTTTCATTTCATGTCCTAGGTCGCCCACCAGTATAACGAGGGAATACATTTCTCTTTTTCATTTCATGTCCTAGCTCGCCCACCAGTATAACGAGGGAATACATTTTTGTTTTTCATTTCATGTCCCAGGCTCCCACCTGTATAACGAGAGGAATACTTTTCAGTATTTACATTTCATGTCCCAGGCGCCCACCTGTATAACGAGAGGAATACTTTTCAGTCTTTACATTTCATGTCCGAGGCGCCCACCTATATAACGAGAGGAATACTTTTCAGTCTTTACATTTCATGTCCCAGGCGCCCACCAGTATAACGAGAGGAATACTTTTCAATCTTTACATTTCATGTCCCAGGCGCCCACCTGTATAACGAGAGGAATGCTTTTCAGTCTTTACATTTCATGTCCTAGGCGCCCACCTGTATAACGAGAGGAATACTTTTCAGTCTTTACATTTCATGTCCCTGGCGCCCACCTGTATAACGAGAGGTATACTTTTCAGTCTTTACATTTCATGTCCCAGGCGCCCACCTGTATAACGAGGGAATACATTTATGTCGTTACATTTCATGTCCTAGGTCGCCCACCAGTATAACGAGGGAATACATTTCTGTTTTTCATTTCATGTCCTAGGTCGCCCACCAGTATAACGAGGGAATACATTTCTGTTTTTATTTCATGTCCTAGGTCGCCCACCAGTATAACGAGGGAATACATTTCTGTTTTTCATTTCATGTCCTAGGTCGCCCATTATACCTGTCATAGGTTGCCCACCAGTATAATGAGGGAATACATTTCTGTTTTTCATTTCATGTCCTAGGTCGCCCACCAGTTTAACGAGGGAATACATTTCTGTTTTTTCATTTCATGTCCTAGGCACCCACCAGTATAACGAGGGAATACATTTCATATTTTTGCATTCAGGCACCCACCTGTATAACGAGGGAATACTTTTCAGTCTTATACTTCAGGTCTTGAAATCAGTAACCCATCGGAAGGCAGAAGGTTACAACAAAAAAATCCCCGGCATAACAAATTTTGATGAAGAAAGCCGTATCCCCAGTGGAATCGCCAAAAAAAGTTTAATGAAGGAAGCCATATCCCCAGCGGACCGAACAAAATGATGAAAACCGGTATTCAAAAAAGCAATAGGCCAGTGTCATCCCCAAGTTCTCGGAAGAAAAGCACCGGAAGAAACACAAGCCGACAAGAAAGCAAGGCAACAAGAACAAGTTGAAGATAGATGAGATCTTATAATCCGTAGTCTAACCTAGCTTCTTGTTTTCTTTTTAGCACGATGTAATAAAGAGATCCATAAAGCAGTGGTAATAGCATGCAGCAGCAGTAACATTGCAGTCCCGTGGTAGTCCCAGCTACCAAAACTTCCCGAACTACACTAACCTGATTCCCTTCTAGCCAGGGATATGTAGGAAACCTTTGAAGCAAAGGTTCGGTTAAATCTTTTTCAAAAAATGCTTCACACGGATTACTCGGATAGGCAAAAATCGCTCACTTTATCTTTGCACGAAAACCCTTCGTGTCTTCGGGCAAAGAGGGGCAGCTGTAAGCACGTGATTGTTGCCCTATGAAAGAATTACTCCCAAAAAATTCAAAATAAAACGATTTTCCTTTATGTGCAATTTTTGAGAATTTTTGTGACATTTTTGGATAATTATTTGTATTTGTCTGTGCATGTTTATTTGTTAAAATGATAAAAATATAAAAATATGTCGCATTTGCATTTAATATTTAATTCTACAGTTAGGAGTAGTTAAGTTTGTTTTACAAAATGAAAAAATCACGAAAATATGTATTTTTGCATTTTTAGCATTTAATGTCCAATTGTACAATTTTATGCTTAATTATTACTTAATTGCGTGTTAATTGTTATTGGGAGTTAATTTGTGCTTTTATAAATTAATTTAGTTCTATATGATAATTTAAGGATTTTATAATTTAGTTACAGTTTAAGAAAAATAAAAGAAGAAAAGAGAGCAAAAATATAAAGAAAATCGGAATTGGGCTCTTCTCCAATTTTGAACCGAGGCCCAAAACACTTATACCCAACCTTCCCCTATGAACCGGTCCATTTCAAACCAGGTCGACCCAGTCCATAACCCAAATACCCAACACCCCTATCTCCCTATCTTACATTTCACAAAACAAAAACAAAAAAAAACCTAAACCTAAAGCTAATCCCATCCGCCACCCTCTCTTCTTCTTCTCCAAGACCACACCCCTCCAACACGAGCAGCCATGGCTGCTTTCCCCCTCACGCCTCACCCTCAACACACTCACACACACACATCGTTCTTCATCGCCCTCACGACCCCAGCTCGAACAAACAACCAACACTATCTCCATCGTCGTCCTCAAGCAATGAACGACCAAACGACCACCTTCGAGCTCCGTCTCGACATCCATGGAAGATATGAACTAGCACCCCAGCTTCACTTACTGCTTCTTTTGTTTCGTCTTCAATAGACCATGGACCCCATTCTTGTCAAACAAACGAACCGGTCCACCAGCGAGCTCACCTCCATGTCGTTGTTGTTCCTGTCCGTGAACGACCCTCTTCTACAAGCCAAACAACCATTGCTTCATTTCCTTCAAAAACAGGAGAACACCCTTGAGCTCCCAAGGCCGAAAATCTCCAGCTGCTGCTGCTGCTGTTCCATTTTTCAGCTTCGTCTTCTTCATTACTAAGCAGCCGTTTTCCAGCAGCTCCATCACGTCCAAACAGACCCCATCGCTACTGCTTCACACTTTTCCGTTACTTCTTGGCCAAAAATGAGACTCAACCATCTCGTTTGTTCGAGCTTTGGTCGGGGTTTATCGAAGCAGTCCATACACAGTCAAGTAGTTGAGTTGCAGTGCGTCGAGGTTGTCATTCAAACCCAATCCCTTTTAATATGGTAGGATTCCGATCTATTTTGTGTTGTTGTTAGCTTTCGCTCATCTTCTGCTTAATTCTCGTTCCGGGTAAAAAATTTAAATGTTTGTTTTATTTTGATTTTTCTTCTTCTTTGTATCGTTGCATATTTCAAGTTAGGAAGTTCAATCAGTCTTGTATAAAACTGTGGCTATTCCCATAAGTGTTGATTATTGTATTGGTTCAAATGGTTTGGTTTTGTGTATTGTTTGGTTTCCAGCTCTTTGTCGTTCATCATATGATTTCAGTTAGCATTTTCGTTTCTGTTAATTGTGATTCATGTTGTTTCAGTTTACTTTTGTTGTTAATATTGTTGTCTCCTTGCTCGTTCATTTGTGTCTAAGTTAACTGGATTGGTTTCCAATATGGTTAACTTATTCCCATTAATTTGATGTTGTTCAATCTGTGTTCATGGGATATGTTGTTTGAATTTGTTTAGAAATTGGTCATATTTGCTGTATTTTGGTTGGAATTGATTAGGTGAATTGATTATAGCTGATGGGGGTAGATTGATAAATTGCAATACGTTCAGGGGTAAAATGGTAATTTCAGTAATGCCGGAGGGGTATTTTATGAATTGAACATTTGAACAATTATTTATTCTGAGTGCTCTGTCCACTAGGCATTAACAATATTAAAATAATATATTGTGGGGGACAAGACATAAATTAGTGGGGAGATGATATAATTATTTAATATAGTGGGGACAAGACATAATGTAGTGGGGGGAATAATATAATTATTTAAGTTAAGCATGGGGGACAAGATATAATGGGGTGGGGTTGATATATTTATTTAATATAGTGGGGGACAAAACATGTGGGCATGGGGGACAAGGGTTTTAAAATAAAGAAGACATAGGGTAATGGGGAACAAAGCATGCAATTAGAGGAATATTTTGGGTGGGGGGGTTCAAGACAAGAGTCTTGTTATAAATAGAGTCATTTGACACATTTTAAGAACTTGGACTAGGAATTGGACTTGGAGAAATAAAAGGAAGAGACTTTAGAAGAAGAAACAAAAAAGAAAGTTGAGAGTGTTGACTGAATTTTGAGAAATCAGAACATGAGAGCAAAAGAGAAAAACAAGTTGAACTTATACTTGAATAATTTCCGTTTGTCTTTCCTTGAGTGTTATTTAAAATCAGTAAACTACTGCATCTTGTATTCATCTCTCTTCTGCTTTGACTGTGATTGCATTCCGGTACTGCTGATTTTTCAATCTGTTACTGGGTTATTCTACTGGTCGTTACTGGTTTTGCTGTGTTGTTGAACCTGTTGTTGCTGTGTATTTACACTACTGCTGCTTCTACTGATCTTCATCTTCTTTCCTTGCTTTCCAAATACCAGGTACACAAACTGATACACTGGTTCATCTTGTAAGCTACTCGAAGCATGAATGCAAAAATGAGAAAGATTTGAAGTTGTAGTTTAATGTAGTCTTTTCTTTCTTTTACTGTCTGTATGTAGAACATTCTATGGGCTGCCCATGTAAACTCTTTAAGCGACTCACTTTCGAAACTTAACTATAATAACTCGAAAGTATGTAAATAAAGTAGGACCTTTTCTTCATTTATTTTAGAGAAAAACGAAAAATAGAAAATGTAGTCATTCTAAGATTATCCTTTTTTTAAAAAAAAAATAATGAGACGAGCATCGCCAAATAAAAATGCAAATTGCGGGGCCCTCAATAATTGGTCATAATAAATAATTAGAATTTGGGATGGACTGTTTAGTGAATTTCACTGCCTTCCCCAAAAATAATAACGCGTTAGACTCTTTAGACGCGATTTAATTAAATTACATTCTTAAACTCGGGTGCACATTTATGTGACCCAAATCCAAATCTCAACGGAGTCGAAATGTGTCTCTAATCACGGGTACATTGATTGTGACGTGGTCTGAGATGCATGTCCATGACGTTGCAAATCCCTTTAAAAAATAAGAATGAGATGAGCCTCGTCGAATAAAAATACAAAATTGCGGGGCCCTCGGTAAATATTTGCTTTAAAATTGCTTAGACTTCGGGATAGGCCGCTTAGCGAACTCCATGGACTTACCCAAAATAATAATACGCTAATCGCTTTAGGCGCGCATTTTAATAACCTTACCTTCTTAAACTCGGGTGCACATTTATGAGACCCAAATCCAAATCTCAACAGAGTTTAAATGCGCCAACAACCACGGGTGCATTGATGTGACGTGGTTCGAGATGTATTTCCACGATGTTGCAATTCTTGATAAAAATAATAATAATGAAAAAAGCGGTTAAAAGTTAAAATTCGCATATAGGTTCAACATGTATTAAATCAGATAATCAAGCCGAATATGACAGTTGAGCGACCGTGCTAGAACCACAGAACTCGGGAATGCCTAACACCTTCTCCCGGGTTAACAGAATTCCTTATCCGAATTTCTGCTTCGCGGACTGTAATACAGAGTCATTCTTTTCCTCGATTCGGGATTAAATTGGTGACTTGGGAAACCCTAAATCTCCCAAGTGGCGACTCTGAAATAAATAAACAAATCCCGTTTCGATTGTCCTTTAATTGGAAAAACTCCTTCACCCCTTGCGGGGGCGGAAAAAGAAGGTGTGACAGGGTCCCAATAGCAAGATGATGTACCACACCAAACAGTTGAATGAACCGTGCCCGTATAGCCGGGACCCGTACAGAAAAACATTTACACTTGTACCAAACAATTAAAGAATATCTTTGATCAAAACATCTCGCAGTCCAAAAGAAGCTCGGCACCTCTGCAAAGACGATTCCTCCACCAAAAACGTCCCAAACACTCAAGGACTAGCGTCAACAATTCAACACCTGAATGTCTCTGGGCCGGGACTCCAAAATCATAAGCCCTCAAATGAGGCAAACTGAAAATCGCAAAACATCTCCAATGCCAAAAGTACCCCGAATACTCGGGGACTGGCATCAAAATCTCAAAAAACGCATGACCTCAGGGTCCGGATCTCCAAAATCGTAAGCCCTCGAGGAGCCAATAAAAAGTTTGCAAATAATGGCTCCCGAGTCAAGAAACACTCGCCGACTCGAGGACTACCATCAAGCGCCATCTCAATCAACTTATCAAAACCCTAGGCCATAAGACCCCGAGCGGGCAGACTCGGTCTCGTAAGACCTATATAAGGCAGCAACCATATCTTTAAGACCTCATGCAAGGCATGAACAATAAATGTACCAAGTATCCAAAACTGTTAGACCTCAACGACATGTAAAACTTGTAAGACCTTACTAAAGGCATAAACCATATCCCAAAGTTTCGGCTATATATCGAACTTGTAAGACCCCTAAAAAGGCATACCCTTGATATAGATGCCGAAAATACTTCACTCGGGACTCAAAGGCTATGGCCAAACATAAGTGACTCCGGTCACATGGTTGTACCAGCCAAACTAACGCGACTTGGGGATGCCCAACTGTTGCTACTAAATCACAGGCCTTCAGTTACTCCAAATCTACTTCGGAAAGAACCGATTAAACAGGCTACCCTCGATACAGGCAAAAGAGCTTCAACCACATCAACTCCTAAACATCGGCTTCGAGTTACTCAGCCTCCGAGCCAAACCTCCCGAGGTGCTCGATCATTGCCATATAATGACTCATAATCGAGGATTTTTATTAAGCCGTCGAAGAGTCAGGCAAACACAATCTATCCTTATAGAGGGAAAAATAAGGCCCACATAAATGGTCTCATCGACCAAGCGCGTAAGAGCCATTGTCTCTAGCCTAATGAGCCTCAGAGCCACACACATAAAAGGTCACTTCGACCCAAGACGTAAGAGCCACTGTTGCCAGCCCACACAAATACAAAACTTGAGGGTCGAATGAGCTCGAGTCGTAACACGATTCGGAGACTGAACCCAAAATAGTTGACTAAATGTGCCTAAGAGCAAGGCGTAAGAGCCATTGTCGCCTTCTCACACTAAAAAGGCTGCGTCGGTCCAAGGCATAAAAGCCATTATCATCAGCCCACACTAAAAAAGGTCGCATCAGCCCAAGGCATAAGAGCCATTGTCGCCAACCCACATACAGGTCGCATAGACCAAAAGCGTTAGAGCCATTATCACCAGCCCACATACACTAAAAGGTTGCATCGACCAAAAGCGTAAGAGTCGTTGTTGCTAGCCTAAATTTTGGCCACTCAAAGGCCAAATAAGCTCGCACCGATGCTCGACTCTGGGACTAAGCCCAAAATGGGTAGCCTAAACATGCCTAAGAGCAAAAGTACGTAAGAGCCTACATGTCAGTCTAATGAGCCTCGGGGACACATCACGATTCTAAGGATTCCTGCCAACGCAAAAACCAGCTCGCCTGGCCAAATTCAAGACAAAAAAAAGATACGAAAGAAATAAAGCTGCAAGGTTTTCTTTCATACACATATGCAAAAAAACACAATATCCATCTACAAACATGCTACGAAAGTGCTACATACATATAACAAAATCTATGCCCCCCTCCCCCTAGAAGGCTACGGCCTGCTGACCTCATCTTCGCTTTCTTCGGCATCCAGTAAAAACAACCGAGCAGCATGCTCGTCCGCCCTTGCTAGCGCCAATTCCTCTGAGAGGGCGAAGCCCTTAGCACAGATCTTCTCGAGGGTCTTTCTTCAAGACTTGCAACGAGCATATTCTTCAATCCTCTCTTTGTGGTTGAGGATCCTTCTGAACTCAACTTGAGCATTGGCAGCGTCCTTTGAATAGATCGACATCTCTTGGTTAGCCTTAGTCTGGCTTATTACAACTCCAGCCCGGGCCTCAACGACCTCAGCCCTGACCTTCGAAAGCTCGTACTCGAGCTTCGCAATCATTTCTGTTTGAACCGAAGCATTACCATTAGCTAAGCGAAGTTGAGTTTCAAAAGCAGGAACTTTAGCTAGGGTGTCCTTCCCCTCTAAAGCCTGAGCCTCTGCCCGCACTTTTAGCTCATCGTGCTCACGCCTGGCCCGGCCAACTTCATCTCGAAGGCACTCCAGAGCCTCCGTCTTTTTCTGAAACTAAAATAAACTAAGTGTTAGCCTCAGGAACCAGGAGGCGGAATGCACGCTCACCCAAGATAGAAATTTACCTGCTCCTTCAGGTGGCTCTCATAATTCAAGCTCCAGCCCACCTCATATTGCAAGTATACCAACTCGACCTCATTTTCATCAAAAAGGAGCTTAAGGCATCTCTCCTCATCCAGAGCTTTCCGTAGCCTGGCTTTACAACGAAGCAACCGGGACTTAAGCTTGTCGAATGCCTGCAAAAGAAAACCTAATAAGGGAGGAAGGCGCGAAGCTCAAAAGACCTATGCCGAAACTGACCTCAAAGTGAAGCCGCTGGGTTTCCTCCAAGGTCGAGCGCACGCCTGCTAATCCATTTCCTTAAGCCCTTAAAGAATTGACTCCGGTCGAAGCACGGTCTCTCGATGTATGCGATCCCGGGTTTCTAGCATTTCCTAAAGTACCGTCGATAGAAAAAGAGGGCAACATCAATGGAGAAACCTTCTTTCCAGAACCAGGAATCACGGATGTGGTAGGCTTAGACGATGCTTCCACTTAGAAGCCCCGGTCCCGTTTTGCCTTGCTCTGAGCTCCATCGCCCTGTAAAAGCATCTCTCGCTTATTGTAATCGTTCTTTAGCCCGGGGGCTGGCAACCCTTCCTCCTCTCCGGAGGAGCGCGGAATAGCCTCAGAAGGCTCTCTGATGCCTACAACACCAAGTTTAACATGCATAAAGGGAAGATGCCTCTCCAAATGAAGGAAGGGAGAGGAAAGAATAGTATAGTGCTCACGATGATGTTTTGCTTCCCATCTGCCCCGGGACAGAGCTTGCCACATGCGCTCATCACAGGTTGAGTGGGTCGCCAACTTTCAGACCCAATTCGGCAAATCAGGAACGTTGCCCGGTGCCCATGAAACCGCTGTATAAAAAGAAAAGAGAGCATGGTTGCGAAACTAGTTCTTGCCATAGGAAAAACTTAGAAGGCACGAAATGCAGCACTTACGTGTATAAATCCATTCCTCGGGGAATGGCATGAGCTCCACGGGGATAATGTCAGCGGTCCCCACTCGGACGAAGCAACTCATCCACTCCCGGTCTCCATCTTACTCATCATCAACAACGAAGAGAGCGGTCGATCGACATCGCAAGGTTAGCAGACGCCGATGGTGAAAGGGCAGGTACATCCTAACCAGATGACTGAGCGTAAGTTCAAGCCCCGCATTCTCGGCGAAAAATCTCATCATCAACACTGTTCGCCAAAACGACGAGTGGATCTGCCCCAAGGTGACCCGATACTTTAAACAAAAATCAAGTACAATCCTATCAAGGGGGCCTAGTGTGAAAGGATAGGTGAATACGTTCAAAAATCCATCGGTGTAATCCGTGGTGCCCTCACCCAGGGGAAGTATCTGTAACACTACCCTTTCCCCCTATCCGCAGTCTTTTCTCACTAACCCAAGATGTTCTTCTCCTATCAAAGAAGCGAAATTGAAGGCATACTCTCGTTTGTCCTAAATGCCGGAGGCGGAGCTCTCCCCTCTGCTGGGCAGACCTCGATGCAACAGTCATGATTACGGAAAAATTGGAGAACTAAAAAATGAATCTGTGCTAGTACGTTAGTACCAAAATGATGAAAAGTTTGATGCGGAAAGAGAAGGGCAACTGCTTAAAATGGTGGGATCCCCAAAAAAGCAAAAAACGTCCTTGTATATATATATGTAAAAAGCGGCAACGATCCGCCTGCGTCAAAGCCGATTAAAAGCATCATCTCCAATCTCGAGGTGGTACCTGACCTCGAGGATCTCTATCAAATAGAAGTTAGGCTTTAAAAGGCCAACTGCATCATCGTCAATCCCGAGGTGGTACCCAAGCTCGAGGATCTCCATTAAAGGAAAGTTAAGCTCTAAGGAGCCAACGACATTCTCGCCAATCCTGAGGTGGTACCTGACCTCGAGGACCTCCATTAAAGAAACGATAGGCTCTTAGAAGCCAACAACATCATCACCAGTCCCGAGGTGGTACCCAACCTCGAGGACCATCGTTAGGGAGAAGTTAGGCTCTAAGAAAATAAGCGCTTAAGCTCCACCCGTATAGGCTTGGCCTCGGGGTACCATCTGAGGTAGGACAAACCCTCTTTTAGGATCTATCTACATCACCTTAAGCGTATTTACACTAAGTTCGAAGTAAGTTTTCAGGTGGTCCGGACATGAACGAACCTCCACTCAGGGACTGCCCTCGAAAGATCAAAGACAATACCTATCTGCGGGCCTCTTAGCAAATTTCTTCTCAAAGGTTACCACGAAGCCTAAGTGACAAATCATGGTTTCATGGCCCAAAGCGTCTCTTTCATTCTATTCGAAGTAAAGGTCCCGACGACACGGGTGTATCGGCCCGATCCAGGGTCGATCAAAGGAATGGTGAAGTACTCCACGAGAAGACACAATGATCAACCAAAGATCAAGAAAAAAGACTCACACCTGGGCTCGATATTGGCACCAACCGGTAGAGTCATATATATAGAATCTCCATAAACGTGAGTAGAAGAGAATATAGCAAGCATCGAAGATAAAAGTTGAGGAAACGTCTCTATATTCATAAACATTTAGTTACAACAGCCCACGAGGGGTCCTTACATATGATTACAAAAGCCCACAAGGGGTCCTTACACAAAAACAAAGAAGCAAGAAGGTGTACATCTAGTAAAAGGCTAGAACCTAGTCTACTCTCGGAGGTTCATCTCCGGTAGCAGCATCTCCGAGCACCACCTCCTCGAACATGCTTCCTCGATGGAGATACTTTCGACCGCCACCTCTTCTAGGTTCCCATCTCAATCCCACAGAGCAACATCTCTGAGGGCTAAGATGAAGAAGAGGAAAGTGGGAAGGCAAAGAAGAGGAAAGTGATGCAGAAGAGACAGAAAAAGAGACATAGCCCGCCAAAGTCAAAGGTTGAAGATTCGACGGGCCTCAACCCTACTCGCACGGCCACTACGAGTCCACCTTCCGGGACATCATGTTGTGCGAGCTTAACGGCTGATTGTGCCATTTTATCCCTTGGAAAAATACCTGAGGGATGAAATGCCACACCAAACCAGGGTAGGAGAGTGACCAGCGGTGTATAGTCCGAACACTCTCCCGAGCAGCAGTGTCAAATCCAAATGTCCTCCCAAATCAAAATGGGCTGACCCCCTTTATCTCGTCACCTTGATCCAATGACGACAACAGTGATAGCCATAACAATAACAACAACAATACCGAGATAGTATAATCTCGCTCGACATAGGAAAGTCTAGGTAAAAGGCCATGGCATGGCTGATAAAAAGGCCGCCATAAGGCCAGAGACCCCAAACGTGGCGGGTAGTAATGGAGAAGGATAGTGAGAAGAAAGGGATGGAAAGATACTGAAAAGCACTCGGATAAAAAGATAGTATGGAAAGGCCCCCATTTATAGGGGATTATAATGTGGCCAACAATGCCATCAATGCCTTTGAAAGACGGATCGACAGGCGCAATCAATGCGTTATTGGAAACCGAGTCGACGATAGCACTATCGCTTTGAAGAATGAGAATCGACAACGCATTGAATTACCCTTAAAAGACAAGTCCATGAGACGTCCCGGTTATCGCAAAGGCTTAGGTCACAAGTTGATACCATCAGTATGAGGCTAGCATAGGGAGCTCGAAGAGTCGGATGTCAAAATTGTTTCTTGTCGCTCCTCTATAAGAAATGCAGGGACTATCTGTATACGGTGAAATCAAAGGAGCCAATTTCTCATTACTAAGGCATCCCAGAGGGTCACTTCGAAGGCTCAAGACCACGGACCGAGTACCCTCCCTCAAGGGTCGTTGACACTCATACTCAGATAACAATGACCTCGGTAATGGTAGAAATGGGAAGCTCCCTAGGCACATGGCTAGGATTGACAAAGCCTAGTGAACTACTCTAAGACCCGAATAAGGGTGTCATCTAGTTATCATATCTCCGTATCTTTGTAATTAATGCTTGTTGTACTATGATGGAATTGCCCTCCTATATAAAAAGTATTTCTATCACTTTGTAAGGGTTGGTTGCTTCAGTTACTCCGCACGAAATATACAAGAACGTTCTATTTTGCTCTCTAGTACATTCTCTTGATATTATTGTTTTAATTTATTATCTTCATATTTGTTCATCATTTATTGCTTATCATTGACCATAAAGAGACTCCATTAATTTTATTATAACTGTTAGTCGCATAGCAACTACCTTCGGTAGCTCGTAGTCGAGCTCTAGGATCGACCTCGAGGCCCCCGAATCGACGAGCTTGAGGCCCCGATAATTGGCCTAATGATTTGATTTTTGCCCTATCCTTAACTTTTATTTCATTTCTAAGTCTCACATATATAGCATCAACTACTTAACAAACTAGCATAAAAATAGATCACATATTTTTAGAGTCCCATCAACAAATTTAATTGTTATTACCATTTTCACGGTAAACAGAGTTGCATTTCCAATTCCTGAAATTCATCTTGAAGTACTTTTTTTTTCAATTTCGCATACTTCAAGCTTAAGTTCCCAGTCTTTCTTTTCTTTGTTAAGTCTCTTTAGTTCATTCGTCATTTTTTTAGACTCTTTCAAAGTAAGGTCAAGAATATCCTGCAATTCATTACATCTTTCACAATTATTAGATCTTACCTCGCTTGTTTCACCTCATGCCATGAAATAGTTCTCATTATCATCTTTATATTTGTTGTCTGATGTGTCCTCATCTATCCAACACCCCAAGAGTTTGTTCATGTCACTTTCCAGGATTGTCAGGAAGCATAGATTTGCTATCTCTTCGTGTTCTAAATTTTCTTCATCACTCCAATTTCCAAATTATTTGTTTTTGTTAAAACCTCTGGAAACCTTTCTTTTAAGATCTAGGCATTTAGCTTGAACATGCCCATATCTTCCACATTCATAGAATTTACTATCATTTTTGTCTTGTTCATTATATTGCCTAGTTCGCCTAGGTGGTATCCTGCCTCTTCTTGTATTCCTGTATCTCCTTATTAAACCATCCATGTTCCTGATACCATAGCAATTTCTTCTTCAAGAGCTACAAGGTCGTCATCAATATCATTGTCTGTTCTTTCAGTTGTAGCCTTGAAAGCAATTCTTTTCTTCTTTTCTTCCAAGCTTGTTTTCTTGAGATGAGTTTTCTCGAATGCTATAAGGTCTCCTCGAAGTTCATCATAAGATAATTTGTTCAAATCTTGTGATTCAAGTGCAACCACTTTTGTTTGCCAAGTGGTAGGTAGACTTCTAAGAATTTTCCTAACTTGATCACCACTTGAGTACGGTTTACCAAAAGCTTTTAGATCGCTAATGATTTTGTTGAATCTGGCAAACATCTCTTCAATGGATTTTCCTTTTTTCATTTGAAAATGTTCGTAGTCATGAACCAACATGTTGATATGGGTTGCTTTAACTTTAATTGTTACTTCATAAGTAACTTCAAGTTTATCCCACATATCTTTGGCTGTATCACAACTGCAGATTTTCTCGTATTTTTCTCCACTTATAGCATTATAAAGCAGATTCCTTGCTTTAGCATTAACTTGAACAAATTCAATTTGCTAATCTGTGTATTCATCTATATCTTCTGGATCAGCAGGTGGTTAAGCAACAACCGGTAGTGGGTAGTTCCCCTTTTTGATAACTCGCCAAACCTTGACGTCATAAGACTTTGCGTATATTTCCATATACACTTTCTAGTGAGAAAAATGTTGTCCATTGAAATATGGTGGCCTCACCTGCGATGTTCCTTCTTGAAAGAGTCCTCCGACAATAACTTGATTTTCCATGATCTTTTCACACAAGTCGTTAGGCAAAGATATGTGAGTCTAGCTTTGATACCAATTGAAAGTACAAGAGGGGGAGGGGTGAATTGCTTATTTTTAATAATTTTTATAAGTAGTGTTGATACAAAAGTTTTCCCTGTACATTTTTAATATACAAAATACTTTCAAAACAGCATATGTATGCATATATAAGTATGTCCAAATGTTTTATTATTTTTCCTCAATTTTTAAAGATTTTTAAATCAATTTATTGCCCTATTTTATCTAGAAAAAACAAATAATTATTTCCAAAATTATCATTTTTGGTGATTCATTTATTGAATTTTTATATTTATGTTAAAATAGAGGTAAAATAATTTTTTCATATTTTTACAAAGTCATTTAGTATTTTAAAGTTAAATTTATATAATTACAACATTAGCCTCTTTTAAGATTAATTACGTTTATATTCATAAAAATTAGGTATGGTATTTTTAAATAGTTAATTATGTGCTATAAATCATTTTGGTACCTTTAATTTATTTCCATAAATTAATTTATTTTTTGAAAAAAATTAAATAGGGAAAATTGGTTATTTAAATGTTAGCCCAATTTCATTTCGATTATAGCCCAATTCTGACCCCAATTGAACTCAATTGAAACCATTTGAACCCCCGACCCAATTCCAATTTAATCTGACCCAAACCCATCTTCATAAACCGCCCACTCGCCCGTTTTGATCCAGGTCGTTGATCATTCAAATCAACGGCCAACAACCATCCTTGCCTTTTTAATTCAAACGACCCCTAACCCTAGCCTCATTTCCAAATTCCGCCGCCTCTAAATCCCAGTCCCTCTCAACTCTCTCTGCAATCCTCTCAAACCCTAGCCGTTGCCATCAACTACAACCCTAGTACCTCCCCAAATCTATGATTCCCAAAGTCGTCGGAGACCTATATCCACCTCCCATGGCTTCTACGTGTTCGATTCTTATGGTCTCAAGGTTATATCTCGAAAACGCTTGGTCCAATCCTTGTTCGATGGCAGTTCATAATCGTTCTCCGATCGTCTCTACTTTTTCTCTGGCTAGCCATGGCTATTCGGGTCAGACTCTTGACTCTCCTGCTTAGATCATTGGTTTTCAAAGCATTTCTCACCACTTGGGGCTCTTCTGAAAACCCAGCCTTTAAGGTTATTTCGATTTCTTTTTAGATCTGCTTCACATCTATGTTTGCTTTGAACTTCTAAGCATTTTTCTCAAATTTTCTTTAAAAACTCTGCCTTCAAAACCCCTTGTCGTTTCGATTAGGGTTTCTGTTAAGTTATTTCAAAATGTTTCTCTGATTCTTTGACATGACATGTTTGGCTATGTTTGCTTATATCTTTCTTCTACCTGAGTTTGCATGTTGAAACACCTAATTTCTTTTAACTGTTTATTAAACGAATGTTTGTTTGCCTGAGTTTTGTCCGATTTGTTTGCTTATTATCTTTTAAAACTCTTCTATTATTGAAAATCCCAGGCTTTTGGGTCTGAGAATGTTCGTTTAAGTGCATGACTCGATTTGAAGTTCTTTATTTCGAAATATTTTATTCCCTTTGAGTGATTCTTCTGATTATTGGGTTTTTGTCTTCTCTAAAACTCAAATATGATCGAAACGCTAATTTTCTAAAGGGGTTTTCCTCACCTACTACTGTGAGACCTTCGCATGTTTTTGATATTCTATGTTTTCTTCACTACTTAACCTACTAGATTGTCATGCTTCGAATGTTGCTACTGTTGTGTTCTATTTCCTCTTGCCAACAGGCCTAGCCTCGCATGTATAGTGTTTATGCACCATATTTATATACTGAGTCTCCTTCTCTGACTAATTTTCAAACTCGTGGCTAAGTTTAAACTTTTTCTTTGTGAGATTCTGATTTCACTCGCCTATTAAAGTTAACTGATTTATTTCTTGTTTTGCCTTACTGAATCCTTTCCAAAATTAGAGTATCTCTGTACCTAGACTCGAATAGCTTACTTGTTATTTTACTACCTCTTTTATGGAAATTGTGAGCTTTCTTTTTAATTGAGTGCTTTCCTTATTTCTAACTTGCCACTGCCGTTAAGCAAGTGACCCCTTAATTAAGGGCAATCACTTGTATAATTGATTCTGAATCATGATTGTTTCCATGTTTGTAGCTTATTACCTCTTTCTTACTCGTTTTTAAAAAACTATAAATACCCGGTACTACTTCTCTTTCAAAAACAGGAACACTTTTAGTTCTGAACTCACAATTACACTCAAACACTCTCTCTTGCCTTACTACTACTTGTGTTACTGCTTGTTTAGCCGGCTGAAAGCGAAGGCTATATTTCGAAGTCCTGCTACTTTTCTTTACTGCACTTTGCTTCTTTGACTGGTATGTTCTAATTAAGTTTTCAGCATCAGCAACAACATGCTTACTTAATGTTCTTGCATTCTTGTCTGCACTTTTCACTCTCTTCTTAGACTTAAGTTTTGCCCCCCTCATGTGAGCCTTGCCTTGGGACCCATGAGCTCCCTCTAAACTTGGACACATGAGGGCTGGTATTTCCACACTGCACTTGTCCCTATTCTGGTTATGAAACTTGGGTGTGAGCACTGCCCGGGGTCCTATTGAGGCCCTTAGGGAACTCTGACACACTCAAGGCTGAGAAAGGCTTTGGATCAATGGTATTTTGAGTTGGTTTATCTCAGAACTCAGAGAGAAAGTCAAGAATCAGGCTTCCTCTGGTTGTAAGCTCTTCTTTTACACTTTTCTGATGCAATTTATTATTCCTAGTTTGTAATAATTTATAATGAACATTTGGGGCTGGCTAGTGAAAAAAGGGTTGGGAAATTATGCATGCTCAAGGGTAGAAAACATGCCTATAGGACTGCATTCTCTACTTGTTCAATTCGCATTCAGAAAACATGCCTATAGGACTGCTCTAATTCTACATATTCATACGACATTTAGAAACCATGTCTATAGGACTCACTTGTTCAATTCACATCTAGATAACACGCCTATAGGAATTATCTGAAATTCTGCACATTTGTCACCGTCTAGATATCATGTTTTTTTAGGTCCCAATTGGTTATAACCCAGTAGCATGCTAAAATCAGTGACATATTGAAATCATGCCTATAGGGGTTCTTAAGAAAAATTTTGTTTGTTTCGACTCAGATGCAATGTTAGGTATCATGTCTATAAGGGTCTAAAATCAGTAACGCATAAAAATCATGCCTATAGAGATTCTTAAATAAATCTGAGTCGTTCCGTCCACATTTTAGATATCATGCCTATATGGATTAAAATCAATAATAGTAGATACCATCACCTGCAGAATCTGGAACTGGTCTAATTTAAATTCGTCTATTCTGAACCTCTATTTAATAATTCCCTTATTTTCAACAAGGTTTAGCAAGCTTGCCTATATGTTTTGAAGCAGTATGTTTTGAGTTATCACTGTCTCACCACCTTCTGAATTAAGTAGATATCATGCCTATAGGACCCCGTCTAAACACTTAGGTAGGCCTTAGAGTAATAACTGTAAACTGGATCCATTTTGTTAATTGCTACAACCAACAGGCAGGCCTGATTCGGGCTTCTTATCTGAGTTATGTAATAAACTAATGTGCCTCAATAATTAACTTCCTTCGTCTTTATATGCTTTAATCAGACCTAAAAAGTATGTGCAAGTCATGCTAGTTATGTGCTTTTGTTTGAGGAGGTATACTTGAGCATTATGTGTTTATGTGTTCCCCCTGTAATGTGCAGTCTTTTATATGTTTTGTATGTCGCCTTAGATTTTTACCTTTGAAACTTCAAGTCAGCCTAATATCCCTCCCATTTAGGATTAGTAGTCTTAAGTGCCTCCGGGACTGACAGGAACGGGAAGGGTAATAGCATGCAATAGTGTTCGAGACCAATCCGCGCTTTAGTACCTTAAATGGGGTGGGAAAGGGTACAGATGGATATGATGACATGTGTGCTAATGCCACGTGTAACCCCTCTTTTGAGGAGTGACTACCAGGTATTGCATTGATGTAATCCATATTTTTTATAAACCTAGGACCCCCTTTCTTTACTTCACCCTTCTCTTTTTTTAGCATTGTAACTTCTTATTTAAAATCAGCTCTTTTAATTACTCTTTCAAACTTTGTTTACTTTCAAACTATTGTGTATTGAAATCCCCTCATATTTGAGCCTTATCTGCTTATGTGTCAATTGCATCCCAAATTCACAATAACTGTCTGGCCGGGAACCACACTAGTGGATCCTGAGGGGTGCCTAACACCTTTCCTTTGGGATAATTTCAAGCCCTTACCCAATCTGTAGTTACCCAAAAAAACATAGAATTGAATCTCTATTGGTGTCCTAATGCACCTTAACTCATTAGGTGGCGACTCTTCAAATGCATAAACCAAGTTCCCAAAAGGAACGAGTTGTCCCTACAAATGTCATAAATCCGATTTCGCGAGAAAAAGGGGGTGCGACAAGTAGTTGGATAGTTTACCCATTAGTCCACTTGAAATAATAATAATAAGATAATAATAATAAATGCAGAAATAAAATGCAAGAAGTAAAGACACCAAGATTTATACTGGTCCGGATTCAATGTGAATCTTAGTCCAGTCCCCTTGGGTTGCAAGGGTATTCTCTTTCAGTGATCGATGTTTTGTGAGAACAGAATGAATGGCATAGCTTTACACCAATAGTTTAGTCTCTGTATATCTCTCTTATTTTCTTGATACAATGTCTCACCAGCGTTTATCTCTTTTTCTTCTCTTACTAGTTTCACAGCAGATCTAATGAAACAACGATGCTTGTTTGGAGTAGAACAAAAAGAGGTAGATGGTTCAATCAAAGTATATGTCTTCAAGTCTAGAGAGATAGTATATATACTTTCCCGGAGGCCTTAGAAACTGGAGAGATTGCAAACACAAGATATTTGATCCTTGAAAGGAATCACAGATTGATTCTTTCCAAGAATAAGGTTAATTTCTGTTACTCTTCCTTGATGTGTGGACTTTGACGGCTTTCCATTTTGCCGGTTTGCTGATTCTTGATGATTATGTTTTCCTTAAATCTGGGACCTTCTAATAATAGCTTCTGATTGATTATCTTTGCCGGATCTTACGTGTTTCTTCCCTTTTTAATGTTGATTCCTTCTCCTTGATTTCTTCAGTTAATCTCTGGTTTATTTCTACCTTCAGCTTATCCTCGTTAATCTATGATCTTCCTTTTGCACTTCGATCTTGATTGATTTCCCTGAGTCCCCACACCAAAAGCAGTTATATTATTTACATCATTAAAACTAAAATCTAAAAACCTCAACTCTTGAACAAAGGTAGTTGCGCCACCTATTATAGCTAAGTCTAAGAGATATTAATGGATCATAGCTACCTTTTAATTTAACTATTTTCATAACTACAGTGAATTTTCAATTTACCCATCTGTATACAGCAAAAAATAGGAGGGTCCAATTTGCCATCGTTACCACGCCTCAAAGGCACGTCTCAGAGGCTCAAGACCACGGTCGAGCTTCATCCCTCGAGGGACATCAACGCTCGACCTCGGAGCAGTACGAGCCAACAGTTGCGGAAAGAAAGTGGGGAGTTCCCAAGGCATAAAGCTAGAGCCGACAAAGTCTGTCAGGCTAGTCTAAGCCTGCATCATGGCATTAACTAGTTGTCTCATCTCCATATCTTTGTAATAAATGTACTTGTACTATGTTGGGATTTACCTTCATATATAAAGGGGAACCTTGTCATTTTGTAAACATCTATTGCTTAATACTAAATACACAAGAACATTCTCTCTGCTTTCTAACACGGTCTCTTGATCTTATTACTTCATTTATTGTTAATATTTATTGTGTTCTATTCATTGATCATCCTTTATGCTTATTACTGGCCAAATAGAGCCGTCATTGATTTATTTATAACTGTTAGTTCCCATCGATCACCCTCGATAGCTCCCAGCCGAGCCTCAGACTCGACTCAAAGGCCCTCAAATAGGCAAGCTCAAGGCCCCGATTATTAATCATTCGGCTTGGTTATCACCTTGCTCAAGCTCTTGTCTCGTTTCTAAGTCTTTCACATAGCATCAACTACTTAATAACTAGCATAAAAATATATCACGTATTTTTAGAACCAGTAAATCAAATTTAATTGTTATTACTATTTTAATGGAAAACAGTTTGGCGTCCACCGTGGGGATAAAAATAATAGTGATTATTTTCTTGCTGGTTTTACTAAACAACGTAAGTTATCTTTCACACTTTTTCTTGTCCAAGTTCTATGATTTCAGGTCAAAATGTCTAACTCGGTAAATGGAGGCAGAAACAACAATCGTAAGGACCATGGATAGAATGGTGTGGATGTTATAGGTGTTGGTGCGCCTCCACGAAACCCTGAGAATGCACCAGAACCAATTCCCGTAGACGCGATCTCACGCGATGCTCACCACGTCGAGGTAAGCTCCCACATCAATAGGAGCATGCACCAAGGAGACCAACAAGAAGCTCAGGAAACCCCAGCTAGGGAAGAACGGGAGGTTAGCCTTCAGGTTATTTTTGAAGCGTTGCAGGAACAATAGCTAGCGATTGCTCAGCTGCAAAGTCACCAGAAAACTCCCAGCACGGTAGCGCCCGGGACGGCTCCCCGGCCTACCGGAGAGATCAAGCAACAACAGGTCAGCAACCGACCCCATCATTGTAAAGATGCTTGAGGACCTCACAAAGAGGATCGAATCGGGTGAGAAGAAGATAGAAGCCAATGACAAAAAGGTCGAGACCTACAATTCCAGGGTCAACCGAATTTCGGGCGCACCCCGATCCTGAAAGGTGTGGATTCAAAGAAGTTCATACAAAGGTCGTTCCTAGAGGAAGCGGCTCCAAAACCCATTCCAAAGAAGTTCAGAATACCAGACCTTCTGAAATACAATGGAACCTCTGAACCCAATGAGCACGTTACTGCTTACACTTTTGCAGTGAAGGGCAACGACCTAAAGGACGACGAGATTGATTCCATCTTGCTAAAGAAGTTCAGGAAATACTCTCGAAAGGGGCCATGATGTGGTGTCACAACCTAGCTCCTAACTCCATGGACTCATTTGACATGCTGGCAGATTCTTTCATAAAGGCACATGTCGGTGCCATCAAAATAGCAACAAGGAAATCCGACGTCTTCAAGATCAAACAGAGGGAGAACGAGATTCTGTGAGAGTTCGTATCTTGCTTTAAAATGGAACAAATGGAACTACCACCAGTCTCCGACGACTGGGCAGTACCGGTCTTCACTCAAGGTCTAAATGAATGAAGCTCGGTGGCTTCGAAGCAGCTGAAACAGAATCTGGTTGAATACCCCGCCGTGACCTAGTCGGACGTTCACAATCGATATCAATCGAAAATCAGGGTCGAGAATGACCAAATGGGATCCCTCTCGGGCTCATTATACCCACGCAGGCTTCTGGCAAAGGAGCCAAAGCACAATAAAGAAAGGTACCAGCCATACACCGAAGATAGGAGAAACGGCCCGAGGCGTAACATACCCTGCAATGATCGAGGGATGAACCGAGGTCAGAACCCTCGGGGCCTCGTCAACAGAGCTGGATTCAATAGGTACACCGGGCCGACGGAGGCACTTGTCGGAATACAACTTCAACGTCGACATATCAGACATCATGTTCGCCATCAGTAAAATCAGAGACACCAGGTGGCCAAGGCCTGTACAATCAGACCCTTCACAAAGGAATCATAACTTAGTGTGTGAATTCCACAACACGCACAGCCACAAAACCAAGGAATGCCACCAACTCCGAGAAGAAGTAGCCAGACTACTCAGTATAGGTCACCTCCGAGAGTTCCTCAGCGACCGAGCCAAAATTCAGTTACGAGAAAGAGAGGATGCCAAGAAGTACGAAGTGAATGAGCCACAACAATGTCATCCACATGATCTTGGGAGGCATTGATACCCCCAGGAGCCCATGATGAGAAGAACAAGAATATCCATCACTAGAGAAAAGCGAACTCGGGGATACATACCCGAGGATGCTCTCACATTCAGCGACAAGGATATCGAGACCTTGTCTCAGCCTCACAACGACACACTGGTAATCTCTTTTCTTGTAAATACATTTCAAATTAAACGTGTACTTGTGGATCTAGGTAGCTCGGCTAACATTATTAGGTCGAGGGTGGTAGAGCAGCTTGGACTACTTGACCAAATTATACCCACCTCTCGAGTCCTTAATGGATTCAACATGGCGAGCGAAACAATGAAAGAGGAAATTACCCTCCCAGTCAACGTGGCCGGCACAACCCAAAATGCCAAATTCCATGTCATCGAGAGACATGAGGTACAACGCCTTGCTTGGAAGACCATGGATACACTGCATGAGAGCAGTACCATCCACCCTTAATCAAATGATGATATTCCCGACAAAGGATGGGATTAAGACCGTCTATGGGGAACAACATGTGGCGAGAGAAATGTTCGTGATGCATCATGTGGCCCCGACATCGGTACCTCCACCTTCGAAGGAGACGAAGGATAAGAAAACAGTAAAATAGCGATAACAAGCTACACTCTCAGCTACCCCTAACAAAACAAAGCAGGGACCGTACCACGTCCTCATCACAAGCGATTGAAACATATCAGGGCTCGAAACATCGTTGACACATTCTACACTAAGGTATGACCATCTCCTTTCTCTTTCAATTATATTCTACAATGACATGAGTGTAGGTATCCGATCGAAATGGCCAAAGCACTCTCCAACTCGAAGACCTTAGGTTTCAAAAGCATGTGTTGCACTCTTTTCCTTCGACCGGGTTTTTATCCCAAAAAAGGTTTTACTGGCAAGGTTTTTACCGAGGCAATATCCATATGCTACCTAAGGAAGATTCAACAAGTATCCAAGGCTTCTTTTGAAACCAACCTCAAATACTGGGGGGATCCCCCTAGAAGGTTACCTACTCAGAGAAGCCAAGATACGCCAAAAGGGGCTCGATAGGAAAATAAAGTACCAGGCCAAACGGTCGAACGAACTGTGTCCGTATAAGAACAACTGGGCCCTTAGCAGCAAATACATGTATAAATGTACCAAGTAGTCAAAGAATACTTCCCAAAAGCATTTTGCATCTCAAGGAAGCTCGACTCTTTTTGCAAAAAACGGCCCAGAGCCAAAAAAAACGTCCCGAATACTGGGGGACTGGACTCAACAACTCAGAACAGTACAACCCCTGGGTTGGAGCTTCAAACACGTAAGCCCTCGATGAGGCAACAACGAGATCACGAAATAACTCCAAAGCCAAAAACATCCCGAACACTCGGGGACTGGCATTGAAAACTCAAAGCCACATGACCTCTGGGTCGGAAACTCCAAAATTGTAAGCCCTCAAAGAGGCAATACCAAGTTTGAAAGTAATGACTCCCAAGCCGAGAAACCCTCGATGACTGGGGGACTGTCGTCAATCGCTATCTCCATCGACTTATCAAAACCCGAGGTCATAAGGCTACATGAGGGCAGTCTCGGTCTCGTAAGACCTATATAAGGCAGGAATAATATATGTAAGACATCAAGCAAGGCATAAACCATACATTTACCAAGTATCAAAAACTGTAAGACCTCAAAGGTATGTAAAACTTGCAAGACCCTACTAAAGGCATAAACTCGATCTCAAAGTTTAGGCTATATATCGAACTTGTAAGACCCCTAAAAAGGTATACCCTTGATATAGACACCGAAACTACTTCACTCGAAACTTAAATGCTCCGGCCAAATACAAATAACTCTAGTCACAAGGATGTACCAGCCAAACTAACACGACTCGGGGATGCCCGACCATCGTTATAAATCATAAGCCTTCAATTACTTCGAATATCCTTAGGAAAGAATCGGTTAAACATGCTACCCTTGACATAGGGAAAAGACCTTCGACCATGTCAGCTCCTAAACACTGGCTTCGATATACTCAGCCTCCGAGCCAAACCTCCCAAGTTGCTCGATCATCGCCATATAACGACTCACAATCGAGGTTTTTTATTAAACCGTCGAAGAGTCATGCAAACATTATTTCAAAAAGTCCTTAACGAGGGAAAAATAAAGCCTATATTAGAGGTTGCATCGACCCAAGGCATAAGATCCATTGTTGCCAGCCCACACAAAAGGTTGTACCGACCCGACAAGTAACAGCCTGAGGACCAGCTCTAAATTCAAAAACTTGAGGGCCAATGAGCTCGAGTCGAAACCCTATTCAGAGACTGAACCCAAAATAGTTAACTAAATATTCCTAAGAGCAAAAGCATAAGAGCCATTGTCACTGGCTTATACTAAAAGGTCGCATCGACCAAACGCGTAAAAGCCTACGGGCCAGCCTAACGAGCCCCAGGGCCATACCGCAAATCTAAGGATTCCTCTCAACTCAAAGACCAGTGTATCTAGCTAAAATCAAGGCAAAAAGAAACTCAGGAGAAACAAAACCATGAGGTCTCCTCTTTATACATTCATGCGAAATAATACAAGCTCTATTTACAACATACTTTGAAAGTACTATATACAGAAACAAAAAAAGGAAATATACGTCCCCCTTGGGGACTATGTCCCATCGGCCTCATCATCGCTATGCTCAGTGTCGGACAGAAGTGACTTAGCGCCACGTTCGTCCGCCCTAGCCCGCTTCACCTCTTCTGAGAGGTCAAAGCCTTTAGCATGGATCTCCTTGAAGGTTTGCCTTCGAGACTTGCACCGAGCATATTCCTTGCTCTTGCCCTCACGGTCAAGAGTCCTTCTCAACTCAGCTTGAGCATCGACAGCGTCCTTTAAATAGATCGCCACTTTCTGGTCTGCCTTAGTTCGGCTCATTACAGCTTCAGCCTGGGCATCCACAACCTCGGCCTTTATCTTCAAAAGCACAGACTTAAGCTTCGTAATCATATCTGTTCAAACCAAGCTATTATCACAAGCTAAGCAAATTTGAACCTCAAGGGTGGAAGCTTTAGCTAGAGCACCCTTCTCCGCCGAAGCCTGAGTGTCCGCCTGAGCATTTAGCTCATCCAACTCGCACCTAGATCGGCCGACATCATTCTGAAGGTGCTCTAGACCTCCGTCTTTTTCTGCAACTAAAATAAACGAAACATGATTCTCAGGAGCTAGAAGAAGGAACACACACTCCCTCGGAACAAAAATTACATGTCCCTTCAGGTAGCTCTCATAATTCAAGCTCTGACTCACCTTATACCTTAAGTGTGCCAACTCGACTTCCCTTTTGTCGCAAAGGAGCCTAAGGGAATTCTCCCCATCCAAAGCCTTTCGCAGCCTGGCATCACGGCGAAGCAGCTCGGACTTATGCTTGTGAAAGGCCTGCAAAAGAAAACTTAATAAATAAGGGAAGGAGCCAAACTCAAAAGGCCTGTGCCAAAACTCACTACAAAATGAAGCCGCTAAGCTTCCTCGAAGGTAGAGCGCATATATGCTAATATGGCTCCCTCGGTCCTAGAAGAGCCACCCCGGTTAGGATACGGTCTCTCAGTGTATACGATCCCATATTTTGAGTATCCCTTAAAGTACCTTCGACAGAAAAAGAAGACGGCAGCAGAGGAAAAACCGCCTTTCCAAAACCAGAAATTGTGGGTGAAACAGGCTCAGTCAATACATTCTCTCCAAGCGCTAAGTCTGGGTTCGTCTTGCTTTAAGCACCGTCGCTCGGCAAAGGCATTTCTTGCTTATTGTTATAATTCTTTAGCCCGAAAGCTGGCAATCTTTCTCCCTCTCCTAAAGAGCACGACCTCGCTTTGAGGGACTCCCCAATGCCTACGACGGTAGAGTTAGTACGCAGAAAGAAAAAGTACCCTTTCGAGAGAAAAGGGGGGAGCGGGTCACATAGCACGTACCATGGTGTTTTGCCTCCCACCTATCCTTAGATAAAGCTCGCCACTTATGCTCATTATAAGTCGAGTGGGTCGCCAACTTTTGAAGACAATCCGGCAGATCGGGAACCTTACCCAGTGTCCATAAAATCACTGCAGAAAAAGAAAAGAAGGCGCATTTACGAAGCCAGCCTTCGCCATAAACAAAACTAAGAAGGCACGAGTGTACTGCTTATGCGCAAAATTCCATTCCTTAGGAAATGGCAAAAACTCCACTAGAATAATATCGACAGTCCGTACCTGGACGAATCGGCTCATCCATCCCCAATCTTCATATTCTTTGTCGTCAATAACAAAAGGCGTAGTGGATCGGCATTGTAGGGTCAGCAGGCCTCGATGATGAAAGGGCCGATACAGCCTGATGAGGTGACTAAGAGTGAATTAAGGACCTGCGTCTTCCACAAAGAACTGCATCATTAGTACTATCCGCCAAAATGACGGGTGAATCTACGCCAAGGTAACCTGGTACTTTTGACAGAAGTCGAGCACAACCCTATCAATGAGGCCCAGCGTAAAGGGGTACATGTATACGTTTAAAAATCCCTCGACATGGTCCATGATGCTCTCCTCCAGGGAAGGTATCCCGCAATACTACTTTTTCTCCCCATCCACAGTCCTTTCTCACCAACTCAAGGTGCTCCTCTCCTATTAAAGAAATAAACTTCGAGGCATACTCCCCACAACCTCGAGCGTTGGGAGTCTTTTCTGACAGGAGGTTCCCTCCCGAAAAAAATGCCCAGGGGCGGAGCTCCATTCTCCTTGCCGAGCGGACCCTAACGTAGCAGCCATGACTATGATAAGACAAAGAAAGGGGAAATGAAGACTTGGGCGAAGGCTTTGAGTTAAAGGAAAATTGGCGCAAGAAAGGAGAACTTTATAAGAAGAGGATAACTACTCAGAATAGCGAAATTTCCAAAAGTGCGAAGACAACCCTATATATGGAAAAGCGGTGACCACCCGCCTACCTCAAAGGCCGATTATAATTAATAGATAAAACTTTTGTCGCTTCGGAAAGATATGCCGGCAGAATTGTCGCGCCCCCTTTGTTTCCCTCATATCGGAAAATTGGGTTTATGACATTTGGTATGGGACAACTCTTTTCCTTTTGGGGAAAGGGGTTTGAAATTTTGAAGAGTCGCCACCAATTGATTTAAGGTACATTAGGACACCTATAGGGTTCATTTCTAACTATATTTGGTAACCAGAGATAGGGTAAGGCTTGAAATTATCTCAAGGGGAAGGTGTTAGGTACCCCTCAGGATCCACTAGTGTGGTTCCTGGCAAGACAGTTTTATGAATTTGTACACTTAGCAAATAGGTAAGTATTGGCTCAAATAGTAGGGGATTTTAAGTCCAACTACACAAGTGTTTGAAAACAATTAGCGAAAGGCGAAATTTGAAAAGAATTACAATATAAAGCATGCTTATGAATGTAAAGGGGGTGTCCTAGGTTTGTTTGTAATATGGATCACATCAATGCAATACCCGGTATGACACGTGGTATTAGCGCACCGGTTATCATATCCATATCTACCATTTCCCACCCGGTGAAGGTAATTAGAGCGAAGATTGGTCTCGATTCTTGTTTCATGTTGTTACTCGTCCCTTCCTATCAGTCCTAGAGAAATTTAGGACTCTTATCCTATAAGGAGGTTCTAGGTTAATCATCAGGTTTAAATGCAAAATACCAAGCGACAAGCAAGACAATATAGGACTACATTTAGGGGGGAAACATAAAAATAAGTAGAAGGCTCAGGTATACCTCCACAAATAATGCACATAGACAACATGACTCATGCACAGCTAAAGTCTGAATTTAAAATCCTAAAGCAGGGGTCTAAGTTGTTGCAATAGAACCAAATTTATTTGCATGACTTAGATAAGAAGTCTGAATCAGGCTTGCCTACTAGTTTTAACAGTTGATAATTAAACAAAGGTAGTTCCAGTTTTATTTAAGCTATTACCTAAGTCTTGCCTAGGCGTAAAGCAATATGCAGTAGTTATTCCAAATTATTAAGACAGTTTGGAGATTATTATATGTTACCTAAGACATGTTGTTCTAGTCGTAGAGATTGTTACCACTTTTTATTTAGAAACCATCACAATATGAAAATTATTATTTTATTACCCTTTTCATGAATCAGTAGTTAACTAGACGTTTTAAACAAAAATGCAAATAGGATCTTAGAACATGGTATCTAATATGCACATGCAAATGGCAGGGTTGCTAAAAACAGAATCCCTAAGGCATGATTTCTAAATGTACACAAGAATTGCAGGATTGTTGAAATACAATTTCATGAGTAACAGATTATATGCCAATGTTGTTATTGTCCTAGGAGCAGGATTTCCAAGCGATAGACATAAAGCATGGATTAATGAATGAGATGTTGAAGCAAGAAACATAGGTCCTAAGAACATGATTTCTAATGTATGTATGAATCTTAAACATGGTTTCTATTGCACAATTAGGAATATAACCCTAGTAACATGTTTTCTACCCTTTAACAACTATAGCATGCATATTTCCCATCCTTTTTTTACTAGCCAACCCCGTACTTGTTTACAAATTATTACAGACCATGTGATTGAATTACATGAGAAATGCAAAATAAGAAGTTACAACTATAGGAAGCCTGATTCTGACTTCCTCTCTGAATTATGTAATAAACTACCTCAAATGCCGATATTGTTCTATATCCTTTCTCATATCTGGGTGTGTCAGAGTTCTTTAAGGATCTCAAGGGATCCCGGGCAGTGCTCACACCCAGATTGCATAACCAAACAAAGTGAGTGCAGTGTGGAAGGGCCAGCTCTTATGTGTCCAAGTTCAGAAGGAGCTCAAGGGTCCCAAAGCAAGGCTCACACAAAAGGGCAGAACCTAATGCTCTAAGAGTGCATGTTAGAGTGCTTGACAAAGATTTAAAAGAGTTGAGTCGGCAAAACAGTTTTGAAAACAGTCATGTTTGAAATAAGTTTGTAAAATAGTAGAAGTGTTGCTTAGTGAAAACAGTGTTTTTGAAAGGGAGAGGGGATAGGAGCAACAACACACAGAACAAGTTCAGAGAAGAGGACATGCTCCAACAGTCACAAACAGGGAAGTAGGGGTTGGGGACATAGAGGACCCAAATCAGAAACACACAATTAGTCATGAATTAGTATTAATCAAGGACATTAGGTGACATACTAGTTGAGGGACATAAACAGGAATAAGTAAACATGTTGATTACATTTTGAACAAAGGAGGACATAATTTTAAGCATGTTGAGTAAAGCAGCAAACAAGAAGTGCAATGTAACAACATGATCCATTAAGTTAGTGCAGAAAGAGATAGGGATTGACAAACAAGGGAACACATAGAGTTGAGTTTCAGAATTTGAACTAGGAATATACCAGTTGAAGAAGCATAGTGCAGAAAACGTAAAGCAATCAGAGTTCCACATTCTAACCTTGGCTTTCAACCGGCTAGACAAAGCAGTAGCGCAAGTAGTAGAGAAAGAAAAGAGAGTTTGAGTGTATATGTGTATGCTCTGAACTAACTGTTCGTGTCTTGTTAATAAAAGACTTAGGGTATTTATAGCTTTAAAAAGAAGTGGAAAATAAGGTAACAAGTAAAGGTTTAACACAATTATGGAAATAATCATCATCAATATCAATTAATACAAGTACTTCCCCATAATCAAGGAGTTACAGCTTAACAAATACTAATAGGGATAACTTAAGGAAATAAAATCAGTTTGGGAATGATTGATTTTTACCATATAAGGGGGTAGTAAAGGTATAGAGTATATGATTGAGTCTAGGTACAGAATATACTTGATTTAGAGGAAAGGATTCAAAAAGAATGAAGCACCACATTAATAAGGGAACGGAATCAACCAACTTTAACAAACGAGTAAAATTTAGGGGTTTATAAGGAAACCTTTCAATCAAACCGGAACTTAAGGAAATCAGGATCAATCAAAAGGGTGTCATGATTCTGCACTTCGACATATAAATAGGGAAGAATGAACATGAGTATCAGACATGCAATGTCAACAATATTGAGAAAAGAAGCAAACTAGATGAACACAAACATACAGCAGCAACATGAGTAGGCTAAGGGCTCCGTGGTAAAAGAACCCACTCGAAACATGGTAATTAACGAGTTAAGTCGTCATGTCTAACACATAGAACCAGAGTGGAAAACCAAACTAACAAGTAAAGAATGTCAGAAACAAGTATAGAAAGCCTTTAAACTCACAGTAATAAGTGAAGAAAGACTTTAAGAAATTAGGGTTTTGACACACAGTAATAAGTGAAGAAAGACTTTAAGAAATTAGGGTTTTGACAGAGTTGACTTAAAAAGTGGTAAGCACTCAGAATCATTCAAGACAAACAAAGAAAAAGGATCTAACCATAAAGAACCCAATCAAAATAGGTATACATACAAGATAAACAAGGACAGTTCCAGGACCCCGGATAAAACCAAAGATACTTAGGGTTTTCAACACGATGAATTAGGTAGAAGGAAAAATATAAACAAATCGTTTAAACATAGTAAAATCATAAGATAATACTGAAAAATCAGAGGAGAAGTCTTTTAAAAGAGTTTAAGAAACCCTAATCTTGAAAACGGGGAGTCACTTTGAAAATCGGAGAGACCTTTGAGGAAAACACCAAAAGGTTCATAACATACACAAATCTAAGATAGATCTGAAAGAAAATTGAAAAAACTTTAAATTTGGGGTTTCGGAGAACCCAGAAAAAAATGAGAAGACTTTGAAAAGTTACCAATCTAGTCAGAAAAGCCATGGATCTGACTCGAATGGCCATGGATGGCCGGAAAAAGACCATTGATAGAAGTTGAGCAAGGATTGGACTAGATCTCTTCGAGATCATCGGGCCACCAGGAGACAAGTACACGTCTCAAACAACCATGGGAGTCCATGAATTGAGTGAGGATCGAAGGGGATTAGGGTTAGTTTGGGAGGCGAAGACTAGGGTTTGAGTGAGGTTGCTGAGAGAATTAGATAGGAAAGGGGATTCAAGGGCGGCAGGTTGGTAGGAAATGAACTAGGTTAGGGGGTCGTTTGAGTTATTTTAGGAAGGGAAATATGGATCGTTGATCTGAATGATCAACGGTCCAGATTAAATAGGGTAGGTGGGTCAGGTTATAAAATTGGGTTTGGGCTTGGTCCGATGGGTTCAATTGGGTTGGGAATTGGGGTTTGATTTAGGCTATAATTGAAATACAGATGGGTTGTTATTTAAATAGCCAGTTTTTCGCTTTTTAATTTATAAAAATAGTAAATAATTTCTGAAAATTAATTTAAAAGGCTAAAATGATTTATAATACATAAGTAACGATTTAAAAATGCAGGATCCAGTTTTATGCATATAAATCATAATTAAACTTTAAAATGGCTAATATTGCAATTTTGTGCAATTTAGCTTTAAAAATACTAAATAAAATTGTAAAAAATATGTAAAAATTAATTTAGCCATATTCTGTCATAAATATAGAAATACCATAGATGAATTATAAAAATAATAATTTTGGAAATAATTATTGAGGATTTTATGTATAAAAAGGGGAAAAATAAATCAATTTAAACATTTAAAAATATGGAAAAAATAATAAAACACTTGGACATGCTCATATATGCATACATATGCTATTTTTAAGGTATTTTGCATATTGAAAATATATAGGGGAAACATTGGGTATCAATAGGAATCACCTCGGTCATTTTATAATCGTGCCATATATTCGACGCCGACATACGACGTTTCGGGGGTGGAGATCCAACATCACTACAAGTCCCGAGATGGTACCCGATCTCAAGGATCTCTATCAAAAAGAAGTTAGGCTCTAGGAAGCCATTCGAATCACTGCAAGTCCATAGATGGTACCCGATCTCGAGGACCTCCATCAAAAAGAAGTTGGGCTCCAGGAAGCTATTCGCATCACTACAAGTCCCGAGATGGTACCTGATCTCGAGGACCTCCATAAAAAAGAAGTTAGGCTCTAGGAAGCCATTCGCATCACTGCAAGTCGCGAGATGGTACCCAATCTGGAGGACCTCCATCAAAAAGAAGTTAGGCTCCAGGAAGCCATTCACATCACTGCAAGTCCTGAGACGGTACCCGATCTCGAGGACCTCCATCAAAAAGAAAGGCTCCAGGAAGCTATTGGCATCATTGCAAGTCCCGAGATGGTACCCGATCTCGAGGACCTCCATCGAAAAGAAAACAGGCTCTAGGAGACCAATGCCCTCACTATACGTCCCTAGACGGTACCGGATCTCGAAGACCTCCACCAAGAAGAAGACATGCTCCAAGGGGCATTGATATCATTACAAGACTTGAGATGGTGCCCGATCTTGAGGGCTTCTCTCAAGAAGAAAATAAGCGCTTAAACTCTACTCATATGGGCTTGGCCTCGGGGTACCATCTAAACCCGGGTAAACCCTCATCCGGGATCTATATACAACGCCTTAAAGCTATTTACACTAAGTTCAAAACAAGTTTCTAGGTGTCCTGGATCTAAGAAACCCCCCACTCTGGGACTGTTCTCAAAAGCCTAAAGGTAGTCTCTATTCTCGGGCTTCCGAGCAAATCCCCCCTTGAAAATTATCACAGGGGCTGAAGGCTTAGTCTCGGTTTGAGGGTTTGAATCCCTATTCTCATTCAACTCAAAGTCACCGTTCTAACGACCCGAGTTTATTAGTCCAATCTGGGCTCAGTCCAAGGAACGGCAAAGGGTTCTGTGGGGAGTCGTGCTAATCAATTAAAAGTCAGAAGAAATACTCACACCCTGGCTCGATATTTGCACCAATCGGTGGAGTCATGCACTCAGATTCTTCACAAGCATAGATAAAGGGAAATATAGCATACGTCAGAGACAAATTGAAGAAACATCTTTATATTCATAAACAGTTGATTACAAAAGCCCACAAGGGGTCCTTACACAGAAACAAAGAAGCAAAAGTACACATATAGTAAAAGCCAAGAGCCTAATCTATTCTCGAGGGTGCATCCTCAACGGTAGTATCTTCGAGCACCATATCCTCGGGGGTCTTGTCTCGGTCCTCCGAAATGATATCTCTGAGGGCAAAGATGAAGAAGAGGAAAGTGATGGAGAAGAGGAAAGTGACGCAAAAGAAGTAGAAAGGGATGAAGAAGTGACTGGGTGAAAAATCTTGCTAGTATGGATTTTACCAGCACTACTATTATAAAGCCACTTCTTGAGACGTTACACCGGTGCGGGATGCAACAGTTAGTAGATAGTACCAGCTCACTCCACGGAAAGAAAAAGGAGTGAGGCACCGCATTGGGTAGTCGGGGGAGGTGAGCAGCGGTGTAAAGTCCGAACACACTCCTAAGCAATGGTATAGAGTCCAAACATTTTCCTGAGTCGGAAGAAATCAGCCCCTTTATCTCCTTGTCTCGAGCTAAAGACGATAGCAGTAACAACAACAACAACAACTACAACCAGTTGGTGTAACCTAGCTCAATAAGGAAGAGCCCCAGAAAAAGGCCATGGTATAACTGACGAGAACGCCACCATGCAACTTTGAGGCTACAGGCCTTAGACATGGGAAATGACAATGGATGAGGATGGAGAGAAGAAGGTGGTGAAAGGCTGACGGAAGAACATTTGAATGAAGAATTGATTCCAAGAGGCTCCCATTTATAGAAAGAGTGGCAGCGTAATCGACGGAACCATCAATATCTTTGAAAGACGTACCGGCAGACACAATCAATGCATTTTTTGGAGCTGAATCGGCGACGACATTATCGCTTTGAAGAATAAAAATCGGCAGTGCATTGAATGATTCTGGAAAGATGAAATGACGGGACGTCTCGATTATCATGAAGGATTGCGTTATTAGTATGACATCATTGTGAGAAATTTGAAGAGATGGTTACCAAGGTCGTTTCTTATCATTCTATTATAAGAAACGCGGGGACTTTTGTATACGGTAAAATAGGAGGGGTCCAATTTGACATTATTACGACGCCTCAAAGGCATGACTCGGAGGCTCAAGACCACTGTCGACTTTTATCCCTCGAGGGCCATCGACGCTCGACCTCGGAGCAGTACGGGCCGATGGTTACGGAAAGAAAGGGGGGAGTTCCCAAGGCGTGAAGCTAGAGCCGACAAAGTCTGTCAGGCTAGTCTAAGCCTGCATCATGGCATTAACTAGTTGTCCCATCTCCATATCTTTGTAATAAATGTACTTGTACTATGTTTGGATTTTCCCTCATATATAAATGGGATCCTTGTCATTTTGTAAGCATATGTTTCTCAATACTAAATACACAAGAACATTCTCTCTGCTCTCTAACACGTTCTCTTGATCTCATTACTTCATTTATTGCACATATTTATTGCGTTCTATTCATTGTTCATCATTTATTGCTTATTATTGGCAAAAAAGAGTTATCATTGATTTATTTATAACTGTTAGTTCCAATCGATCACCCTCGATAGCTCCCAATTGAGCCTCAGACTTGACCCCGAGGCCCTCGAATAGGCAAGCTCGAGGCCCTAATTATTAATCATTCGATTTGGTTATCACTATGCTCTCAAGCTCTTATCTCGTTACTAAGTCTTTCACATAGCATCAACTGCTTAACAACTAGCATAAAAATAGATCACATATTTTTAGAACCACTAAATCAAATTTAATTGTTATTACCATTTTTACGGTAAACACCATCGATCATAGCTAATACCAAATACAAAGATTTATTCCACTGTATATTCTTTTCTCTCCAGCCTCTTTCTCTCTTATCCCTCAACACTCTCTCATTTTCCATCTTTCTTCTCCCTTGGCAGAAGAGAAGTCATCGCTAGTCGTCTTTTTCGGCGGAGTTCTATAGATCCAAACTAAACAACCACCTCTTTCTCTCTTCCCCAAACATCACCACCCTTTGTTGCATACCCCCTTCATCGCAAATCACCCTTAAATATTGTCGCCACCCATCGTCGGATCCATATATGAAATCACAGAGTTGCAATCAATCCATCACCGGCGGTGAAAATAATGAATGGGGACAATCGAAGGTGTCACCAGATCTGGATCTAGCTGAGATACCGGAATCCACGGCTTCTTCTCCTTCCTTTTATCTCACATCTGAGTGTATTCGTCTGACGTGAGACTTATTTCTCCACCACTACTTTTCACGCTAGAAAACAAGTCGCCTCTTTCTTCTCCGCTGCCTTTCACGTCAATATATTATTGTATAAATACAGTGTATTTTGTATTTTCGTCAGAGATCTATAGTATATTTTAGATTTTTGCCGTAGATCCGATAGGGTTTGATTGTATTCTTAATTTTTAAATACAACATATTTTGTATTCTTGTTCGAGATTTAACTGTATTCTTTATATTTTTAAGGAAATAGTTGATTTTTAAAAGGATTTGAATGTATTCTTCATTTTTTGGGTGTAAATACAGTGGTATTTTGTATTTCTCCGGATATCTGATTGGGTTTGATTGTATTCTTCCTTTATAAATATAGTGTATTTTGTACTTTGGCCGGATATTTGACCGGATTTGACTGTATTCTTCATTTCGGCATCTTTTTAGTGTAAATATATTCAAATATAGTCGATTATGTTCAACATTGCCACTTCAAATAAGTTGGATACAACTTAATAGAGTATTCAAATACACTCAAATACATATAATTGTTCAAAACTAGCTACGAAACGTAAATATATAAATATAGCTATGGATTATTAAAAGCTTCTTAAAAGGTAGTCATTCCTAAAAGTCCCCGAAATTAAACTACAGGCCCAATTTCGATGGGATATTGTCCCAGCTGATAGAGAGTAATTTAACATAAATTTAAATGAGATACTTATAGGTTAACTGGTAGCTTTAAGCAAAATCGTTTTATTATGCTAATCATAAGAATGTGAAGCCTTTTACAATTTATGAATGTTGATAAGTGTAATTAATTAAAACTCAGTTGGATGTCTTTCTAACTATTAGTAATTAGTATCGTATGATTACTGTGAATATGACTACAATATATTTGTCTAAGGAAAAAAAACAAATTAGCATTCAGAGGTAAGAATTTTTTTAAAATCTCTCTCTCTCTCTCTCTATCTCTCTCTCTCTCTGTCTCTCGGTGCACATTAGGTGAATAGCTAACATGCTCCATTGCCGAAAATGGGAGGAAGAGGAAGAGAGAAGAAGAACACCAACAAAACGTCAGCCGTAGAATGGAAATTAGCAGACATTATCACACGCGAGCAAGGAAAATGAACTACTAAAGCAAAAGAGAAAATGCAAGAGGAAGATCTGGACCAAGAAAGTGATAGCGAGGCAAATTGGCCAGATCTGGGCAGTGATCGAGTCAAAACGGTAACACCGGTGAGTTCTAGAAATCAATTGACACCTATAGTGAACTCTGGCAAAGGAATTGCTAAAGCACTAATTACAAGTGAGCAGTCAAGCTCGAGCAAAGTGCAGACGAATGGGATAGTACATGCAAGCTCACCTAAGGAATAGAGAAATGCAGAGCTTGATAACCAAAAGAAAATTCAGCAGAAAAAAATAGAACCATCAGTGGAGACGGGAAGATCATGGGCAGGGCTATTCCAGGAGAACAAATTGGCAGCAAAAGGTATGAATCTAAGCTACATACCCCCAGTGATGAAAGATGGTGATGTAGTGGTACAATTGATGGAAGAGGACATCGAAGAAGAGAACCAAAACTGGAATCGGGCAGTTATACTCTATGTATTGGGGAATACACCATCAATTGGGACTATTGAGAGATTCTTAGCTAATCAATGGGTTAATGTTCATAAACCAAAGGTGCTCTTCCATAATGATGGGTATTTCATAGTATTGTTAAATAACAGTGAAGAGAGGGAGTATGTGATGCTGAATGGGCCTTATACAATTAATAGCAGGTCAATTATAATTAGACCATGGTAAGAAAACTTTGATTTCAATGAAGAAGTGTTGAAAACCATTCCCCTTTGTGTCAAGCTCCCAAAACGGCCACTCAACTACTGGAGTAAACAAGCCCTAAGTAAAATTGTAAATGATTTGGAAAAACCATTGTATGCTAATACTTGTACCACAATAGCTGAAAGAGCCTCATATGCTAGGGTCCTAATTGAAATGGATGTCACAAGACCATTGTCAGAGAATATTAAATTGTATGATCCTAGAGGCAGGGTGATTGAACAGATGGTTCAATTTGATTGGAAACCACAGTACTGCCAAACATGCTACCAAATAGGCCATTCCTGTAGCGATCAAAAGAACCAGAAACATGAAGGAATGATACAGAAAAGTATGGAAATAAAGTAGAAGCAAGAATGAAAAAAAGTCAGAACTCTTGGGCCTGCTGTAGACAAAATTGATGCACAAGGAAGATTCCTTGATCAGTTAGAGGTAGCAGAAAATGTACAGCTAAAAAATCAGCAGGAAGCTGAATCATAGTGGCAAATTGCTCAAGGAAAATCTGCTATAAAAATGCAGAACTTACAAAGGATAATGAAGTGGACATTGACAATGCTTTTATAGCACTAGTTGAAACAGCATAGAAGATAGTTCAACTATCTGAAGCCCAAGGTGTGAGGGAGAAGAAGAATAAGAAGGATAAGGAAGGAGTTCCACAACAAATATCCATATCATGATGAATATTATTGCATGGAATTTCAGGGGTTTGAATAAATTATATAAGCAAAAAAGAACTAAAAAAATTTTGCAGAACAAATAAAGTGGTACTTGTGGCCATTAGAGAACATAGAGTTAAGAGAGGCAGTGCAGATTCAATAATAAAGAAGACCTTTAACAACTGGAATTGGGTTGAAAACTACAATGAAGCTCCAGGTGGTAGAATATCGGTAGCATGTGATCCAACTCAGGTGGATTATTTGATGACCAGAACTCATGAGTAATTTATAATGGGGAGGTAACTATGATTCAGCATAGAACCAGTTTTAATTATTGCGTAGTCTAGAGTAAAAACACAATTCAAGATAGGAAAAGCTTATGGGAGGAATTAAAGGTGTCAATGCAGAGTATAAATAGTCCTTTCCTCTTAATGGGTGACTTCAATACTATCATGACTAGTGAGGATAGGATCAATGGAAACCATGTTCAAGAGATTGTGTAACGACCCGACCAGTCGTTTTGAGCTTTTTCACTTTGTTCGCCAGTTCTCGGGCATGCATTTCCCCGTGTGATGTATTATGACTTATGTAAATCGTTGGTTTGGGTTTTTAGAGTAATCAGAATGAATTTGGAAGAACGGTTCTCAGTTTGAAGCTTGAAATTTGAAAAATTTTGATCAAGATTTGACTTGTTAGTATATGATCTCGGATCGGAACATTAATGATTTGGTTAGCTCCATAAGGTAATTTGGGACATAGGAGCATGATCGGAATGCATTTTGGAAGTCCGTGGAAGGTTTAGGCTTGAATTGGCGAAATTGAGATTTTGGTGTTTTCCGGTTGATAGGTGAGATTTTGATATAGGGGTCAAAATGGAATTCCGGAAGTTGCAGCAGCTCCGTTGTGTCATTTGTGATGTGTGTGCGAAATTTCAGGTCATTCGGACGTGGTTTGGTTGGGTTTTTTTATCAAAAGCGTAATTCGAAAGATTTTGGAATTCTTAGGCTTGAATTCGATGCAACTTTGGTGTTTTAATGTTGTTTTGAGTAATCCGAAGGTTGGAACAAGTTTCAATTATGTTAGGGGAGGTGTTTGCATGTTTGGTTGAGGTCATGAGGGCCTCGGGTGAGTTTCGGGTGGTCAATCGTGTATTTCATGTTTTTAAAAGTTGCAGAAAAATGCTGAAGGATTTCAGGAAATTTGACATTCGCGTTCGCGAGTAGGTCCTCGCGCTCGCAAAGGGTTAGCTGGTGAGGCTGAGGAACTAGCCTTCGTGTTCGCGATGAAGGCTTCGCATTCGCTAAGGGCTAGAGTCTTGTGCATCGCGTTCGCGAGGTCCATGTCGCGTTCGCATAGAGGAAAGTGGTCAGCTGGGTTTGAGGTCAGGTTATTCATTGCGTTCGCAGGTGAAGGGGTGCGTTCGCAAAGCGTTATCTGAGGAAGCATCACGTTCGCGATAGGCAGGTCGCGATCGTAAAGAAGAATTTTTGGTCAATGTTATTTTTGTGCTTCGCAAACGCGAGGCGTTGACCGCGTTCGCGAAGAAGGTTTTTTTATGCTTGTGCAGAATGTTTAAATAGCCATTGTCCGCGATTTTGGGGCTAACTTTCACCATTTTTGGGCTATTTTGGAGCTTCTTGAGAGGATTTGAAGAGGGATTCAAGAGATAACAGCTGGAGGTAAGATTTTTGAACTCAATACTCGATTCTTGTGTGAATTCTACCTAATTAATCATGGAAATTAAACCTAAAAATTGAGAAATTAGGGCTTGAATTTGGAGAGTATAAATTGGGAATTTGAAGGGGCAATTGAGGTACGATTTTGATGTTCTTGGTATGTATAGAATCGTGAGAGGATGAGGATTCCATTAATGTTAATTTCGTCGTATTTCGAGACGTGGGCCCGGGGCCGGGTTTGAGCAATTTCATGATTTTTTATGCAAATTAGATATTTTCGAGTGGGCTTTGTTCCCTTAGCATATTTTAATAGTTATGTACTGATTGTGGCTAGATTTGGAGCATCCGAAGGTCGATTTGTGAAGGCAAAAGCATCGCAGGCTATTGTTTGGACCGGATCGAGGTAAGTAATGATTGTAAATACTGTCCTGAGGGTTTGAAACCCCGGATTACACATCGTAGTGTTACCTTGAGGTGACGCACACGCTAGATGACGACCGTGGAGTCGTGCACCATTGGGGATTGTGACTTGGTATGTCCCGTACGATTGTTCAGTCGCGTATTTGATTTGAAATCTTATGATATTCTATATTTTAGAGATTGCTATTATATTTTGGGTTGTACGCCATGCTTGGGGCCTTGCCGACCTATTGAGACCCTTAGGGGCATTTTTACTATTTTTTTCTCACTCTATTTGTTTTGAAAGCATATCCACAATCATGATTTACCTGTTTATTGTTTAAACCTGGTTTTATCACTTTAATTCTTAAAATGTGAAAACTGTTTGGGTTGAGTTCCTTACGTTATTGATGGTCCGAGTGATTGTAAGGTTGATGATTGAGATAGACCGAGGGTCTGATTGTGAGGGTATTGACTAAGATTGAATGAGGGTCTGATATTGAGGTTAATGACTGAGATAGACCGAGGGTATAATTGTTAGGTTAATGACTAAGAGAGGTCGAGGGCCTGGTTGAGAGAATTATATATTTATGGATCGAACTACACGCCACAACAATACCGAGGGTCTGATGGTAAGGTTAATGACTGAGAGAGGTCGAGGGCCTGGTTGTGAGGATTATATGTATATGGATCCAGCTGCATGCTGCAGCGATATATGGATCGGGCTGCATGCCGCAGCAATATATTGGATGGGGCTGTACGCTGCAGTGATATAGCGTTTGGGCTGTAGGAGGCCCTCCGGAGTCTGCACACCCCCAGTGAGCGCAGTCGACAATATATATATGGATCGGGTTGCACGCCACAGCGATATATGGATCGGGCTGCGCTTTGCAGCGGTTACTATATGGTACTTATTGAGTGTGAGTCCTGATTGATGAGAGTTGAGTCTCGAGTGACTGAGAGGCTTGCCCGAGGGGCTATCGATATACATGTACATGAGTGATGCTTTGCCTGAGGGGCCTATTTATGAACTTACTATTTTTTACTCCTCCTTAAAGTGAGTTTTTACTGAATATGTTGATTTAATTACTGCTTTCACTCATCTTTAGATCGAGCCTCTATTGAAAATGTTGAGCAAACGCTTTAAAAAACTTTCATTCAAACTGAAGTTTTTAAGTTATGAAATGGGTATAAATTTCTGTTTTGCCCGAGGGGCTGTATACGAAATATGTTTTACCCGAGGGGCCTATTATGATTTTCATCTCTTTTATTATAAATGGTATTGAACCCCTACTGAAACTATTGGAAATCATTTTCAAATGTTTTTTTTTAAAAGCTGGATTTTTAATGAGACAATTGACTCGTATTCTAATTTGGAAAGCCTGTTGTGCTTATTGAGCTTATCATAAATGTGGATTCATTGTTTCCTACTGATCAATCTTTATTTACTCTTATTACTTACTAGGTTGGAGTACTCATATTACTCCCTGCACCTCGTGTGCAGATTCAGGTATTTCGGAACCCGGTAGCGGGTGTTGATTACTCAGATGCAAAGTCATCAGAGTTAGCAAGGTGGCTGCACGACACTCGTAGCACTGCTTCCTTCTTCTCATTTTCATTACTGTACTTAGTACATTTTTGACTATTATTTTTTGTTATATTCAGACCGTGGTAGATGCTCATGACTAGTGACACCCCGATATCGTGCTTGTGTAATTATTTCAGAATTTTCATTTTGATGTTCATTATGAGATTATCGATTTATAAATGGTATAAAAACAACTTTTATTGAAAAATAGTTGATTTGGCAATGGTGTCGGCTGGCCTTGTCTTCCCGAGAGGCGCCATCACGACCGGGTCCGGTTTAGGGTCGTGACAAGTTGGTATTAGAGCCTAGGTTACATAGGACTCACGAGTCATGAGTAGGTTTAGTAGAGTCTCGCGGATTGGTACGGAGACGTCTGTATTTATCTTTGGGAGGCTGCAAAACCTTTAGGAAAAACTTCACATTCTTGAATTCTTATCGTGCGTCCTTGATTCAGCTTGAAACGTAACTCTTGGAATTCCTTCCAAGCATTCGTATGCACGCATGAGCGCTAGATATCATATATGCATCGATGGCTTGTGATTCCCTGATCGAGGGGGGATATGTGATCTCTGTGTGTTGATGTTGGGCCAGACTGGAGGACTTGAGGCCGGATTTTGCCTATAGCTTGAGCACCGAGGTGCTGATTGTGTAAAAAAGTGTTTTTGAACATATACATTCGGTAGTGCCCTATTGGTAGAAGTACTAACGGGATAGTTACGTGATGAGTGTGATGTGACTGCGAGATGTATTCATATGATTTGAAAGCGACGAGAAGGGTTTGCTGGAGGATAGAAGAACTATTAGGTGCTTGATTTCCATCTTGATTCGAAGTATAGCCCCGAGTTAGGTGCGTGTGAAGAATCTTTTCATGTTTCCTTTTGGGAGTGAAGTAAATTTCATATTGTTGTATGATTTCAGACTTAGGAGGACTAAGTGACTGCGTAATGTTTATGACAGTGGAATGTATACAAAAATGCCAGTTTGAGGTAAAACATGTGGGTTATATCCTACGGAGTGTTCTGAGGTTGTGTGATCCTCATGTTGTCTGTTAGATGATCTCATTTACAAGTAAAATATAAGTGTTGAAATTTAAATTTGGGCCGCTTAAGAGAGTGAACTTGACTATTGCGAGAGTGAATGCGAGACTTGCATAAGATTAAAATACCAGGTGCTCTGTGTTCACGAGTGTATGAAGGGTTGAGTTCAAACTCACTATGGTATTGTGGCAACAATAAAGTATATGTGTTATGAGTTATTGAGTGTATTTTGATCTATGGCTTTGAGCCAAGTGGGAGAGTCTGCTATTGATTAGTTGATTGCACGGTTTTGTGCTATGTTGGTTCCAGTTTGAGGCGTACTGGTGAATCAGTTATGGCCTACGGAGATTGAGCCTGAGGATGGCACGAGTAAAGGAAAATTTTTGACAAAGGTTATGTCATGCTTCATAGGTGTATGAGAATCACAGAATGTCTTGAGTTGTTGTTGGTAATGGATGCTCGGTGCATAGATCAGGAAGTTGCTTGGTTGTTCTAGGATGAGGTTACACTCTACAGTGTCGGAGTACTATTGAGGCATGGGTGGTTCTGTTTGTTTGATCAGGCTAATTGCAATTTGAGTAGAGTGAATGACTCTCGAGAATGGTTCTAATGTGTTCAAGATTTTACATTATTTTCAAGTTGTATGTGTGGCTAGAAACTGAGTTTTCATTGGAAGATGTCAAGATTTGTGGCATTTCCATATCAATTATGTGATTCTATATATCAGTATCAGGAAGGTAAAGGTAACGGATTTAGATTTGTAGGAAGTCTCTTCAGAGTAAAGTATTTTGAATGTGGTGCTTTTGGGAATATTTAAGAGAGTATTCAGTATCTTATAAGTCTTAGACGATGTGGTATTATGCTTGGGTCTCATGTGGTAATTCTGGGTTGAGGAATTGTGATGTTATAGCAATAAGGAGCATCAAGTTGAAGGTAAATCAGAAGGTAACTCGGATAGATGGGATAACTTGGTAGTAGGCCGAGTCGGTATGGTAAGGATATGATTAGTTTTTGGATGCTTACGAGGTAATGAGTTTCTATAGGTATTTCGCGGCGATTCTTTTGGGTTCTAGTGACCTGCGTAACTCGGTTGAGTTAGAAGGATTCAGTCTTTACAGTTTAGTGTTGTGCAAATGGAACTCGGAGAGTTCTAGATGGATTCCACCATAGTTAAAGAGGTATATTTTACCTATTGGCATGAGGAGCATGGGATGTATAATGATCTTCTCCTAGATGGGATCGAATAGAAAAGTTCTTTTCTGGTTGAGTAAGTAGTTTCTTGTAGCTCGGAGTGGATTGCGAAGTTCTCATAATCTTCATTTAGGCAGTATAGTATATGCGGTATGTTGTGTGGGGTTGAGGTTTGCATGTGTAAGGTCACGGTTCAGTTTTGAAAGAAAGGTCATAAATTCTTAGATAGCATGGGCAGCTTTAGGTGACTAGATGAATGAGATCACCGATTGGTGTGGCTTGATGAAGGTATACATTTCAGATAGGGCGATGTGTTTGAGTTATGGATGTTTTATTGGTATTGCGGCACTATCTTGTCCGATCGTCTGATGATATTCGAGTCTGCTTGGTGGCACAGAAGAATTATAGGTGTACCTCTCATGAGATGATTGAGTACTAGAGGTGTGCTATATATGCGAGCGGCGGAATTGGGATCAGATATGGTAATTAGTGTGCTTTATGGACTTGGAGACTAGAAGTTCTCATATACAGGTTAGCTCGTGGTTGTGGACGTCAAAGATGTGGGTAAGTTAGTCAGATGATAGTGTGTGCTATGATTCAGTCATTGTGAACCTTCGGAGGATTATTTATCTATTGTGTGTGACTAGAGTTGATATGTGGTTCATTGATAGACCTATATGGATGTGTGTTTTGCATCGAGATGGCTTTGTTGACTTCGAGTTGCCATTGGTGAGGGATGTGTTGATTCGGTTGTTATCGAGCTATTAGTAATCAGGGGGATATATGAGTTACCTTTCCGTGTTGTGAGCCATTAGGATTTGTTGATTATAGGAACATATGGCACGATGTTATTAGGGCCTCTCAGTGGAATTCGAGCGGGAAGAGCACTGGGTATTGCTCGGTGGATGGCATATCGGTTATGTCCTTTCGAGTTGTGCGGTGTCATGTAATTTCCTCGCAATGGTTATGATGATTGCTTGGGTTTTAGACATCATATTGCGCACGGTTGTTGATTTAGAGCATAGTAACTTAAGGTGTCTCATGTGGACCAGTGTTTGGATAAGGTCGCGCATTGGAGCGAAGCTATGTGAAGGTATGACCTTGCGGGTTAGATTCGTGTATTCTGTTTATATGATGTGTGATGGGTTCTTAGCCTTGTGTTGTGGTGGTACTGGTGAGCTTGCGGTACAGCTCTTTTATTTGAGTCATTTTCATGAATTGAGTAAGTTCAGATTGTGGCTTATTGGTGCACGGATTGCACAAGTTGTGGCTTTAGTCTGTATTGATGTGTCAATGTCACCAGAGTAGTTGTGTTGGATTAGATGAGATCATCGAAATCTTTAATGACTGCAAACAGACTTGATTTCAGCATGTTGGAAGGATAATATCGAGGTTCAGCTTAGAAAATTTGCGATGATCTTTGCCAAAGGAGAAGTGGCTTCATGAATCGTTGATCTGAGAAAACGGTTATGGCTTACTGTGTGTTTCATTTATCATTGGCAGTATATGGAAGTGTTGGAATGAGACTCTAGTTAATAAGAGGTTTCATATCGATATTCGGTATTGTGGGCAGCTGATGTGATTAGAAGTTATTACTGTAGGCGTTTGAGATATGTGGTATATCACGTAATCGCACCAAGGTTGCGGGTATGGGTTATTACAGCTTGTTCGGGCTTAGTCAGAGTATAGATGTGAGATTTTAATCTTGTGGATGAGTTCGGAAGTGGAAATGTGGTTCTAAGTTTCATGGGCTAGGTTGGACTGTGAAATTTCAGTTACACTGTGTTATCGGACCTATGCGAGATAGGGTGACATGGGATCCCCCCCGGGTATATGCATGGTAAGGTTATTCAGCGATTGGTTGGCTTTTGGAACAACTCTGGGCACGTTCGAGGACGAACGTATGTTTAAGTTGGGGGAGGATGTAATGACCCGACCGGTCGTTTTGAGCTTTTTCACTTTGCTCGCCAGTTCTCGGGCATGAATTGCCCCGTGTGATGTATTATGACTTATGTAAATCATTGGTTTTGGTTTTCAGGGTAATCGGAATGAATTTGGAAGAACAGTTCTCAGTTTCAAGCTTGAAATTTGAAAAAGTTTGACCAAGATTTAACTTATTGGTATATGATCTTGGATCAGAATTTTTATGATTGTTTAGCTCCGTTAGATGATTTGGGACTTAGGATCGTGATCAAAATGCATTTTGGAAGTCCGTGGAAGGTTTAGGCTTGAATTAGCGAAATTGAGATTTCGGCGTTTTCCGGTTGATAGGTGACATTTTGATATAGGGGTCGGAATGGAATTCCGGAAGTTGCAGAAGCTCCGTTGTGTCATTTGTGATGTGTGTGGAAAATTTCAGGTCATTCAGACGTGGTTTGGTCGGGTACTTGATCAAAAGCGTAATTCGGAAGATTTTGGAATTCTTAGGCTTGAATTTGATGCATTTTGGTGTTTTAATGTTGTTTTGAGCGTTCCGAAGGTTTGGACAAGTTTCAATGATGTTAAGGGATGTGTTGGCATGTTTGGTTGAGGTTCCGAGGGCCTCGAGTGAGTTTTGGGTGGTCAATCGGGCCATTTCATATTTTTAAAAGTTGCAGAAAACTGCTGAAAGATTTCAGGAAATTTGACCTTCGCGTTCGTGAAGGGTTAGCTGGTGAGGCTGAGGAATTAGCCTTCACGTTCGCGATGAAGGGTCCGCGTTCGCGAAGGGCTAGAGTCTTGTGCATCGCGATCGCGAGGTCCATGCCGCGTTCGCGTAGAGGAAAGTGGTCAGCTGGGTTTGAGGTCAGGTTATTCATCGCGTTCGTGGGTGGAGGGGTGCGTTCGCGAAGCATTGTCTGAGGAAGCATTGCGTTCGCGATGGGCAGGTCACGATCGCGAAGAAGAATTTTTGGTCAATGTTATTTTTGTGCTTCGCGAACGCGAGGCATTGACCGCGTTCGCGAAGAAGGTTTTTGATGCCTGGGCAGAATGTTTAAATAGTCATTGTCCGCGATTTTGGGGTTAACTTTCACCATTTTTTGACGATTTTGGAGCTTCTTGAGAGGATTTGAAGAGGGATTCAAGAGATAACACCTGGAGATAAGATTTTTGAACTCAATACTCGATTCATGTGTGAATTCTACCTAATTATTCATGGAAATTGAGCCTAAAAATTGAGAAATTAGGGCTTGAATTTGGAGGGTGTAAATTGGGAATTTGAAGAGGCAATTGAGGTCCGATTTTGATGTTCTTGGTATGTATAGAATCGTGAGAGGATGAGGATTCCATTGATGTTGATCTTGTCGGATTCTGAGACGTGGGCCCGGGGGCCGGGTTTGAGCAATTTCATAATTTTGATGCATATTGGATATTTTCGAGTGGGCTTTGTGCCCTTAGCATATTTTAATAGTTATGTACTGATTGTGACTAGATTTGGAGCATCCGGAGATCGATTTGTGAGGGCAAAGGCATCACGGGCTAGAGTTTGGACCGCATCGAGGTAAGTAATGATTGTAAATACTGTCATGAGGGTTTGAAACCCCGGATTACACATCGTAGTGTTACCTTGAGGTGACACACATGCTAAATGGCGAGCGTGGAGTCGTGCACCGTTGGAGATTGTAACTTGGTCCGTCCCGTACGACTGTTAAGTCGCGTATTTGATTTGAAATATTATGATATTCCGTATTTTAGAGATTGATATTATATTTTGGGATGTATGTCATGCTTGGGGCCTTGTCCGACCTGTTGAGACCCCTAAGGGTATTTTTACTATTTTTTCTCACTCTATTTGTTTTGAAAGCATATCCGCAGTCATGATTTACCTGTTTATTGTTTAAACCTGGTTTTATAACTTTAATTCTTTTAATGTTAAAACTGTTTGGGTTGAGTTCCCTGTGTTACTGATGGTCCGAGTGATTGTGAGGTTGATGATTGAGATAGACCGAGGGTCTGATTGTGAGGGTATTGACTAGGATAGATCGAGGGTCTGATTGTGAGGTTAATGACTGAGATAGACCGAGGGTCTGATGGTGAGGTTAATGACTGAGAGAGGCCGAGGTTGTGAGGATTATATATTTATGGATCGGGCTGCACACCGTAGCAATATATATATATATATATATATATATATATATATATATATATATATATATATATATATATATATATATATATATATATATATATGTATGTATGTATGTATGTATGTATGTATGTATGTATGTATGTATGTATGTATGTATGCGATATATGCGCTTTGGCTGTAAGAGCCCCTCCGGAGTCTGCACATCCCCAGTAAGCGCAGTCGACTATATATATATGGATCGGGCTGCACTCCTTAGCGATATATGGATCAGGTTGCGCGCTGCAGCGGTTACTATATGGTACTTATTGAGTGTGAGTGCTGAGTGTGAGCGCTGATTGATGAGAGTTGAGTCTCGAGTGACTGAGAGGCTTGCCCGAGGGGCTATAGATTTACATGTACATGAGTGATGCTTTGCTTGAGGGGCCTGTTTATGAACTTACTATTTTTCACTCCTCCTTAAAGTGAGTTTTTACCGAATATGTTGATTTAATTACTGCTTTCACTCATCTTTAGATATACATGTACATGAGCAAACACTTTAAACAACTTTCATTCAAACTAAAGTTTTTAAGTTATGAAATAAGTATAAATTTATGTGTTGCCCGAGGGGCTGTATACGAACTATGTTTTGCCCGAGGGGCCTATTATGGTTTTCATCTCTTTTATTATAAATGGTATTGAACCCCTACTCAAACTGTTGGAAAACATTTTCAAATGATTTTTTTAAAAAGCTAGATTTTAAATGAGACAATTGACTCGTATTCTAATTTGGAAAGCCTATTGTGCTTATTGAGCTTATCATAAATGTGAATTCATCATTTCCTGCTATCCAGTCTTTATTTACTCTTATTACTTACTGGGTTAGAATACTCACATTACTCCCTGCACCTCGTGTGCAGATTCAGGTATTTCGGAACCCGGTAGCGGGTGTTGATTGCTTAGACGTAGAGTCATCAGAGTTAGCAAGGTGGTTGCACGACGTTCGTAGTACTGATTCATTCCTCTCATTTTCATTACTGTACTCAGTACACTTTTCACTATTTTTTTGTTGTATTCAGACCTTGGTAGATGCTCATGACTAGTGACACCCCGATGTCGGGCTTGTGTAATTATTCTGCACTTTTCTATTTGATGTTCATTATGAGATTATCGGTTTATAAATGGCATAAAAATAACTTTTATTGAAAAATGGTTGATTTGGGAATTGTGTTGGCTGGCTTTATTTTCACGAGAGGCTCCATCACGATCGGGTCCGGTTTGGGATCGTGATAGATTGAGATAAGGGATTTCAAGAATTTTCTAATAGATGCAAGATTAGATGAGCTGAAAACTGTGGGAAGGCAATACACATGGACTAACAACCATGTACATAGTAGGATTGATAGAATCCTGGCAAATGAAAAATGGATACAACAATGGCCTTACATGGAGGGAATCATTATGAATCTAGGTTTTTCTAATCATTATCCTCTATATGTGGTATTTGACATCACTAACCAAGTAGGCATGAGACCTTTCAAATTTCTCAACTGCTTGGCAAGCCTAAGTGAGTTTGATACAACTGTAAAGCAATTCTGGAGGAGCAGCAAAAGAGGACCTGCCATGCTATCTGTGTGGAATAAGCTCAAAGCACTGAAAGGGGCCCTGAAACAACTAAACAAACAAGAATTCAGTGGAATATGGAGTAAGATATAAGCAACAAGGGGGAGGTTAGAAAGTATACAAGACCAAATGAACATCCCAGCTCAAGATGCTGAGACAGTAGCCCTTGAAAAAGCTACAAAGTTAGAATTTGAGAAATGACTGATGGTTGAGGAGAGTGTTCTAAAATAAAAATCTTGAATACAGTGGCTTAAACTTGGAGATTCCAATACAGCATACTACCATGCTTGCATGAAAAATAGGCAAGCAAGGAATAGTATTGGCATATTAATCACTAGCAATAGGCAAATCTTACAAAGTCCAACTGAAATGGAGGAAACATTCTAAGCTTCTATAGGGGTCTACTTGGTACTACAGCAACACAACAACCAGTTGTTAACCCAAAGATCATGCAGAATGGCCATATATTAAATAGGAGGCAACAATTGCAGCTAATAAGACCATTTATCAGAGAAGAAGTGAAACAAGCTATAATGGACATTGATGACAACAAGGCACAAGGGTATGATAGATATAACTCTTTCTTCTTTAAGAAAATATGGCACATACTGGGTGAGGAAGTAACTGCGTCAGTTATAGAGTTCTTTGAAAGTGCATATATGTGCAAAGCCATCAATTGCAAAATCATCACCTTGATACCAAATGTTCAGAATCCAACAAAAATTAAGGACATCAGAATCCAACAAAAATTAGTATGTAACAATCACGGACAACCCAAGTGGATATTTATACTAAGGCTGGCAATTCAGCAAAGACTTGCTACTAAAGAAAAGCTAGCAAGATTGGATATAATTGCTGAACAAATATACTCATTATACAACAAAGAAAATGAGATAGTGCAACACCTATTCTTTGACTGTGAGATAGCTGGAGAGATATTACAACAACTACTGGAATGGCAAGGTACACGAAGACCAAAGAAAGCTTGGCAGGAGGAAGTGACATGGCTGGAGCGGGAGAGCAAAGGAAAGAGTGCAAGTGCAGCAATATGTAGGATGACCCTAGCAGCTGCAGTCTACCACGTTTGGCAAAAAAGGAACAAAGTGATTTTTTAGAAGAAGAGGAGAACAAGTAATGCTATACTACGACTGATCATTCAGAAAATACATATTAAGGTTGGCAATTTTCCTTATTTAGATAGAACAATGGCTAATTTGAATTGGTATCATGAAGTAAAACCGAGTATGAAGCAGCAGTTAAGCAATAGAAGTAATAGTGATAGGTAACTCCTAGTTGGGGCTTCATGTCCGGTAGGAAGTATGCTAGAGCTTTTTATAATAGCTATGCTTGTTTTGTAATAATTTCACTGGTGACTAATATAATACTTTAATTACCAAAAAAAATCGAACCCTATGTGTACACTACCCATCCCATGCATATGGTCCAGGAGGCATTGGACCTCTACTTAGGTGGTTGAAGACTTTACTAAATACTTGTTTCCGTCTGTTACTTCTATTTATATAATTTATTTTTTTAGTGTTTTTTCAACGGAAAAGATCAGTTTCAATATTAATAGAATTCATTAACCAAATAGAAAATTAAAGCATATTTGCATTGTGCAACAAAATTTATAATAAGTAAATAAACAAGACAGATATGACGAAACTGGAGTAGCCATTATTAATTAGTAGGTAATTAATCAAAACAGCAGTAAGAATATATTTCTCTTTGAAATCAAGGTAACAGTATGTTGGTATTACTGTGTTCAAAATCAGAAAACCAGAGAAGTAAACAAATGTTAGTTCAATAAACAAAACGTAAAATAATTCCGACCCCACTGAATGCACAGTGTGTGCTTAAGGAATTTAATCCCCTCACGGTTGCCCAAGATATACGAATTAATTCCTCCCAGGATAGAACGGAAAAAATATTTTGTGATAGCGGCACTTTAAATCACAGAACTTCAGCGAACATAACAAACGGAGCAAATCACACTTGACACTTATGTTTATTTAGAAAATAATGCAACAATGTAGAAAAGAGGGGAGAATATTTCAGATTTTCCTTCTTTAAAAATGAGGCCAAGCCTCTAAATTTATAGACAATGAAAGGGTGAGATGAAGAGGTGCAACCCAAGAGGTGCCTCTTCCATTTTCCATTCACACCCCTTAATAAAAACGCAGCAATCCCCCACATGAATGGGGAATGAGCATATGTGTAAAAACATGCATCAAAATACAGTGTGATTCACAAGTAAAGATTAATCGTATCTGGATAAGTAGGTTTTCCTTTGAACTTTTCGTAGTGAACTTATGTCGTATATACTCGGTCAATTGGTATATTTGATATCTTTGAACCGTCAAGCTTTGGGGTATACCTAGACAACCATAAGGCACGCAATTAATCCTTAACCGTCTTTGGTTCTCACAGTTGTGTTTGTTTCAGCCATGAACACTGCCCGGTTTCATGAGTGCTTAGAGAATGGACCTTTACTTTCATTTCCCTTAAAACGGCTTACACTTCACACTCACATAGGTGATATCTAAACGTGTAATCTTATAGACACACTATCTGGTCATATCCTGCCAGACTTAGCAAATCATTAAAAAGCTTCAAGATTTATTGACTCATCAAAAAGCCTTAATGCTTTACCTTGATTTCTAAACATTGTCTTCATCACGAGAATGGGTTGAATTATTTGATAATGTTAAACCGTCATTCATAACTTTGTTTGATCTCTTTGAACCTAGCTCTTGGGATCTCTAGTCTGCTAGGTAGAGTTACCGCCATGATGACTTGTCCTAGGCCTTAGCCCCATTCCCTTTGATGATATTTCAACTGCCTCTCTATATAGGCCTTTTGTAAGTGGATCCGATATGTTATCTCTTGACTTTACGTAGTCAATCATGATAACACCACTAGAGAGTAGTTGTCTAACTTTATTGTGTCTACGTCGAATGTGACGAGATTTTCCGTTATATATAACGCTCCCTGCCCTGCCTATTGTCGATTGACTATCACAATATATACATATAGGTGCCAAAGGTTTGTGCCAAAATAGAATATCTTCCAAAAAATTCCGGAGCCATTCAGCTTCTTCACCGGCCGTGTCTAAGGCTATAAGCTTCCACTGTAGAGCGGTCAATGCACATTTATTTGGACGATTTTCAAGACATCGCTCCTCCACCGACTATTTAGAATCGGTTGAACTGGTAATCTAATTTGCATCACTATACCCCTTTATTATCGCGAGATACTTCTTGTAGTGCAAAGCATAATTTGGACTATACTTCAAAACTCGTTTCATTGTCATGAAAGTTCAATGCAAACTTTCTTATGTTGTAGACTAATACGTCTCGACTTTCGATTTCATATCAGATTATTGACTACACTTAATGAAGCAATAATATATTACAACAACAGGAATGATCGGCATCAGTTGTGCCGCAATCTTTTAATATATAACACATTTCGCAATCACTCCACCATTTTCAAGTATTTTATGCTATTTATTCATACGTCTATATGATATGCAAATTATAACACCTTCATTTATGAAACAAATCCAACTTTCAATGGATTTAGGTCATGTTCAGCGATTGGTTCACCTCATTATAGACCAACGTATTAATACGTTCGTTCATGAATGGTCATATTCATACAAAACATACAAACGCACTTTTTATAAAAAAATCGCAACCTTCCAGGTGACACCTTTCATAAAAGAGCTAAAAATTATACATGTTCAAGAAAGAACAAATCATTTCTGTAAAGGCACGTAAACTACTTTTGAAATTATAGTTTCATCACTAGTCATCACTAAGACTGAACAAGTAATGAATTCTCCGACTACTATATCAATATCCTTAAGGATTCGTGGGGTTCGAAGAATCATATCATCTTGTTATTCAAAATAATATAGACATCACGTCTAACATTAGCTTTTGTTATGCATAAGCTAATGCCCCCACATTTCACATGTTTCATGTGCCTTTTCTATCAACATATAATCCATATATAATCAAACAATGACTACATAATTTAGAGTATTCTTAATGTAAATACACTAGTTTGAAAACATTTTAAAGTCAAAATTCGCATGCCATT